>NC_045441.1:65083149-65205649 GCF_002776525.5 Piliocolobus tephrosceles | reverse complement strand
TTTTTTGGTTAAATCTCCTTGAATTTTTCAAAACTGTTAGGTTAATTCCTGGGACATCTTGGTGAGGTATATCTTTTATCAGAAATAATTTCCCTTTTTCCATTTAATAATTTCACATTGAAATAAATTTATTTTTATTGCTCTGTCTACTTTATTTTGTACTTACCTGCAAATTTACTTCTTATTTCAAAACTTTGTAATATCAGTAGGTAGATGTTGTGTAACTATATATTTTTAGGATAATATTCAGACAATTTGTGAATCTAAAACTTTTAATAGGTTTTATTTCACCAATGCAAGTTTTAACTATTTATATGTTTGGAAATATTTCTGTAATTGCATGTTGTATTTCCTATTTACTGTGCTCTTGATAGATTTTAGTCCATTCTTCCATTTGTTGTTTTATTTTTCCTTATTTTTTTTCAAGTTATTTTGAGGGCTTCCATCTACATCTTGTGTGCTAATGAACATTATGCTTTTTATTCTGTAGATCTGCTCTTAAGTTATTCTACCAAAGTCTAGGATTAAGCAATATCCTCTTCCTCAAACCAATTTTCTCTTTCTCAAAATTTTACATATTTTTATTTCTCCATTTCTGCGTTTCTCTTCACTACCAGGTTCCATTAATCTGGATTTTATATCCATATGTTATATTTTACATTAGAAATAACTGCTACATGCAGTTAAAATTTAGCGTTTTTCCTTACCATGTGTCTATTACCACTTTTAGCTTAGTTTATTGGACTTACTTTGAATTTTGCTAGAAATAATCCCCTAGTTGCTCTTTTCTGGAATGTCTGTGTTTGGGGAAATTTATGAGTATTTATATGTTTTATGATGTCTTTATTTTGCCCTTTTCATTTATTGATGGTTTGACTGGATAGAAGACTAAGATTTAAACTCACAATCATATTTCCTCAATTTGTTAAATACTATTTTATGTGCTCTAGCATCTGCTGCTGACAAGGAAGCCTTATTCAAATACAATTCTTGTTCTATTGTAGTAACTCATTTTTGTCTCTTTAGAAGATTTAACTTTACTCTTTATCCTCAGAGTTCTGCATTTTACCATGGCATTTCAATATGTAGTTCTTTCTTTATTCATCTGTCTTAGGACTTTGTCGTATGTGTATTCATGTATGATGCCAATTTTTATTACAGAAATTTCCTTCTATGTTATGATGACTATGGCTTTTTTTTCTGTATTTAGTGATTTATTATATATGATCATTGTTGTATTTGAAAACACCTGTTCAAGTTTTATTAGAACTCTTTCTGATTATAGGAATTTGCATGGTTGATTATTGGAAATGAATATAATATTCTTGGATAAGGTGCAACTGTAGTTTGTCTTCTGCATATGGAAGCTCAATCTCCTTTTAAAGAGTTGCTACCTACCTCAGACTTTGTCTAAATATCTTTGTTTCCTCTAACTTGGCCAATCTAAGAGACAGAAGAGGGTCTAGTCAGTCAGTAATTTCTGTGAAGTTTACAATTAATTATCTCAGTAGATCCCAGGGTTATCAGGCTGCTCCTTACATTTAATTACTTTGCTTTATCTTCCACTATAGATATGCTATCTTAAAATGTTTTATGCCATGTTATGCTGCAGTTTCTTGTCAATCTGATTATATCTGCTTCGTATCTTGCAGAAATTCCTCTCTCATTTACAAGTGCAGGATGCTATATTATGTGTTACCTTTTGAGTCATGTGCTGCATAGTTGTTTCTGTTTGTGTCAGGTCAGGCAGGAATTAAAGGCACTTATTTTCATTTTCCAATACTATTGAGAATAATTTTCAATTTAAAAATAGTTTTTCTTCTTTTTAAACAGATTTAATTGGGAGTCAAGCCAGAAATATTTTATTAACATGACATTTGGTGATCAATCTTTTTTTTTTTTTTTTTTTTTTTGAGATGGAGTCTTGCTCTGTTGCCCAGGCTGAAGTGCATAATCTTGGCTCACTGCAAGCTCTGCCTCCCGGATTCACGCCATTCTCCTGCCTCAGCCTCCCAGATAGCTGGGACTACAGGCGTCCACCACCACGCGCAGCTAATTTTTTTTTTTTTTTTGTATTTTTAATAGAGATGGGGTTTCACCGGGTTATCCAGGATGGTCTCGATCTCCTGACCTCGTGATCCTCCCACCTAAGCCTCCCAAAGTGCTGGGATTACAGGCGTGAGCCACCTTGCCCTGCCTGGTGACCAATCTTCTTATTGTCTGTCACAGTGATCTGTTCATATACTAAAAAATTCCATTTTTAAATAAAAGGATATAGAAAGATCTTGCCATAACATAAAAATAAGACTATTAGTATAATAATCATATAATATAAATTTCCATTTTTGTTTTTTTCTTGGTATGTCATGGCAGTTCACTGTTTCTGAGGAAATTTGGAGTTTGTTGGTGCTAAAAAAATAATTATGTTCTTTTAGCTCTCTCTAAAACTTTAGAATTAAAATTATGACAGCTAATGATTCAAGAGAAGGCAAAAAAGAAAATGAATTCATTCTTTCACTGTTTTTTCAATAGAGCTATGGCTTGTCAAACTGATGTCTGAAACAATGAATTTAACATCAAAGATTTATCTGGTTTAGGTACTAGAGATGGTTGGATTCTGACTACATTGTTTTAAGAAACATAAACATGGCTTTCTAGATAATTAGGAAAAAAAAAAATCTTGCAGGAAATAAGAGTTGTCTCTTCGTAGCTCCTACACTTCCCATCACAGATAAAAAGCCTTTAGAATTGTTCGATTTTATGTAAGCTAACTCCACACAATGAATGACTGAACTGAACTTCTTCCCAGGCACAGCCCGTTATTCCACACCACTTCACTCACTAACTAACCCAGCTGGAACTTTATCTAGTCACTTGCCAAAATCCTCCTCCTTCTTAAAGATGTTCTGACCCACCTCTGAGTTTGAATTTCCTCCCCCTCTGCCCTAGTGATGAGCTCTAACCTCTTTCTTCCAGCTGTCAAACCCACCTACTCCCTAGAGGTAAAATATCTGCAACAATCTTGCTTCTCTGCCAACCATTCACTAAGGTGAAAATGAATTTTCATATTTCTCTCTTAAGTTTCAAAAAGTACATATCAAAGGGAAAAATTATACCCCCCTTTAAAACATATCACCAGTCTACTATATATATCAATCCAGATGTAAGAAATCATTTTATTTTACTTTATTCTTATAATTTCTCCAGTAAATGCACAAGTGCACACACATGACATTAATGAAATACAGTATCTAAAAACCCATTGCTAAATATTAATTCATGAAAAGTAATTATACCATCTTGCTCCTCAGTTATTTGGAAGTGGAATTACTAGGTATTTCTCATATACATATTTTTAAAATCCTCTTTTTATAATGTATTACATTACTGGTTGCCTATAGCAATCATAGAAGTATAGAATTTTAATAGAAGGGAACATAGAAATCATGTAATACAGCTTTTTGTTCCCAGCATGGAATTTAAATGTATCTAATTTTAGGTGCTTACTATTTTCTGAGGAAGTTTGTTTATTGTTCATTTATTTATTCAATAAATACTTATTCAGTGTTTTATTACGCCCCAAATTTAATCTAGTGGCTGGGCATAAATCCAGGAATAAAATATGGTTCTGCACTTTCAAGGAAGTTACATTTTAGTGGGAAAATAACAAGCAATATTTATAAGTGATCAACATAATAATTTTTAAAGTAATAAGTAATAAACATAATAATTAAATCAATAATGAAATGTGATGAGGTAATCTGGAATTTTACTTACTTGTAAGTTAATAAATTAGACACTGTTAACCTGTTAGTGTTTGATAGTTGCTGGCAGCAGACATGAGACTCCTCAGCCAGGGACAAGGTTGTCTTTTACTCTCAGCACAGTGGGCAGATTATCAGCAATTTTGCTTAGTCATTATGCAGACTCCCCCACCACCCCATAGGAATTATGCAGATGGGACCAGATGGATTCTGTACATACAGTAAGGTTGTAGTACAACTGAAGAACTCTGACTGTGGGAAAATCATGTTCTTAATCTTCCTTAACATCATAATGTTTACCTGCATTTTTCTATCAGTTTCTAAAAGTAGGTATCAAGAATCTACCAAAAGAAATGTGCATAATTTATTTTTAAAATTGTGCAGAATTTAGAATTGAGTATCTTCCTGTTGGATTGGTAACTTCATCAGAAAATGACTGTCTCTGTGTCTAGTAATATTTCTCCTTTAAAGTTGTTTTATCAGATATCAGTAGAGCCATACTAGTTTACTTTGTTTAGAGTACAGGTAGTACATCTCCAATAATTTTACTTTTTTTTTTTTTTTTTTTGAGACAGAGTCTCACTCTGTTGCCTAGGCTGGAGTGCAGTGGCTGGATCTCAGCTCACTGCAAGCTCCGCCTCCCGGGTTTACGCCCTTCTCCTGCCTCAGCCTCCCGAGTAGCTGGGACTACAGGCGCCCGCCACCTCACCCGGCTAGTTTTTTGTATTTTTTAGTAGAGACGGAGTTTCACCGAGTTAGCCAGGGTGGTCTCGATCTTCTGACCTCGTGATCCGCCCTTCTCGGCCTCCAAAAGTGCTGGGATTACACGCTTGAGCCACCGCGCCCGGCCTTTTTTTTTTTTTTTTTTTTTGAGATGGATTTTTCACTCTTGTTGCCCAGGCTGGAGTGCAATGGCACGATCTGGGCACACTGCAACCTCCATCTCCCAGGTTCAAGTGATTCTCCTCCCTCAACCTCCTAAGTAGCTGGGATTACAGGTGCCTACCACAACACCTTTCTAATTCTGTATTTTTTTCAGTAGAGATGCGGTTTCACCATGTTGGTCAGGATGGTCTTGAACTCCTGACCTCGAGTGATCCACCCACTTCTGCCTCCCAAAGTGCTGGTATTAGAGGAGTGAGCCACCATGCCTGACCCAATAATTTTACTTTTAAACATTCAAGGACTGGATCTTAGACAGCATATAGTTGACTTCTGTGGTTTTATACTGTCTGACAATGTTGAATTTTAGCTGGAAGATTCAGTTAATTTACAATTTTTTTTTTTTTTTTTTTTTTTTTTGTGACAGAATCTTGCTTTGTCACCCAGGCTAAAGTTCAGTGGCACAATCTCAGCTCACTGCAGCCTCTGCTTCCTGCGCTTCAGTGATCCTCCTGCCTCAGCCTCCTGAGTAGCTGGGACTACAGGTATGTGTCAACATGCCTGGCTAATTTTTGTGGGTTTTTTTTTTTTTTTTTGATACAGTCTCACTGTGTTGCCCAGGCTAGAGTGCAGTCGCACAATCTCGGCTCACTGCAAGCTCCGCCTCCCAGGTTCATGCCATTCTCCTGCCTCAGCCTCCCGAGTAGCTGGGACTACAGGCGCCCACCACCACACCAAGCTAATTTTTTGTATTTTTTTAGTAGAGACAGTGTTTCACCATGTTAGCCAGGATGGTCTCGATCTCCTGACCTTGGTCTGAGATCTGCCTTCCTCGGTCTCCCAAAGTGCTGGGATTACAGATGTGAGCCACCTTGCCCGGCCTGTGAGGTTTTTTTGTTTTGTTTTGTTTTTGTAGAGACAGGGTTTTGCCATGCTGCCCAGGCTGATCTCAAACTCACGGACTCATGCAATCCTCCCACCTCACCTCAGTCTCCTGAAGAACTGAGATTACAGACATGATCCACTGCCCCCAGCCTACTTAATTTACATTTAAAGTTTTGTTGATATATTGGTATTTCAATCTAGCATTTTACTATAGCTTTTTAATTTTACTAGTAGTTTTATTCTTTTCTCGAGACTCTTTATTTCTCTTTAATCTATATATGTTCTTATTTTACTTCCCCTCTTTTGTTATATATTTCTCATTTTTGTGGTTACCCCAGAGATTGCAAGATTTACCATTTATTAAACTACATTTCAAATTAGTATGTTTGCCACTTTCTCAGAAATACTAGCTTTATGTACATTCTTGCCAATGCATATTTGTCCTAAAAAAAATCTATATATTTTGCCTTTGTTTGCAAAGATTACTTTTGCTTATAGACTGTTTGGTTGCTGCTACTGTTTTAGCATTTTAAAGATGTCATTCTACTATCTTTTGTCAGCTGAACAGTGAGTCTCACTCAGTCTTACACTGCACCTATGATAGTAATATGATTGTTTTATCTGTCTCATTTGAAAAATATCTCTTAGATCCTGGTTTTGAAAAGATTTTCTAACTCATAATGAGATGTGACTTTTATTGCATTTTTCTAGAGTTTCTATTATTTAGTGTCTAATTCTAATTATTGGAGTTTTCAGTTGTCAAATTTTCACTTGATTCTATTTTATAGATTTCTCTTTTATAGTGAAATTCTCCATTTGTACCCATTTTTGAACATTTTAATCATATTTTAAAATTCACATTTGATAAATTCAATGTCTAAATTACCTGTGTGACTGTTTCTATTTTCTGTTTGTTGTTTGTTGTTGTCCTGGTTTTCAATAATTTGGTTCTATTTTCTAGCATGCCTAGTAATTTTTTTATTGCATGCTAAACATTGTATATATAAAAATGTATGGACTTTTTATGTGTCAGAGACTTAATTTTTTTCTGGCAATGAATCATAATATGGGTGAGTTAGGTTATTTCAATTCAAATTTGAAATAATTTTAGTTTAGATTTCAATGTCATTGAGCCATCTGGATTATATCTGGTATGTTCTTAAATGTAGGAAAGATCTTTTTGTAGGGCCTCAATTTATAAGTGTTCTCTCTTCTTTGTGAGCACTAAATTCTATTTTTTCTAGCTCTCACATTGTGGGAGAGATAAAATGTATGTTTCATTTTTTAGCTCCTTATTGTAACCATCTGAGGAGTTCTACCCCCCTGTTGCACAAAGAAAAACAACAACATTGCAGTAAAGAAAGCATTTAATAGACATGAAGCCAGCCATGCCACCTCAAATCAGTCTCCTTGAAGGCATGTAGTTAGCAGTTTTTCACCGCTTACTGCTGATAGGCTGGGATGGAGACAAAATCATAAGGGGTTGAAGTTGTTCTCTTGAGTGTAGTAGTTTCTGGGTGGGCCCACAGGAATGGGGGTCAGCAAGTACAGATGGAGCCTCTGTGTCCACGTACAGCTATGAGTGTCGCACATGCAGAAAAGTTGTGTATCTAATGACTAGTCTACACATTAGCTCCTCTCCCTAGTTTGATGGCCTTTCATTAGCTTTAGAAAGGCAGTTGACTTTTGGAGAATGGCCATTATCATTTAAACTATAACCCAAAAGCCTCTCAAAGTTAGCTTGGCCCAAAAGCCCAGGAATAATTAAGGAGAAGATGAGATAAGGAAAGGGTTAAATCAGAATCCTTTCACTGCCATAATTTTCTCACTGATACAATTTTTGCAAAGGTGGTTTCAGTATCAGCTAATCTCTGTTCTTAAAAAAATATTTTAAATATGGCACATACAAGAGTAGTTTAGGAGTTAGGAAATCCCTCAAGAGGAAATTGTACACAAAATGTTATGTCCATTTCTCTGTGATTTTCTTTATTATCTGGGACATCAGCCCCTCAAATTCTGGCTGGTTCAATGGTCTTAAATTGCAATATTTTACCTCCCAAATACAGATTGATCACAAAAATCTTTAACCTTATGTTTCTGGTAACCTCTATGCTCAGTCCTTTGAATTATCAAATGTCCCAATGTGTAATTGCAGTGACAAATGTATGACTTATTTTGATGCATCTTCTTCTCTCCTTGGTCTCATTGGTTGCTTTCTAATCCCTTCAACTGGCTGTTTGTGTTTTTGTGTTGCATTTATTCAGCTTTTTTACAGTAGTTGAACTAATCAGCAACATGAGTATGATACATATCTCTGGTTACTTTGACACAGCTAGAAGCAGAAGTCTGTCAAATATCTTTTTTATGTTATAATTTAGAAGTTGATTGTGCTTTGAAAACAAATTTAGTGCTTTTACAATGCCTGAATGTAAGCAAAGTAGTTACTCACTCTAGGCCTTAGTTTCCTTATATGTAAAATAGAAATAACAGAGTTCCAAAATTACAGAATTGTTGTGAGAAGGCATTATAAGGGTTATATGTGTGATATGCTGTGCATAGAGTTTGGCACTTCTGAAGCACAAAGAAAAGTTACAAATATGAATATCAGTTATGTTCTACTCTAAAGATACTCACCCAGCAGAGAATAGAGACATTGCCCTATTTTTAAAACGAGCCTTGCCAATGCTTAACAATTAAAATTATTCTAAATAATCCAAAAAATTGTAATAATCTGCACAAGAATTTAGTCAGTACTTTTTGTCAAACTTACCAAACTGTATGTTTTAATTATTCCTTTTAAAATATGGCATTTTTCTGTCCACTGTCCTCTATCACCTCAATTGTTCTGCAAAATTTCTCTAATACTACCTGAAATAATGTACTATATCTGCTTCCTTCCCCTCAGTTTGGCATGAAGTTTTATGTTGTTGTCTATTTATGTTTTTATTTTCCCTCCAACAAAATTCTGTATGCCTAGTGAAAGCCATAATTTTTGTTACTGCTGATAATTTTCCTATGAGCAGAGTGCTGAGTACATAGTTTCGATTCAATGTTTATTTGTTGACTTTAATAGGGGCATGAATTTTTAAAAAATAAATAGGAAAAAGAGAGATTCCCACTCTAGTTTAAAAAGTTGAAAAGATACATAGGGATTCACACCTTTTAAAATTGTGCTTTGAAGGAAATATTTTATGACTGTTTCCATGGAACACCAGAAGATGTAAAATATTAAGTCTAGTAAAATATGTGATTTACTTTATATATTTTAAAACATAAAAATACTTTTAAATTACATATTTATTAATTATTAAGACCAATTATGGCATATAACAGAAAACATTAGCTTGTGCTATACCCATTGCACTATAAAAAGCTGCATTAATGTTTGTTGTTACTTGAAAACAATTAAGCTTGTAGTTTGGTTTTATAAAGTTTCCAAGCTCTTCAGAAAGAGAGATAACTCAAGGAGTTTTTAAAAAAAAAAAAAAAAAGTGAGCTTAGGGAGGAGTGGAGCAAGAAGGCTGAATAGAAGGCTCCACTGATTGTTCCTCTGGCAAGGACACCAATTTAACAGCTATCTACACAACAAAAGCACCTTCATAAGAAGCAAAAAGCAGTTAGCACTCATACTACTTGCTTTAACTTTATATCACTGAGTCTTGAATAGGCACTACTTCTCCCCCATCCCCCAGCAGTGGCCGTGTAGTACAGAGAGTGTTTCTGTTCCCTTGGGAGAGGGAGAGTGCAGCAATTGTGAGACACTTCATTGAATTTATCCTCTGTCACAGAAGAAAGCAAAACTAGGCTGTACTCAGCTGACACGTGTATCTAAAACAGCCCTAGCCAGAGGGGAATCACCCTTGCAAGCGGTTGAAATCTGAGTTTCAGCAAGCCTTACCACCACAAGCTAAAGTGTTCTGGGGCTCTAAATAAGCTTAAAAGGCTGTCTAGGCCACAAGGACTGCAACTTGTAGGTGAGTCTTACTGCTCAGAGCCAGTGAACGTGGGAGGCTTGTGACCTACTGAGACACCAGCCAGAGTGGCTAAGGGAGTGCTTGCACCACACCTCCCTCAACCCCAGGTGTCATAGCTCAGAGCTCCAAAAATGACCCCTTCCTTCTGCTTGGGAGAAGAGAGGGAAGAATAAAGAGGACTGTCTCTTGCTTCTTAGATACCAGCTCAGCCACAGTAGGATAGGGAACCCATAGGAGTTCCCCTTTCCAGGCCCCCTTAGTTCCCAGATGACATTTCTAGAGATACCTTGAGCCAGAAGGGAACCCATTGCCTTGAAGGGAAGAACCCAGTCCTGGCAGCATCTATCACATGATGTCTATAGAGCCCTTAAGTCCTAAATATTCAGCAGCAATACCCAGGTAGTATACCGTGGGCCTTGGGTGAGCCTCTGAGGCTTGCTGACTTCAGGTGAGACTCAGCACATTCCCACTTGTGGTGGCTATGGAGCAAGACTAATTCTGCTTGAGAAAAGCATGGGAAAAAGTAAAGGGGACTTCATCTTGCACCTTAGGTACTAGCTTGGCTATAGGAGGACAGCACATCAAACAGACTCCTGGGGTTCCTGATTCCAGGCCTTCCCTCTTGGACAGCATTTCTGGACCTCTCCTGGGACAGAGGGCACCCCACTTCCCTGAAGAGTGAGTCTGAGGCCACACAGCATTCAAAGCAAGCTGCCTAAAGAGCCCTTGACACATAAGGGAACATTGGTGGTACTCTGGAAGTAGTCTCCACGGACCTGTGGTGGTGGTGGCCATGGGGTCCTTTTCTGCCTGTGGAAAAGGGAGGGAAATGTGAGAAGAGCTGTGACTCATTATTTGCGTGCCAGCTCAGCTGCAGTAAAATAGAACACTAGGTAGATGTCTAAGATTTTTGACTCCAGTCCCTGGCTCCCAGATGGCACCTCTGGACCATCTGGGGCCAGAGGGAACTGATCACCCTAAAGGGAAGGACACTAGCCTGGCTGGCTTCACCCCCCTGCTGATTGTAGAGCTCCATGGCCTTGAGTGAACATAGCAGCTAGCCAAGTAGTGGTTACAGTGGGCCTTGGGTAAGAGTCAGTGCTGTGCTGGCTTCAGGTCTGACCCAGCAGTCCCAGTGGTGGTGGCCACAGGAGTACTTTTATCACTCCACCCTTAGCTTCAGGTGGCTCAGAACAGAGAGAGAGAGAGAATCCATTTGTTTGGGAGAAAGTAAGGGAAGACACTAAAAGACTCTGCTTGGTAATCCAGAGAATTCTTCCAGAACTTATCAAAGATCATCAAGCAGTACCTCTATAAGCCTGAAAGAACCATAGTGTTATTGGGTTTGAGATGCCTCCTAATGCAGATAAAGTTTGGATTACAACACCCAAGTCCTTTGGAATACCTGAAAGCTTCACCAAAAAGGATGACTACAAATAAGCCCAGACAGCAAAGACTACAAAATATACCTAACTCTTCAAGGCCAAGACAAAGACGAACATCCACAAGCATCAAGGCTAGCCAGGAAAACATGACCTAACCAAATGAACTAAATAAGGCACCAGGGATCAATCATGGAGAAACAGAGATATGTGACCTTCCAGACAGTGAATACAAAATAGCTTTTGAGGAAACTCAAAGACATTCATGATAATACAGAGGAGGAATTCATAATACATTTAACAAAGAAATTGAAATTGTTCAAAAGAATCGAGTAGAAATTCTGGAGTTAAAACATGCAATTGAGATACTGAAGAATGCATCAGAGTCTTTTATAGCACAATTAATCAACTAGAAAAAAATAATTAGTGAGTTTGAAGGTAGGTTTTTTTTTGAAAATACATAGTCAGAGGAGACAAAAAAAAAAAAAAAAAAAAAAGATGTAAAGACAATGAAGCATGTCTACGGGATCTAGAAAATAGTCTCCAAAGGGCAAATCTAAGAGTTATTGGCCTTAAAGATGTAGAGAGAAAGAAAAGGGTAGAACAAATTTTCAAAGGGATAATAACTCAGAACTTCCCAAACCTAGAGAAAGACATCAATATCCATGTACATGAAGGTTATAGAACACCCAGTAGATTTAACCCAAACATGATTACCTCAAGAAATGCTAATAATCAAACACTCAAAGGTCAAGGATGAAGAAAGTATCCTAAAAGCAGCAAGAAAAAGGAATAGATAACATATAATGGAATGCCAATACCTCTGGCAGCAGACTTTTCAGTGGAAAACACCAGGCCAAGAGAGAGTGGTGTGACATATTTAAAATGCTGGGAATTTTTTTCTTCTTTTTTTGAGGCAAGTTTCACTCTTGTTGCCCAGGCTGGAGTACAATGCATGATCTCAGCTCACTGCAATCTCTGCCTCCTGGGTTCAAACGATTCTTCTGCCTCAGCCTCCTGAGTAGCTAGGATTACAGGCACCCACAACTAATTTTTGTATTTCTAGTAGAGGTGGAGTTCACCATGTTGGTCAGGCTGGTCTCAAATTCCTGACCTCAGGTGATCTACCAGCTTCAGCCTCCCAAAGTGCTGGTGTTACAGTTGTGAACCACCGCATCCAACTGAAAAAAAATTTTTTGACCCTAGAATAGTATATCTGTTGAAAATATTCTTCAAACATGAAGGAGAAATAAAAACTTTCTCAGGAAAACAAAAGCTTAAGAGTTTTATTAACACCAGACCTTACGTATAATAAATGCTAAAGGGTGTACTTCAGTTAGAAAGAAAAGGACATTAATGAGCAATAAGAAATCATCTGAAGGTACGAAACTCACTGCTAATGATAAGCACACGGAGAAATTTAGAATACTACAATACTGTAGCTATGGGGTGTAAACTGTTCTTATCTTAAATAGAAAGGCTAAAAAATAAAGCAATCAGAAATAAAAACTAAAACAACTTTTTGAGACCTAAGACAGTACAACAAGATATAAATGGAAACAACAAAAGGTTAAAAAGCAGGGAGATGAAGTTAAGGTGTAGAATTTCTATTAATTTTGTTTTTTCTTAGTTTGTTTATATGATTACACAATCAATGTTAAATCGTTATCCGCTTAAGATAATGAGTTACAGGATAGTATTTGCAAACCTCATGGTATCCTCAAGTCAAAAACCATACAATGGATACTCAAAATGTAAAAAGCAAGAAATGATATACCACCAGCGAAAATCACCTTCACTAAAAAAAAAGACAGGAAGGAAAGAAAGATGGAAGAGACGACCACAAAACAACCAGAAAACAAATAACAAAATGGCATGAGTAGGTCCTACTTATCAATAATTACATTGAATGTAAATGAACTAACTGTCCTGTCGAAAGACATAGAGTGGCTGAATGGATTAAACAACAACAACAACCACCAAGACCCAACGATCTTGGGCCAATAAGAAACATGCTTGACCTATAGAAACACACATAGACTGAAAATAAAGAAATGGAAAAATATATTTCATCCCAGTGGAACCCAAAATAGAGTAGAAGTAGCTATAATTATATCAGACAAAATAGATTTCAAGACAAAGACTATAAGAAGATACAAAGAAGGTCACTATATAACGATAAAAGAGTTGATTCAGCAAGAAGATATAATAATTTTAACCATATTCCTATTTAGAAAAAAAAGTGCAGCTCATTGCCAGCTCTCATGTAATTTTACATAAACACACTCTTTGAGGCTGAAGCAAATCTGACTGATTTTCAATATAAAAATAAAATATAAAAACTACTTTTGGAGTTATTTCTAAACAGAACTAACATCAGAATCATCAGAATCATTCCTTTTGGAAAAAATAAGATTTATCAAATGAATCTTTGTCAACAACTGTTCAAGAATGATGTTAACATTACATGAAATGTCACATTTTCCAGGATCTGACGTTTTCAATAATCAAGAATTACTATATTTTGTAAATGGAAATACCACTATGTATTATTCCATTCTCACACTGCTGTAAAGAAATACCTGAGACTGGGTAATTTATAAAGGAAAGAGTTTTAGTTTACTCACAGCTCCACATGCATTGGGAGGTCTCGGGAGACTTACAATCATGGCAGAAGGTTAAAGGGAAGCAAGGCTTTCTTCATATGGCAGCAGGAGAGAGAAGAGTGAGCAGGAGAAATCCCAGACACTTATAAAACCATCAGATCTAATGAGGACTCACTCACTTTCACCAGAACAGCATGGAGGAAACTGCCCCCATGATCCAATCGCCTCCCACTGGGTCCTTTCCTTAACAGACGGGGAATACAGGAATAACAATTCAAGATGAGATTTGGGTGGGGACACAAAGCCAAACCGTATCACGCTACTAAAAACAAAATGCTACAAATAAAATGATGTCTTGTGTCCAATGTTGATCTACTAGAGCAATACAAAAATAGCAAAAGCGAGATAATTTCATGTCCAAGTTATCTTGGGGTAAACTTGGCAACCACAAACTCTGCTGGCAAGTATTCTTGAGGCAGATGCGAAAAGGGTTAAATATATATCCACTGAACACTGGAGCACTCAGATTTACAAAGCAAATATTATTAAAGCTAAGGAGAGCAATAGACTCCAATATGATAGCAACTGGAGACTTTAACAACCCGCTTTCAGCATTGGACAGACCATTCAGACAGAAAATCAACAAAGAAAAATGGGACTTAATCACACTATAGAACAAATGGGCCTGATAGATGTTAGCAGAACATTTTATCTAATGACTGCAGATTATACACTTTTTTCCTCAGCACATGGACCATTCTCAAGGATAGATCATATGTTAGATCACAAAACAAGTCTTAAAACATTCAAAATAATTGAAATAATATCAAGAATCTTCTTCTCCAAAAACAATGGAATAAAACTAGAAATAAATAGCAAGAGATATTTTGGAAACTATAGAAACACATGGAAATTAAACAATATGCCCCTGAAAGACCACTGGGTCCATGAGGAAATTAAGAAGGAAATTAAAAATTTTTGGAAACAAATAATAATGGAAACATAACATACCAAAATCTATAGGACACAGCAAAAGCAGAACCTAAGAGGGAAGTTTATAGCTCCAAGTGCCTAGATCAAAAAAAAGAAGAAAAACTTCAAACAAACAATCTATGTACTTTAAAGAATTAAAAAAAGCAAGCACAAACCAAACCCAAAATTAGTAGAAGAAAATGAATAATAAATATCAGAGCAAAAATAAATGAACTTGAAGTGAAGAAAACAATACAAAAGAACAATGAACCAAAAAGTTGTTATTTTGAAAAGATAAACAATTGTGAAACTTTTAGCCAGATTAAGGAAAAAAATAAATACCTAAATAAATAAAATCAACGATTAAAAATGAGAAATTACAACTGATATCACCAAAATTCAAAGGATCATTAGTGGCCATTATAAGCAACTATATGCCAATTAATTGAAAAATCTAGAACTGGGTAAATTCCTAGACTTAAATCTACCAAGATTGAACCACAAATAAATTCAAAACTTGAACATACCAATAACAGGTAATGAGATAAAAGCCATAATAAAAATTCTTCCAGGGAAAAAAATCTCAAGACCCAATGCCTTCACTGCTGAATTCTACCAAACATTTAAGGGGGAACTAATACTAATAGCAACTCTACTCAAACTATTTCAAAAAAACAGAGGAGAAGAAAATACTTCCAAACCCATTCTATGAGGCCAGTATTACCCTGATACCAAACCCAGATAAAGGTACATCAAAAAGAAAATTATAGGACAAAATCTCTTATGAATATTGATACAAAATCCTCAACAAAACACCAGCAAATCAAATTTAGCAATATATTAGAAAGATTACTCATCATTACAAAGTACAGTTTATTCCTGGGAAGCAAGGATGGTTCAACATAAGCAAATCAATCAATGTGATACATCGTATCAACAGAATGAAGGATAAAAACCACATGATCATATCAATTGATTCTGAAAACCCATTTGATAAAATTTAACATTGCTTCATTATAAAAACCCTCAAAAAACTGTGTATAGAAGGAAAATAACTCAACACAATAAAAGCTGTACACAACAGAACCACAGCTAATATCATACTGAATGGGAAAAAACTGAAACCCTTTTCTCTAAGATCTGCAATGCAACAAGGATGCCTAATTTCATTCCTGTTATTCAACATAGTACTGGAAATCCTAGCTAGAGCAATCAGAAAAGAGAAAGAATTAAAGGGCATCCATATTGGAATGAAAGAATTCAAACTATACTTATTTGCAGATAATATGATTTTGTATTTGGAAAAATCTGAAGACTTCACAAAGAGACTATTAGAACTGATAAACAAATTCAGTAAAGTTGCAGGATATAAAATCAACATACAAAAATCAGTATTATTTCTATATGCCAACACCGAACACTCTCAGAAAGGAATTAAGAAAGTAATCCCATCTACAATAGCTACAAATAAAATGAAATACCTAGGAATTAACTTAACCAAAGGGGTGAGGGATCTGTACAACAAAAACTATAAAATACTGATGCAAGAAATTAAAGAGGACACACAAAAATGGAAAGACAATCTATATTCATGGATAGAAAGAATCAATACTACCAAAATCTCCACACTACCAAAAGAAATCTACAGATTTATTGCAATCCTTATCAAAATATCAATGACATTCCTCACAGAAATATAAAAAGTAGCCCTAAAATTTATATAGAAACACAAAGGACCCAGAACAGCCAAAGCTCTCCTAAGCAAAAAGAATGAAACTGGAGGAATCACATTACCTGACTTTATACTATGGAGTCATAGTAGCCAAAACAACACAGTCATGGCATAAAAACAGACACATAGATAAGTGGAATAGAAAAGGGAACCTGGAGATAAATCCATAGACAGTAAACTCATTTTTGACAAAGGTGCAAAAATCTACACTGGAGAAAGCGAAGTCTCTTCAATACATTGTGCTGGGAAAACTGAATATCCATATGCAAAAGAATGAAACTAGAACTCTATCTCTCACCATATACAAAAAAAAAAAAAAAAAAAAAAAAAAAAAACCAAAGTGGATTAAAGATCTAAATATAAGACCTCAAATTATAAAACTACTAAAAGGAAACATAAGGGAAACTGTGCAGGACATTGGACTGGGCAAATATTTCTTGAGTAATACCCCACAAACAGACAATCAAAGCAAAAATGGACAAATATAATCACATCAACTTAAAAGCTTCTGCACAGGAAAGGAACCAATTGACAAAGTGAACAGGCAGTCCACAGAATGGGAGAAAATATATTCAAACTACCCATCTAACAAATTAATAACCAGAATATACAAGGAACTCAAATAACACTATAGGAAAAAAAAAAATCTAATTATTTGATTTTAAAAACGGGCAAAAATCTAAATAGATACTTCTCAAAAGAAGACATACAAATGGCAAACAGGTATATAAAAAGGTGCTCAACATCATTGATCATCAGAGAAATACAATTCAAAACCACACTGAGATGCATCATCTCACCCCATTTATAATGGCTTTTATCCCAATTTCAGGCACTAACAAATGCTGACAAGGATATGGTGAAAGGGGAACCCTCCTACACTGCTGGCGGGAATGTAAATCGGTACAACCACTATGGAAAACACTTTGGAAGTTCCTCAGAAAACTGAAAATAGAGCTACCATTTGATCTAACAATCCCACTTTAGCTATATGCTCCAAATAAAGAAATCCAGTATATCAAAGAGCTATCTGCACTCCAATGTTTATTGCAGCACTATTCATAATAGCCAAAAGTTAAAAGCAAGCTACATGTCAATCACCAGATGAATTGATAAAGGAAATGTGTACATATACACAATGGAGTACTTCTCAGTCATAAAAATGAATGAGATCCTGTTATTTGCAACAACATGGATGGAACTGGAGGTCATTATATTAGGTAATATAAGTCCAGCACAGAAAGACAAGCTCCACACATTCTCACTTATTCGTGGAAGCTAATAATGAAAATAATTCAACTCATGAACATAGAGAGTAGAAGGATGATTACCAGAGGCTGGGCAGGGTAATGGGGGACTGGAGGAAGCACAGATGGTTAATTAATACAAAAAATAGTTAGCAAGAATGAATAAGATGTGTTATTTGCTAGCACAACAGGGTGACTACAGTCAAAAATGATTTAATTGTACATTTTAAAATAACAAAAGGAGTATAATTGAATTGTTTGTAACACAAAGGATAAATCCTTCAGGTGATGGATACCCCATTTACCCTTATGTTATTATCATGCATTGCATGCTTCTATCAAAATATCTTATGTAACTCATAAATATATACACCTACCATATACCTACAAAAATATAGAAAATTTAAAAATATATGAGCTTAGCTTTCTTTACCCAGATCAAAGTAAACATTGTTGTCTGTCAACAACATGGTCAATATAAATATATTTCAGTAGTAACAGCATCTGTAATATATTTAAATATGGCATTCTTAAATTTTATTAGTCAAAATGTTGGAAACAATAAAGAAAGTACTATTTACCACCCAACAAACTATTTATAGTACTATTACTAAAAATTATAAAAATTCTTACTGTCTGTTTTGAATTTCTCTTCTGCTACAATCATTCCTAAGAAGTGTCTGTACTTGGGTCTGAACATATCATTATGGATCTCTGAATAACACGCTTGTTATTTGATGAAATTCTTCTGGAAGTCCTCTCAGTATTGAATTGCAATTGTTCTGCAAGAAGGAATACATAGAAAAGTCAATTAGCTTGCCAGGCTCCACCAGCATTTTAAAGATGATATTTAAGAGAGGCCCATGACTACTTTGATTTTACAAATTTCACTAGGTGATAATTTCCCAGTCATCAGAATTAATAAAAATTCAGGAAATGTCAAACTTCAGAGAATATAAAACCTCACCTAAGAACATTTTAGAAGGGTCCAGTAACCATCCCAAGTGACAAATCAGGCCTTCCTTTATGTACATTACAGGGAGAAGAGAAGGTGGAAGGGGAGCATAGGGGTGGAGGGCAAAGCTAGATCTACAGCTTCCTGCAGATGTATTTTGATCCTCCACTTCCCTGGACAGGGGTCAGTCTAATTTAATTAACTAATTATTTTCACATGTTCTGTAAGAATGGACTATGTGCTAGATCTGTTATAGGATGTAGTAATTGGAAGGGTGGATGGAAATATAGAGAGAGGAATTGACAGTGAAACTTGCCAATTTCATACTCTAAGGTGATGTGGATGTCCATCCAAGACCCTTCAGAAACCCTAATTCTGGAAGGCACTGACTACTCTTTAGGGAATTCAGGTCTCACTGCATTATTCATCACAACCAGTGTCTGTGTAGATGACTGAAATAGCATATTAGATTTTTTTCTATAAAATGGAGAAAAAAATACCTTTAGATTATATAGATTGAATTTTAGCATGCAACTCTTAGCTAAAGAGAGACATACTCTCCTCTGCAGTCATCAACTGTAGTGCTTTTAATGAAGTTTCTTAGGAATACTATGAAGATCTTACAGGGTCATCTCTGTGTTTCCGGGGTAATCCTTTGCACATACCTCACCCTTCCCTGTGCCTTCAATCAGAAAACAACAAATTCTAGATAGTTGAGTGTATTAGTCCATTCTCACACTGCTATGAAGAAATATCCGAGACTGGGTAATTCTTAAAGAAAAGAGGTTTAATTGACTCACAGTTCCACATGGCTGGGAAAGCCTCAGGACACTTACAATCATGGTGGAAGGTACCTCTTCACAGGGTGGCAGGAGAGAGAATGAGTGCCGAGTGAAGGGGGTAGCCCCTTATAAAACCATCAGATCTCCTAAGAACTCCCTCACTATCATGAGAATAGCATGGGGGAAACTGTCCCCATGCCTCAGTTATCTCCACCTGGTCCCACCCTTGACACATGGAGACTATTACAATTCAAGGTGAGATTTAGGAGGGGATATAGAACCAAACCATATCAATGAGTGAAGTATTTATAAGCAATGGTGCTTTGTGTGGGTTACTCTTTGAAAAGCAGTGCAGTCATTTGTGCCATTACATATATCCCTCGGTATGTTTATAAATTTCTGCTCCATGACCTGTGGGCCTCAACAATAAATTGAGCTAAATGACTTCTTCCATTTTTCACACTGCACTCAGAAACACAAGTCTAAAATAAATAGACTGTGAATCAGGGCCATGGGAGTCTCTTCTTTTACAAGGGTTGTCCTTTGGAAGCACTTTCTCCTTCCCTAAAGAGCTTATGTTTTTACCAGCTAAACTTAAAAATGGGTCTTTTCCATGTCCATTTCCTGAATATTTTGTTATTGATCCAAACTATTTTTTTCTCTGCCTTTAATGTTATTATAAAAGTAACCTCATTGTGCCCTAGTGCATATATTAAAATGTACAATAAAAGAAGATTAAAGGTATAAACGGAAAAGTCAGTAAGCAACTAAAAATCCTAACACTTAAAAAAAAAAGAAAGTGGGTTAAAAGGTTACAAAGGAAAAGAATATGGGTTTCTGGAAGAGGCTAAAATATAAACAGCCCCCTGACCTTGGGTTCAAATAAGGAATGAATAGAAGGGTTGGACATATTTATTAAGGCAGACAATTTGAAAAATTTAATCCTCAGCTAAACTAAAAAACATCCAAGGAAGGCAGTATTTGAATGTCTACCCTCAAGTCCAAGAGGAAGAATCTCTAGGGATTTTCTGGAGAGAAGAAACTCTATTACAACATTTTCCTGGCCTGAAAGCCTAGTTAGGAGGAAGTGAACAGAACCCAGCCCCAAGGCCAAGTTTCAGCTCAAGTGGATGGACTGCCAGGACATCCTACACACCGGACAAAGACAGTGAAGCCAAGACTACCCACATTCCCATGCTTTTAAAACCGGGGAACCTCAAGGGGGTACTTGATTTATGTGGAATAACTGGTCTGCCTAAATTCATTTTAGAAAGAAAACCTTTTCCAGCACCCTCACCTGGGATTGAGGGTTTTAGAAAATAGAAATAGAAGATGGAAACATATTAAATTGCTCCTTGGCTAATATATTAGGACCCTGAAAAAAATAGCCTAAGGTTCAAATGATAACAATAGACAGCAGTTATTGAACACTGACTGCTCCATGCCATGTTGTTTTACATGTAGAATCTCCTTCTATTGTCACAAAAATCCTATGAAGCATATATCATCACACCAGGATTTATAGATGAGGAAGCCTGAGCCGAGGTTGGTTCATTAGCCAATGAATATATTATAAACATGTAATGAAGAGCTATAATAGTTAATGGTAGAGATAGGATTCAACCTCCAGGTCTGCCTGACTCAGGGCCTATATTCTTGACAACCTACAGTGTAGAATGAATAAACCACTGCAATAAATATAATCATGAATTAAGAAGCAAACAATATGAATATGATACTCTACTTATATTAATAAATCTTATGAGCAAAGGATGTCAAAGAAGATTCTTTACAACTTACCTATACAACAATAAGAGCTTAGAGGGCCTAATGTTGCAAGATACAATTTGTGTATTTACTCAGGCTCTAACATTCAGAATTTCCATGAATTGGTCCTACTCCTTCATCAACTGTTATTGATCTAATGTATTAATCTTAAAATAATAAAAGTAATAAATAAAAAATAATAAAATAATGAAGTAATAAAAAGTAATAAATAAAAAAAATTAAGTTACTATAATATGTCATTTCTTGTGCTGTTGCTACGCATTCATAGAAATTTTCTCTTTTAATCTAATACTCACTTCAGTGGTTAGTATAAAATATGCATTCAGTAAATATTTTTAAAACAGTATAGTTAGTAATTCCCTCATTTTCCTGATGTGACAATTGACACTCAGAGAAAACTTACCAAGGACCACAAGTCCTCATGTAGGATTCAAATTTAGTTTTTCTAACTTCAAGACCCATATATTTGGTACAATATCAAAAGCTACAAAATTACAAAATTAAATTGTTATAGAAATGAATAAAGGGAGTTAAAAGAAGATTACACCTGAGGAGTGTCTTAAATAATGAGCAAAATCTTTCATGGAACAAAAGTTGATTGTATATGGAGATCAGATATTCTTGGCCACTGCTTCCAAATTTGTTCATATCATGGCACATATATTTATATTTTTATGGCACACTTTTGGAAATAAGAAAATGATTCTCAACTAGAAGCAACTTTCTTGCGTTATCTGGCCACCCTGGCTCTGACCAGCTACCCTATGAACTGTGGAATCAATATCACACATTTAGTCCACTGATTGCATGCAAATATTCAGGATTTACCAGTTGAGAAGCTTAGTTGTATGCATATAAAACAGCATGCAAAAATGGAGATTTGAGGAAATGCATAAACTATTTTTGAAACCTTGAAAAGTTCAGTTTAGTTTAGGAAATATGGTGGGAAATAATACTGGAGAAGAGTTAGAGTCAGATCATAAAATTTCTTATATGTCATGCATTTGAACTGTAAAATTACATTAAATAGGCAAAAATTGCATAATAACATATAGATTTTCCTTTTTCAATTTTTCTCTTCAGCATTATTTCATTTACTTCAAACTGTATTTATTACTCTGGATTCCTTTCTGCAGTGCAGTATTTGGCATAATACAAATACTTTCAATGAGATCAACTATGAAAGTTGCATAAAACAAATGAAGCAGTAACAACTACTTAAAATTACTGAAGATTAACTAAGTCAACAAGAAATTGAGGAACTGAGTTCCTGAAGAGAATGGAAGTACATTAGGATGAATGTTCATTTGCGTTCACTTTTTTGCATTAGCAACCAATTATCAGCTCTAAGCATAGAAACTGATCATGCAGCAAGAGTCTAAAAATGTGAGGGGCCCAAATCAGCAAACTTCAGAAAAGTGACTTTGACATTCTACACAGTTTCTACTCTTGGCATTTACCAACTCTACAACACTGAGATTAGAAACTAAAAAATAGCTTAGCAATGATTTTGAAACTTTTATTGTGCTAGAAAGACAAAAAGTAGTATTCAGATATTCCAAATAAGAATGATCCTAAGCACCAAAGCTCTTTTTTAGTTGAGATTTCTACAAACATTGCATAGAAATGACTGAGAACAAACTAAAAATAGGCCAGTTTTGCCAAGATGAAAATGATTTGTCTGTACTTGGGACTGGAAAAAACAAAACACATGAAATTGTCTTTGGAGGAAGATATCATCTAAATATTCTACCTTTTATCCCACATACTGTCCAGCATTTAATAAAAACTTACAAAACATGTCAATAAACACAGTCATTAACCAAACCCAAAGAGAAAACAGATAGGAACAGGTGTCCAAGTAATCTAAATTTTGTTGGAGATACACATAGATTTAAAATAACTGAGTTTAATGTATATAATAAGATAGAGTACAATTTGAAAATTTCCCAAACATCAACTCTTAAAAAAGAAATTGAGAATTAAAGGATTAATCTAATGGCAACTTAGAAACTGCAGAAGACAGGATTAGTGGCCTATAGATTAGTAGAAAATAATTTGTAATGAAGCACAAAGAAAGGACTGAAAATGACATATATAGAGATAAATTAATAGAATTAATAAAAATAGCAGTGTTGTCAAGTATAATTTCTATATGAGTTAATTACATTCCTATATTAGCAACAAACATTTATAAATGAAAGTTGAAAGCTAAATCAATTTACAATAGTTTGAAAGTCACCACATACCTAGGAATAAGTCTAATAAAAAATTGTAATACTGCTACATAGAAATCTAGAAAATACTACAAGAGAAATCAAAGAAAATATATCAAAGGGAGGAAAATATCATGGTAAGAAATATAGGAAGAACAGATATCTTAATAATATTGAATCCTGTAATCTCTGATTTACAACAAAATTGTTTTTGAAAAAAGACAACTGTGAGATTCAAACAATTCCAAAATTGCTTTTGAGAAAATATATATTACTTAGCTTGATTGTGAATATTTCACAATGTGCAAATATATACACAATTTTTAATTTTCAACTGTACCTCAACAAAACTGAGAAGATGCAACAAGGAAAGGGTTATCTTTTCAGTAAATGGTGCTAGGTCAATCGAATTTTTATTAAAGAGGTGATAATTTATTTCTTCTTCACACCCCACACATGATATTCAGTTGCAATGGAATGTTAATATAAATGCTTATTGCTCAAGGCTCCACCTCAAGCCTTCTTTCCTCCAACAGGCATCACCTTACCTTACTGCTCTAACAGTTACTTATGTGCTTATTTTCTAAATACTTTTAGGTAGAAATTGTATCACATTATGCTGTCATACATTTTCTTTACCCATGACCATTTTATCTACCCCATAAAGTATAAGCTCTTTAAAGAGAAGAAATATGGGTTTGTAGTCCATATCATTAATTTGACAGGCACAGCTCCCTGATGTAAAATGCTTCGTTATCTGTATGTGATTCATCTACTCAAATACCCTGTTAGATTCAGGAGGTCAAGCTTCTAACTGTATTCTTTATTTTCTCAAACATTGAGCCCAATGCCTTGCACAATGAAAACCTCCAATATATATTATGGATTGAATTTTCCAAGAATTAGGCCTTTATAATGCTAGAGACTAACACCACAAAAGTTTACTTTAATTCTAAGGGCATCACACCCAGCAAAAATTCCTAATGACTTGCCATGTGCCACAGGTCTTACAGATCTAGGTCTGTGCCATTTCCCTGGGGTTCTATTCTTGACCTCTCTCCCTCTCTCCCTTTCAGTCTAGTCTTATTCTCCTCTCTGCCTGGAGTGCTCTCCTAGGTCTTCCCAGTGCTTGACTCTTCATATATTTTCAGTCTTTCTTCAAATGTCGCCTCCATAGAGAGGTCATTATCCATCTTGTCACTCCCTGCCCAATATTCACTTTTGTTTCTCTTCATAGCTTCACCCACTCTTACCTAAAAATAAGCTGCCCAAGGGCAGGGATTTTATGTTTCTTATTTTTGGTGTATCTCCAAGTTTTGCACATACAGTGTGTTCAGTAAATATGTATTGAATATATAAATAAATGAACAAATTGTGTATACACTTGCAATAATGTTTGACAAAAAGAAAAACTTCTAATTCATAGCGTTAGTTCAGAGTGAATGAAAACAAAATCCTGAGAGACAGAGTAATATAGCAATGATACAGGAAGAAGGCACAACCTCAGAATCTGTGGTTATAATTAATTTTAAAAATAGGGTGAATGTGAGTTGTGGGCAAATTACTTTTACAAAACGATAAGATGGGCTAGTGGTTTATAGCTTCTAAACTCAGCTGACATTGAATACTGAGCTATATGGTAAATAATGAATAAAGCTCCTTATTTATCTATGTCTAATCTTATTCTAAAAAGCAGTGCATCTGGGGGCCAGATGACTTTAGAATCACTTTATTAAAATTAACTCCTGGCCGGGTGCAGTGGCTCACCCCTGTAATCCCAGCACTTTGGGAGGCTGAGGTGGGCCGATCACGAGGTCAGGAAATCGAGACTATCCTGGCCAACATGCTGAAACCCCGTATCTACTGAAAATACAAAAATCAGGCAGGCGTGATGGCATGCACCTGTAGTCCCAGCTACTCGGGAGGCTGAGGCAGGAGAATTGCTTGAATCCGGGAGGCGGAGCTTGCAGTGAACCGAGATCGCTCCACTGCCCTCCAGCCTGCCAATAGAGCAAGACTCTGTCTCAAACAAAAGAAACAAAAAAAGAAAAAATAAATAAAAATAACTCTAATTCTTCAGCATAAGTGGAGACAGGTTTCATTATCTCATTTAGCAGAGATAGCTCATGATTGTAATCCCAGCACTTTGGGAGACCAAGACAGGAGGATCACCTCAGGTCAGGAGTTCAAGACCAGCCTGAACAACATGGAGAAACCCCGTCTCTACTAAAATTACAAAAAAAAAAAAAAGAAAAAAAAATAGCCATGCGTGGTGGTGCATGCCTGTAATCCCAGGTACTCGGGGGGCTGAGGCAGGAGAATCGCTTGAACCCGGGAGGCAGACGTTGCAGTGAGCCGAGATCTCGCCATTGCACTCCTGTCTGAGCAACAAGAGTGAAAGTCTGTCTCAAAAAAAAAAAAAAAGAAAAAAGAAAAAAGAAAAAAGTTAAGGCAGTTAAAAGTAAATGGTTTGTCTAACGTTTCAACATTAATTTGATAGTGTCATGTTGAATATCAATTTGTAGCCACATGTTTGTTCCTGAATTTGTGACATCATTTATGACATAATTTATATTATGAGCATAACTTTCAACAGAGTGAGAGAAGCATCACACTCTGTGCTCTAGAATAGATTTCTCTTCTATAATCATTCAATTATGGGTAACCAGAAAGGCAATGAATATAACATGAGGTCTTAAATGTGGACATTTCCCCCATTAACTCATTCAAAATGTGTTGTCAGGGAGTTGGTTCAGGTTCAAGAGTGAGCTGACTTATGGAAAGACATGAATTGAAACCCAAATTAGAATCTTAAAGGAAGTATGGTACTATAAAGCAGAGAAAGTGGGTTTGTGGTGGCACAGTGGTAGTGCATACCAATTTGATGACTCTTGACAAATCACATAGAAGTAGTTTCTTTAAAAAATTAAAATTAAACAAATTGGGGTAATATTGTGATAGAAAATTATTTTTCCTCTTGTGCACCATGTCCTATAGATGCATCCCTTTACTTTTATTTATTTTTTATTCACTGATATTCAAAACCCCATTCTCCCAACCAAAAAGTTCCAGCCTCAAACTTGTTAAAGTCAAAACAATTGTTAAAATGGAAAATAGAAACAATTTTTATCATTGGCCCACCACAGTTTGGCTCAATTCTTCCAGTCTCTGCTCTAGTGAGAACGAAGCCAGACCACACACTGAGGCTGAATTACAACACTTCAAAAAGAAGAAAAACACTAATGGAAAAAGTCAAATGGGTTTCCAAATAGGAGGTGGTAGACAGTACAGAAACCTCTTAGCACAGCTCTTACAAGGCTAAACTCTGAATCCCAGGCCCCAACAGGCAATCATTAGCTTGCTTTCCCATTCTTCTGTGGTTGTAGGACAGGAAATGTCCATTCAGCTGCACATTGTTCTAGAGTGCATCAGCTTAAGTGGGAATGCATTTTTAGAGCCTCTTAACCCAATCCCCACTTTTGTAAAAAGGATCCCGTCATTTATAAAAATAAAAATGAGAGCTGCATGAGATATTTTCTTCCTTAAAGGTATTTCAGCAAGTGAATGAAAAAATAAAGGAGTAAATTATTTCAGCAAGTGAATGAAAAATTTAAAGGAGTAAATGTTTGGAAGGAAGTCTTTAAGCTGATAGTGATAGAGAAACCTAATTTTGTTATCTTGGACACAAATGCAGCTTCCGAACTCCTAGAAGGCAAGTGAATGTTGATAACGCAAACCATGGAAAGGGGAGGGATACAGACAGGTTTCAGGGAAAACTCAGGAAGGTATTTTATTTCTTCTGGAATGTTGTCTATCTCTTTTCTCTGGCCATGGCACTTAGGACACAGTGGTAAGCAGAAGAAAATACTGTTCCTTCTTTAAGGAAGACAGATCAAAATTTAAAAACAGTCTCACAGATGCAAAATTAGAATTGTCCTGAGTGCTAGAAAAGAGAGGTACCTGTTAATATGAGTATAAAATGTATAAATTGACTAGGGGAGGCTTTTCTGAAGAAATATCACGAAGCTGACCTATAATATGAGCAAGTAAGTCCGAAAATCATGAAGCAGTTTGTCTCCTGAACACAGCCATGCTGAGAAGTTCTAAACTATAGTTTGGTTAGACCTGGGAAGGTTAAGGTCATTTGGCCAGACATATATGTTTCCATGGCTCCTTCACAAACATTATGCAAACTTCTGAAAATCTGGACTTAACTCGACATTTAAGGAGTCCTTTGGGGAAGAGCACAAATAGGAGCTTGAGAGATGCTTTAAATCTAGTCAGCAGAAATAAAAGGATAAAAATAAAGAAGCAACAGGGAAGAAAATTGACATTTTTAAGTGTCAAGCAGAAACTAGATGCTGTATATCAGTTACCTCACTGAATCTCCCCAAATACTACAGGCATTGGGTATAGTTATCCCCATTTTATACTAGTGGAAACTGAGGCTCCTAAGATTTAAGTAGCTTACCAATGATGACAAATTCAGGTACTAGGAATGCTAGGATTTGAACACAGGACTTGCTTTGACTTCTTACTTTGCTCTTCAGTTTTCCATACACAGTACATTTTCTCTAGAGAAACATCAGAAGGCCTTAGGAGTGGGTAAGAGATGCCATTTTTAACTCTATCTCTAATTCAATTTAAATATAGGAAAACAGTCCTGAAAATTCAAACTGATTGTCATTATCCTTTGGTTGGTTGGTTGTGTGTTTTCTGAGACAGGGTCTCACTTTGTCGCTCAGGCTAGAGTGCAGTACTGCAGTCACAGCTCACTGCATCTTCAACCTCCTGGGCTCAAGTGATTCTCCCACCTCAGCCTTCCGAGCAGCTGGGACTACAAGCATGTACCACCCAATCCAGCTAACTTTTTTTCTTTTTTGTAGAGATAAGGACCTCACTATGTTGCCCAGGCTATATCATTATCCTAAGAGAGAGATTCCAGAGATTTGTCTTAACTCTGTGTGTCTTGATAACTATTTTTTTCTGTCAATTTAGTCATGCCCTAACCTTCTTTTGTGAAAATAGGAGCTCTTCCCTGACCACAGAGACAGACCCATAACTCAGGCTGGGACAATAACACTTTCCTATTCTCCTGTCATAATATCAGTCAGTGTAGCAGCCATTGTAGTTTGGCTCACCCAATACTCAAATATAATCACATTTTCCCCTACTTGACTCTATCACAGAGACTGAAAAAGACAAAATAATTGATGTCTCAGACTCTTCTATGGATAAGAGTAGCCATGTGGTCCATTTCTAGTCTATAAGATGTAAGTGAAAGTTTGCTGAATAGGATTTCTGGGAAAGATTTTACTTCCCTGATAATAAAGAACGGACTCAGTTGGCTTGTCCTTTTGCCCATTTGTTCTCTCTCCAGCCTGAAATTCAGATGTAATACCTAGAGGCACAGCACCCATTCTATAACCATGAAGTAATAAGCTGGAGGGCATAAGTCAACACTAAAGATGTTAGTTCAAGAAGATGGAAAGTGCCTGGGTCCTTCAGTCACTTTTCTGGCCACAAACTGTCTACCTTTGGTTTTGTCATAGGAAAAAATATTATCCAATTGTTTAAGCCACTATTGTGAGGTTCTCTTCTGTTTTACTGCCAAAAGCACTCCTGACAGTCAAGAGTTGGGCATACAAAACAAGCCAGGCCAATTGACATTCTTACTCAAGATCTTTCTGACTGAGTGAGAAGGGTAACACTCTTTTCAATATTTTGCCTCCAGGCAATGGTCATGTTCCCTGCAGTTGTGACCACTCCACAGAAACAGGATGAACCCCCAATAAAATTTGGTTTGGATGTCTAGATTGATGATATCCCATGCAAACCAAAAGGGTATGAAGAGGTTAGGGACAAATCCTAAAACAGATATACTGGACCTATATCAAACAAATTCACAAAACAATGTTGGTAGAAATTTTAAAAACCTAAATAAATTGGTAAACTTACCTTGCATACGGGTTAGAGAACCCAGTATTTTAATATGTAAATCACCCCAACTTAATTTGTATGTCACATTAATTACAATCAGATCTCAGCAAGCTATTTTTTGGGAAAAGTAAACTGATTTTAAAATTTAGGTAGAAATGACCAACAGTAATCAAAGCAACTATTGAAAATAATAAAATAATTGAAAAAACTAACATTTGATCTCAAGAATGATTATGAAGCTATAATAGTCAAGATTGTCTGGTAATGGCATCAAAACAAAAAAAAAATTGATCTATGAAATACAACAGAAATTCCAGAAATAGAACTACACATATATAAACAACTGATTTTTAGCAAAAAAATGCACAATCAATTCAATGGCAAAAGGAGATAAGAGATGGTGCTGGAACAATTGGCTACTGTGAAAAATAAAAGCTTTAATCTATACCCCACGCCATATATAAAAATTAACTCAATATGAAGCATAGACCTAAATGTAAACCTTAAAATATAAAACTTTGAGAATAAAACAGAGAAAAGCTTTATCATATTGGGTCGGGCAGTGATTTCTTAAATATGGCACTATTACAATGGATGAGAAATAGAAATTTTACTGTGATTTCGATTTGCATATACCATTACTTATGATGTTGAATTTCTTTTCTTGTGTTGTAATTTTTATATCTTCTTTGATGAAATGTGTGCCCAAATCTTCAGCCTATTTTTATATTTCTTTCTCTTATTGACTTGTGTGTTCTCTGTATATTCTAGATAGAAGACAGTTATCAGATCGTTGTTTTGTAAATATTTTTCCCAGTTTGTGGCTTGTCTTCTAATTTTAAAAATTTCTTTTGAAAAGTAAATTTTTTAATTTAATGAAGCTCATTTTTTAATATTTTAAGCGAATTTAGCTTTATATATCCTGATCAGTCTTTGCTTATGCCAAGATTATGATTTTCTCTGCTTTCTTCTAGTTGTATTGTTTTAGCTTTCCCAGTTACGTGTCTAGTCTTTTGGAAGTGTGCGGTTATGCTGAGGTTCTTTTTTCCTTTCTTGTGTAGGTATTCAGTTCTTCCATCACATGTGTTGAGATGGCTATACTTCATGCATACTTATCTTCACACTTTTAACAAAATCATTGTTCATATTTATTTATGGACTGGTTATATTTCTAAATTATTTGTTTTTCTAAGACCACCAGAGTGGGCACAAAAGAACCAGCAAGTAGGCAAGGCTAAAAGCAAAACTGCAAATTTATTCTTTGGTCATCTAGCTTCAGGGACCGGAGCTGGGGGGGGTGGAGTTTCTAATACAGTCCCGACAAGAGTGGGGGCTGAGAAAGCCCGCCCCAGGCGCATCTGCTGGGAGCGACTTTTCTAGGAGTAGAAGGGCAATAGGCGGGGCACGGGCATGTCGGGGGAGGGGGTGCTCCGCAGGTGCCACCAGGTAAATCTTGGTCTCCTCGGATTGACATCACCTGGTGCATGCCTGATTAATCTTCATCTTCCCGGGCATCAGCTGCATTCTCGCACACACGGGAAGAGTTGGTGGTGAAGAAGAACCCGGAAGTGAACCATCCTGCCTCCGTTCGTCCAAACAGTCCAACCTTTTATTGATAATAGTGATAAAGGGGCGCCGTGGTCTGTCTGGCTACTTCCTGCTGTTAAGGGGCATCGTTAAGGTCGGGGCCCATGGTTGGTATTTGGACGTATGGATGAAGAATAAAATAAGGCACAGTATTAGTATAGGAATGAGGAATGAAAGCATTTGTTGGAATATGGGCAAAACCCAGAAGGAAGGTCCTGGCAAGGTTGGGGAGTATGAGATAGTTAAGAAAATTTAGTAAGTTTGAGGCGAGTGGGGGAAAGCCAAACTGATTTCCACTGATTGCTTTCGGTAGGGGCTCTTTTTAGTTGGGAATGAGGAACAAGTGCGCAAAGTAGTTGTTGGCCAGGCAGCAATTAAGGAGTGGAGTTTTTCGTGGAGTGGATGGCTTTCCCCTTACTCCTACTACAGAGATATTGGATGGAAGACTAGGTCCAGAGAAGGACGGCAAAACAGAATAGGTAGCCTCGCTGTTGATTAAAAAATTGTCTTACCCGCTACCAGGAGAGTTACCCGCGGCTCGGCGAGGGTGATGGGGGTCCCCGAGTCTCAGCACCTTCAGTTGTTGTTGTCCAGATGTAGGAGCTGGAAGGAGCTCCTAGGATCCTGGGAAAGGGGGTCACGTGGAGACGCAGCACCTGTTCTCAGGGTGGGGCAATCAGACTTCCAGTGTCCTCCCTGCTGGCAAGCAGGGCAGGGGGTTGCTGGTGGACGAAGGTTAGGACATGCACTGGCCTAATGTCCTGATGCCTTGCACTTATAGCAAGGCTGCGTTGGGGCTCGGGGACCCTGTGGACACCTGTTGGCATAGTGTCCTGCCTTGCCGCACTTATATAGCAGGCTCTTTTTGCAGCCTTGAAGTCTGTGGGGTGTGTGCTCTCTGGTCTGGGGTTACGACTGGGCTGTAAAGCTGCTGCTAGGAGCTGTAACTTCTGTTTGAGGTGAGCCTGCCGTCTCCTCTCTGGAGTTATAGACCTTAAAGGCTAATTTAACTAGGTCTTATATTGGTGTCTGAGGACCATCCTCTACCTTTTGAAGTTTTTTTTTTTTTTTACGAATGTCAGGAGCTGATTGAGAAATGAAATAAGATGCCAAAATGGTGGCCCCTGTGGGGGAGGCTGGATCTAACCGGGCCTGTGGGGGAGGCCGGATCTAACCTGGGTTAGAACCTCAGTCAGTTTAGGGTAGCGGTTAGGATAACCTGGAGGTCATGCCAAGTTAAGTCATAGGCCTGACAAAGGTGTCTAAATTCCTTTATGTATATGGTAGGATTAGCTGAGAAATCACCTAAATGCTTCTCAATTTTGGAAAGATCGGCCAATAAAAAAGGGACATGTACTCTGACTACCCCCTCCGCCCCAGCCACCTCTCGCAAAGGTGCTAACACTGTAGGAGGGTGTGGGCAGAGATAGGGGACTCAAGACAGCCAGTTGGGGGCCCCGAAGGAGGCATGGGACCCAGTGGATTACTAGTAGATAAGGAGGAGGAAGGAGGAGTCTGGATAGGAAGGGAGGGGGTGGAGAGAGCAGGGAGAGGAGGTGTATAGGGCAGATTGGGACAAGAGCATAAGGCCCAAAAGCCTTGTATGTAATTACAGACCACTTGCCTAGCCGCTGGCAGAAATTGCTGAGGTCGATCACACCACAGTGGAAAGGAAAATTAACCGCTTCCTCCTAAGGTCTTGTTCGAGCTGTAAGGTTTTTAAATTGGCTAGGAGGTACCCTAAGGGGGTGCTCTTTAGAAATTTGGACTGGGGGTTTCCCATTTGTTTCCTCTTTACCGACACAATGGACACAATGGAAATGGAAGTGGATCTCTGACTGGCTTCAAAGCATCCTTTGGAACCAGCAGAGACAGACTGGAGGCTCTTGAAGCCAAAGTGGAGATTACCTTCAGGCGGACGTCTCCATCCTGAACAGGTCTCCCGAGCCACTTGGTGGCTCAAAATGGACCTCGGACCTGCGCAGGATTTTGGCTGAGGGAGGTAAAGAGAAGACAAGGGCACTTACCCCAGAGAGGCCTTGAGAGTGAGGGAAGCAGGTCTCAGGTCCTGGTCCGTCTGCGGCGTGGGAGCAGGAGGAGGTTCCTCAATCCCTAGAGGTCTGAGGAGGGGTCTCCTCCCGGGTCTTCGGCACCAACTGATTTGTTTTTCTAAGACCACCAGAGTGGGCACAAAAGAACCAGCGAGTAGGCAAGGCTAAAAGCAAAACTGCAAATTTATTCTTTGGTCACCTAGCTTCAGGGACCGGAGCTGGGGGGGTGGAGTTTCTAATACGGTCCCAACAAGAGTGGGGGCTGAGAAAGCCCGCCCCGGGCGCATCTGCTGGGAGCGACTTTTCTAGGAGTAGAAGGGCAATAGGCGGGGCACGGGCATGTCGGGGGAGGGGGGGTGCTCCGCAGGTGCCACCAGGTAAATCTTGGTCTCCTCGGATTGACATCACCTGGTGCATGCCTGATTAATCTTCACATTCCCGGGCGTCAGCTGCATTCTCGCACACACGGGAAGAGTTGGTGGTGAAGAAGAACCCGGAAGTGAACCATCCTGCCTCTGTTTGTCCAAACACTAAACTCCCTATTCTGTTTGATTTGTATATTTTTAAGACTATTATGACCATGTCTTGATTACTGTAGTTTTGTTAAATTCTTAATTCAGAGAATGTGCTAACTTTGACTTTTACTTCTACTGCTTTTAGGTTGGTGCAAAAGCAATTGCAATTTTTGCCATTACTTTCAGTGTTAATAAGCATTGTCTATGTCCTTTGAATTTCTATATTGATTTTTAGAATCACTCTGCCTATTTTCTAAAGAAAAGCTTCTCCCTCTGTAGCTTCCTTCTCCTCTTAACTATTCTGACTCACAAATTCTAGCATGTTGTCCTCTTCAAACTCTATCTTTTTAAACCCTGAATCTACAAGGACACCAGGCTCCATTTGGGCTCATCCATCTTACCCTGAGGCCTGAAAATTGCTTCCAGGAAGCACCGGAGCATTTAGAGTGCTGACCCCATTTGTTTTCCTTCTCTTAGAGATTATAATCCTCTGGTGTCTGTTGTTCAGTATCTGGAAACAGTTGTTTCCATTATTTTGTCCAGTTTTCTGTTTACATTGAGGAGACATTCTCTGCGACAGTAAATCCTTTATGGACAGAAGCAGAATGCCTGCCAGACATTTTAATATTAGCCCTTCCAGTGGATGTGTAGTGCATTTTATTGTGATTTTAATTTGCATTTTCTGAATGACTCATGATATTGAGCATCCTGCATGTGCTTATTAGTCTTTCACGTATTTTCTTTTATGAAAGATTTATCAAATGTTTTGCTTATTTTGATTGTTTTGGTTTCTTTACATTTGTAGGAATTCTTATGTATTCTAGAAACCAGACCTTTGTCAGAAATGTGAATATGTACTGTGAACATTTGCTCCCACTCTATACATTTTCTTTTCATTTTCAGTAGTATATTTTTGTAGAGTAGAAGTTGCTAATATAATAAAACTCAATTGTTGATTTTTAAAATTTTATGATTTACACTCTTTGTGTCCCAAGATACCTTTGCCCACCCCCAAAGTTACAAAGGTTTTCTCCTATCTTATTTTACTAGACATTTTATAAGTTTTTACTTTTATGTTTATATCTGATCCACATGAAACTAATTTTGCATGTATAGGGTAAGGTAAGGGTTGAGGAACATACTCTTCAAGTATATGTCTAATTATACCAGAACCATTTTTGGAAATAAATATTTTCCTCATTTAATTATCTTGGTATACTTGTTAAGCATGATCTCCCTTTATATTCCCTTTTAATTTGTCTTCATTGTTGAAAGATGTTTCTATTGTGTTCACATTAATTTTTTCAGTGCTTTAATGCCATTTCATTGTATATGATCCTACAAAGCTTCTTAAAATAATTCTGCTGTCACACTTATTTTATTCCTTTGTATATAATGTGCACTTTTTTCCTCTCTACTTTTGAGATTTTTTTTTCTGTATTGTTAGTTTTCCGCAATTTAATTATGATGTGCCTAGGTATTTGTGGTAGGTAGAATAATGGCACTCCAAAGATAAACACACTCTAATACTTGGAACTTGTGAATACACTACTTTTTGTGGCAAAGGGAGATTAAGGTTGTAGATGGTATTAAGCTTGCTAATTAACTGACCTTAAAATAGAGTCTTAATTTTGTAGGTAGATTCAGTGTATTCACAGGGAGTCTTAAAACTAGAAGAGAGACTCAGAAAGTCAGAAGAAGATATGACTATGTAAGAAGTTCACAATGAGGTGCAATGTTGCGATCCTTGGAGATGCAGAAATGGGATTATGTGGGTGGTTCTAGAAGCTGGAAAGGTCTTGAATTCATACTATTTGTGGGTTATTAATCCTTATGTATCAGTGGAGTCATATTTTTATTAAATTTGGAAAATGTTCAGCTATTATTTCTTCGTGTGTGTGTGTATATATGTGTGTGTGTGCGTGTGTGTGTGTATATATATATATATATATATATGTAATTTTTTTTTTTTTTTTTTTAGACAGAGTCTCACTCTGTCACCCAGGCTGGAGTGTAGTGGCACCGTCTTGGCTCACTGCAACCTCCACCTTCTGGGTTCAAGCAATTCTCCTGCCTCAGCCTTCCAAGTAGCTGGGATTACAAGTAACTGTCACTACAACCGGATAATTTTGGTGGGTTTTACCATGTTGGCCAGGCTGGACTCAAACTCCTGACCTCAGGTGATCTGCCCACCTAGGCCTTCCAAAGTGCTGGGATTATAGGCATGAGCCACAGTGTCCAGCCCCTCTTCTAATATTTTTAATGATTCTCACTTCAGGATTTGTATAACACTATCTGATATTTATCACAAGCCCCTGAGTGTCTATTTACATATTTTTTTCATTCTTTTTCTTTTTCTCTCTCTCTGGACTTCATTTTGTAGTTTGAACTACTGCGTATTCAAGTTTACTGATCTTTTTTAACATTGTGTTTAATCTGTTAATCTCATCCAGTAAACCTTTTATTTTAGTTCTCTTTGGTTCTTTTTCATTCCTCACATTTTGTTTTAAATACTTGAAGATATCAGTGATAGCCCCTTTAAAATCATTATCTGTTTATTTCACCTTTTCTGTCTTTTTTTATTTTTTTATTTTTTTGAGATGGAGTCTCATTCTGTCACCCAGGTTGGAGTGCAGTGGCTCAATCTCGGCTCACTGCAAGCTCCCGCTCCCAGGTTCACACCATTCTCCTGCCTCAGCCTCCCAAGTAGCTGGGACTACAGGTGCCTGCCACCACGCCTGGCTAATTTTTTGTATTTTTAGTTGAGATGGGGTTTCACCATATTAGCCAGCATAGTCTCGATCTCCTGACCTTGTGATCTGCCTGCCTCAGCCTCCTGAAGTGCTGGGATTACAGGCGTGAGCCACCGCACCCAGGCTTCTGTCATTTTTTGAGTTTTCTTCTATTTCTGCTTATAGGTAACAATTTCCTGTTTCTTCTTATTTCTAATCATTCTTATTTAGTGCTGGGCACTTGTGAATTCTATATTTTTTAGTACTAATTTAAAAAATTGTTTAAAGGCTATTAAACTTTGATCTGTCAGATAGTTATTTGTAGATAAACTAAATTTTTGAGGCTTGTTTTTAAGTTTTAGTAGAGCACGTTTGGAGTAGTTTTGCACTAGAAATTTTTTTTCCAGTCCTACTACTAACTCTTTCTGCTGTGTATATTGAATGTCCTGAGTGTGCATTCTAGCTGTGTGCATTCTAAACTCTCCATTCTAGCTGGTCAAAACTCAAAAGTCTCCTAACCTTGTAAACTCTGCACTTCTTTAGCTTTCAGGTCTCAAGTCTTTCTTTTCCTGGACTAGTGAATTGTTTCCTATGCATAGACAATTTCAAATTTAGAAACAGACTCAAGGGTACCCTTTGCAGATTTCTGAGACTTTCACTCTCCAGCTCCCTCTTTTCTGGCACTCTACTCTTCAATTTTCAGCTGTCTCCACCTCCCTGAAATCTAGTCTCTGCCTCTTCAGAGAGATCACTATTCTATATTTGGGATTCCCACCCTACCTACACCATGGACTGGAGAATGCCTCTAGAGAAAAACTCACAAAAATCATAGAGCTCATCACACTTGGTTGTCTTTTCTTAATATCAGGATTATTAATATCTTCATGGCCTATAACGACAGTTGTCCAATGTCTGCAAACCATTGCTTCATATAGGTATTAGTTCATTTTCACACTGCTGATACAGACATAACCAAGATTGGGCAATTTACAAAATAAAGAGATTTTTTGGACTTATAGTTTCACATGGCTGGGGAGGCCTCACAATCATGGGGGAAGGCAAGGCGGAGGAAGTCACATCTTACATGGATGGCAGCGGGCAAAGAAAGAGCTTGTGCAGAGAAACTCCCATTTTTAAAACCATTTGATCTCATGAGACCCATTCACTACCATGAGAACAGCATGGGAAAGATCTACTCCCATGATTCAATCATCTCCCACTGGGTCCCTCCCATAACACGTGGGAATTATGGGAGCTACAGGATGAAATTTGGGTGAGGACACAGAACCAAACTATATCATTCTGCCCCTGGCTCCTTCCAAATCTCACATTTTCACATTTCAAAACCAATCACGCCATGCCAACAGTCCACCAAAGTCTCAGTTCATTTCAGCATTAACTCAAAAGTCCACAATCCAATGTCTCATCTGAGACAAGGCAAGTCCCTTCTGCCTATGAGCCTGTGAAATCAAAAACAAGTTAGTTACTTCTTAGATACAATGTGGGTACAGGCATTGGGTAAATACAGCCATTCCAAATGAGAGAAATTGGACAAAACAAAGGGGCTACAGGGCCCATGCAAGTCCGAAATCCACTGGGGCAGTCAAATCTTAAAGCTCCAAAATGATCTCCTTTGACTACATGTCTCATATTTAGGTCATGCTGATGTAAGAGGCGGGTTCCCATGGTCTTGGGCAGCTCCTCCCCTGTGGCTTTGCAGGGTACAACCTCCCTTCCAGCTGGCTTCAGGGGTTGGCATTGAGTGTCTGCAGCTTTTCCAGGCACACAGTACAAGTGGTCACCCCAGCAACTACCATTCTGGGGTCTGGAGGACAGTGGCCCTCTTCTCACAGCTCCACTAGGCAGTGCCCCAGTAGGGACTCTGTGTGGGTGTGCCCACCCCACATTTCCCTTCTGCACTGCCCTAGCAGAGGTTCCCCATGAGGACCCTGTCCCTACTACCTGGGCATCCAGGCGTTTCCATGCATCTTCTGAAATCTAGCAGAGGTTCCAAAACCTCAGTTCTTAACTTCTGTGCATTTGCAGGCTCAACACCACATGGAAGCTGCCAAGGCTTGAGACTTGCACCCTCTGAAGCCATGGCCCTAGCTCTACACTGACCCCTTTCAGCCATGGCTGGAGCGGCTGGTATGCAGGGCACCAAGCAGCATTGGGAGCCTGGGCCTGGCCCACAAAACCACTTTTTCCTCCTAGGCCTCTGGGCCTGTGATGTGAGGGGCTGTTGCAAAGTTTCTGACATACCCTGGAAACATTTTTCCCATTGTCTTGGTGATTCACATTTAGCTCCTTGTTACTTATGCAAATTTTTACAGTCAGCTTGGGCTTGGATTTCTCCTCAGAAAATGAGATTTTCTTTTCTATTGCATTGTCAGGCTGCAAATTTTCCAAAATTTTATGCTCTGTTCCCCTTTTAAAACTGAATGCCTAAACAGCACCCAAGTCACCTCTTGAATGGTTTGTTGCTTAGAAATTTCTTCCACCAGATACCCTAAATCATCTCTTTCAAGTTCAAAGTTCCACAAATCTCTAGGGCAGGGGCAAAACGCTGCCAGTCTCTTTGCTAAATGTAACAAGAGTCACCCTTGCTCCAGTTCCCAATAAGTTCCTCATCTCCACCTCAGTCTGGACCTTATTGTTTATATCAGTATCAGCATTTTTGTCAAAACCATTCAACAAGTCTCTAGGAAGTTCCAAATTTTCCCACCTTTTCCTGTCCTCTTCTGAGCCCTCCAAACTCTTCCAAACTCTGCCTTACACTCAGTTTCAAAGAGGCTTTCATATTTTCGAGTATCTTTTCAGCAATGCCTCACTCTTCTGGTACCAAGTTACCATATTAGTCCGTTTTCACACTGCTGATAAAGACATAACTGAGACTGGGAAATTTACAAAAGAAAGAGGTTTATTGGACTTACATTTCCACATGGCTGGGAAGGCATCACAATCATGGTGGAAGGCGAGGAGAAGCAAGTCCCATCTTACGTGTATGGCAGCAGGCAAAGAGAGAGCTTGTGAGAGAAACTCCCATTTTTAAAACCATCTGATCAGAATAGGGCATGTCAGACCTATTCACTAATATGAGAAGAGCACAATAAAGACCCGCCCCCATGATTCAATCTTCTCCCACCAGCTCCCTCCCACAACATGCGGGAATTATGGGAGCTACAAGATGTGATTTGGGTGGGGACACAGGGCCAAATAATATCAATATATTTTGTCCAATTTTCCGGTTGTTTAGGCAGGAGAGTAAGTCTTATATCAATTTCTCTAGCAAGTAAGGAAGTGTAATTGTTTTCTTTAGTTTTTATTGAACATTTATATGTTGAAAGATTATCAGTATGACTTACTAAAGAAAAAAAAGATTTTTTTCTTTCCTGTGTGTTCCTTCATGTATACTAGATTGTCACCTAATTGCAAGGATTAATTTGTAAGAAAAAAATAATTGGAATTCAAATGGTGTGCCTTAATCATTTTTGCTTTAATTCCCAAAGGGAATTTTTAAAAATTATTTTCCTCTATGCATATTTTCAAGTAAAATATACATATATTATTAAATGTTTACATATTTTTGGAAGATTTCCAGAATATTATACAAATTGGCATTAAACCAACCTCCTCACTATTTGTTGTTTGTTTACTCTTTATTTGTTCAATGCTTATTTTTATTATTTATTGTTTTAATAAACATCATAGCAACTTGATATCATCTATAATCTTTTTTTTAAAGTATGTGTTGGCTCCTTTTTAACCTCATTTCCAGCAAAGACTATTTTGACAAAATGTAATATATTTTTAGTCTTAAATTATCTTATTGCTTATGTATTACACTTCTCTGCCACAATAATGAGGACTGAAATGGAAAGTTAACATTTTTTTCTCATTTTCTGAAATTACAATTCTCTGAATATTAAAAAGTCCTTTTTTCTGCATTATATTCTAATTATTTCTATTGCCATAAAATTGATCCAAGTAAGATATAATTCACATTTTGTTAAGTAATTATTAAACATTCAAAGGGAAGGTTTTGTTTTTTTTTTTTTTAAAGAAGTGCATTTCTTAATGAGATAGATAGGCACTTTTTTGTCCAGTTAGGTTTTAAATCCTTGGATGAAATAAGAAGTAAGGGTTCCGACATCAATTTTATACTCATTTTTCATTTTTATAGATCTAAGCCCTGAGTAGTCATAAACTTAAAAAATTGAATGGAGGCAGTATTATTTTAGCTATTTCATTCAATTCTTTGAACAATTTCTGATTTATATGACCGTGTAATTTATTGTTTAAAATTATTTTTTATAATCAGTATGTAGATAACTAGATTAAGTCTAATCTGGTATTTCTGATTGTAAAGAATTTGAAGACATCTGATGTGCAAAGAAAAAGTTCATTAATCAGTAATTAGAAATGAGTGCCCTTCATTTTCATTGGTGTCATAATGTTACCTAGGTATATTGGGTGATGCTAACGTTTGGGGTACAAATGATCCCCTCACCCAAGTACTGAGCATAGTACTCAACAGTTAGATTTTTGACCTTTCCCCCTTCCTCCCTCACCTGCTCTGGTAGTCCCCAATATCTATTGTTGCCATCTTTATGTCCATGAGTATCCAGTGTTTATCTCCCACTTATAAATGAGAACATGCAGTATTTGGTTTTCTGTTTCTGCATTAATTTGCTTAGGATAGTAGTCTCTCACTGCTTCCATGTTGCTGCAAAGGACACAATTTTGTTCTTTTCTTATGACTGCATATTATTCATAGTATTCCATGGCATATACGTACCTTATTTTCTTTATCCAATCTACCGTTAATAGGCACACAGTTTGATTCCATGTCTTTTTTATGTTGAGCAGTGCTATGATTAAAATATGAGTGCATGTGTCTCGATATTTTTGAATTGTCCCTTTTCTCAGCTGCCTGCAGGTTTGAACACCATGAGTCACAAATAAAGTAAGATTCAACATTTCTCTTATAAAACAGAAAAGAGGGCTATTAATTTCTTGACTATAGGCACTTTGTTAGGTAGATGACTCTTAGGAAAGTACAGGCACACCTTATTTTATTATGCTTCACTTTATTGTCTTTCATAGATACTGTGTTTTATAACCAATTGAAGGTTATGACAGCCCTGCATCAAGCAAGCCTATGGGACAATTTTTCCAACAGCATGTGCTCACTTCATGTCTCAGTGTCACATTCTGGTATTCTCACAATATTTTAAACTCTTTCCTATTATTATATCAGTTATAGAAATCTGTGATCAATGATCTTCGATGTCATTATTGTAATTGCTTTGGGGCACCACAAAGGATGCCCATATATAAGACAGTGAAGTTAATCAATAAATGTGTGTGTTTTGACTGCTCCACTAACTAGATATTTCCTCATCATTTTGTCCTCAGGCCTCCCTACTCACTAAGATAGAATACTATTAGACTTAAGTCAATTAATAACCTCACAATGGCCTCTAAATATTCGAGTGAAAGAAAGAGTTGCACATCTCTCACTTTCAGTTAAAAGCTAGAAATCACGAGTCTCAGTGAAGAAGGCATGTCAAAAACCAGCTAAAGGCTAGATCTCTTGTACCAGTTAACCAAGTTGTAAATACAAATATATATATATATATATATAGAAGGAAATTAGAGGTGCTACTCCAGTGAACACATGAATGATACTAAAACAAAACAGCCTTATTGCTGACATGGAAACAATTATAATGATCTGTATAGAAGATCAAAAAAGCCACATTTCCTTATTAAGCTAAACCCTGATCTAAAGCAAGGCCTCAACTCTACTCAATTCTGTGAAGGCTGAAAGAGATGAGGAAGCTGCAAAAGGAAAGTGTGAAACTAGCAGAATTTGGTTCATGAAGCTTAAAGAAAGAAGTCATCTCCATGACAGAAAATGCAAAGTGAAGCAGCAAGTGCTGATGGAGAAGCTGCATGAAGTTTTTCAGAAGATCTAGCTATGATCATTTATAAAGGTGGCTACACTAAACAAAAGATTTTCAATGTAAATGAAATAGCTTTTTATTGGGAGAAGATGGCATCTACGACTTTCATAGCTAGAGGAAAGACAATGCCTGGCTTGAAAACTTCAAAGAACAGACTGACTCTTCTTAGAGGACTAATGCAGATGGTGACTTTAACTTGAAAGCAATGCTCGTGTACCATTTCAAATATCCTAGGGCCCTTAAGAATTATGCTAAATCTTCTATCCCTATGCTTTACATATGGAACAACAAAGCCTGCATGACAGCACATCTGTTACAGTAGGGTTTACTGAATATCTTGAGCTCACTGTTGAGACCCATTACTCAAAATTTTTTTTCTTCAAAATATTACTGCTCAATAAAATGCACCCAGCCACCCAAGAGATATGATGGATGTGTACAGGGAGATTAATTTTGTTTTCATGTCTGCTAACACAACATCTAACCTGTAGCCCATGGATCAAGGAGTCATTTCAATTTTCAAGTCTTATTGTTTGAGACATACATATCATAAGTCTATAGCAGGTATAGATAGTGATTTCTCTGATAGATCTGGGAAAAGTAAATAGAAAACCTTCTGGAAAGGATTCAGTATTCTAGGTGCCATTAATCACATTTTTGATTCATGAGATTAGGTCAAAATATCAATACTAAGGGGAGTTTGAAAGAAGTTGATTTTAGTCTTTAAGGATGATTTTGAGGAGTGTGAGACTTCAGTGGAGAAAGTAATTGCAGATATGGTAGAAATAGCAAGAGAACTAAAATTAGAAGTAGAACCTAAAGATGTGACTGCTGCAGTCTTACAATAAAACTGAAATGGAGGTTGGACACAGTGGCTCATGCCTGTAATCCCAGCAGGCATGAGCCACAGGGAGGCTGAGGCAAACAGATCACCTGAGGTCAGGACTTCAAGACCAGCCTGGCCAACATGGTGAAACCCCATCTCTACTAAAAATACAAAAATTAGCCAGGAGTGGTGGTGCATGCCTGTAACCCCAGTTACTCGGGAGGCTGAGACAGGAGAATTGCTTGAATCCAGGAGGCGGAGGTTGCAGTGAGTCGAGATCACACCACTGCACTCCAGACTGGGTGACAAAGCAAGACTCTGTCTCAAAAAACAACAACAACAACAAACTCCAATGGATGCGGAGTTGCTTCTTAAGGAACTCAAATGGATGAGGAGTTGTTTCTATCTTGTAGATAGAAACTACTCCTAGTAAATATGCTATGAACTCTATTAAAAAGACAATAAAGCATTTAGAATATTCTATAAATGTAGTTGATAAAGCAGTGGCAGAGTATGAGAGGACTGACCCCATTTTTGAAAGATGTTCTACTGTGGGTAAAATGCTATCAAACAGCATTGCATGGTACAGAAAAATTTTTCTTAAAAGGAAGTCATTCAATGTGACAAATTTCACTGGTGTGTTATTTTTAAAAAGTGCCACAGCCACCCCAACCTTCAGCACCTACCAGCCGTATCAGTCAGCAGCCATCAACATCAATGCAAGACCTTTACCAACAAAAAAGTGACAATTCACTGAAGCCTCAGATGATCATTAGCATTTTTAACAATAAATTGTTTTAATTAACATATTAACATTATTTTTTAGACACAATGCTAATGTGCACTTAATAGATTACAGTAACTTTTAACTTTTAAAAGTAAACATAACTTTTCTATCCACTGGGAAACAAAACATTTGTGTGACCCAGTTTATTTCAACAATCACTAACAAAGTGATTTGGTTAGTGATTTAAACCAAACCTGCAATATCCCTGAGGTATGCCTGTACATAGATGTAAGTTGAGGATGTGGAAATTTACCCTGCATTTTAAGCTATTCATGTCCATGCATTACTTGGAAAATCTTTATGTACCCCCACAGATCTCAGCTGGAAGATCATAGAACTAGAAGACTGTGCGAGTGCATGTGTGTGCATGTGTGTGTGTGTGTGTGTGTGTGCTCTATTCTGAATACCTCTAGGGATTGTGCAATCTAGAATAAAAGACGTGGATTCCACTTTCCATAAGACTACACTTTGACCAGGTGCAGTGGCTCATGCCTGTAATCCTAAGCACTGTGGGAGGCTGAGGCAGGTGGATTATCTGAGGTCAGGAGTTTGAGACCAGCCTGACCAACATGGCGAACACCCATCTCTACTAAAAATACAAAAATTAGCTGAGCTTGGTTGTGGATGCCTGTAATCCCAGCTACTTAGGAGGCTGAGGCAGGAGAATCACTTGAACATGGAGGTGGAGGTTGCAGTGACCCAAGATGGCACAACTGCACTCCAGCCTGGGCGACAAGAGCGAGACTCTGTATCAAAAAAAAAAAGACTACACTTTATTGGGAAACAAAAGACTGCACACTTACACTGTGTTACTCTATTTCTATAGATAAGGCAAATGGAGCTCAGGAAGATGAGAGAGCATGTCCAGTTTCACAGGCAGTAATTGATGGCCTTGGAGCTCAAACCTTGGCTCTGTTAATTGAAAGTCCATGCTCTTTTTCCTAATACCATCTTCCAAATGGCCAGAAAAATAGTATAATTTGACTAACTTTATCAATGGAAGTTATTATGTGAATATGTATTATTTAAAAGTTTACATGAAGAGAGAGGAAAAAAAAAATAACTTGGCTTTGAGGAATGGGGAAGATTTCTGTAGATAAAAACAAAAGAAGCCAGTTAGGTTGAGGCATAGTGTAAAGAATTTGGGAATGTGTAAGGCACATTGTAGAAGAAAGGAAAAACAAAAACATTCGGAAATGGAGTTTATTTGGAAAGCAGAGAAAGTTGGCAAGTTGTTGTGGAGTCAAGCATGGAAAATCTTAAAATGAAAATGATTTTCTTGAGAATTAGGAAGCATTGATGGGTTTTGAACAGGGGACATGGTAAAAGTCATGTTTTAGGAAGAATTATCCGGTAGCAGCCTGCAGTATGGTTTGAAAACGGCTTTGACAAGACTACCTAAGTAGGCTGCTGTAATAATCCAGATGTGAGGTTATAATGGAATAGACTAGAGTATGAGCTGTGGGAATATAAAGGAGAAGACAAATACCAGAGACAGTAAGAAGGAAATCGCAGGCTGGGTTAAATAATGCATGTGGGGAATGGTGAAATATTAGGCAAGAGAGACTACCTTGGATTACACAGAGCCTTTAATGCAAGTTCAGGGCCTGTGTATTTTAGATAGTAAGGAGCCAAAAAAAAAAGTTTTGAGCATAAGAGGAAGAGTGTTTGAAGACTATTCATAGTGAAATAAATATTTTTATCTCATCCTACAGCAATGAAGTTAAAATACAATTCTAAAAACCCAGGAATCTAAAGTCTCAATTCCACAAATTAGAAACTCCTTTCCTCAAAGAGTAATATAAAGTTGTTTATTTGTCATATTTGATCGCAGCCAGATCAGCTTGTTTCTGCCATTGTGTGTTTAAAAGAAAGTGTAAGTAAATGGTTAGTGAGACTTTTGGATGGCTCTGGAATTGCTTTCTATCAGGGGACAAAGAAGATGTGAACAATTTGGGCTCAGCTACCCTCTCCAGACAGTAAACCTTGTGCGATCAGTGGCTGCTATTCCCAACTTCACCAAAACACCACCCAAGACAACTGGCTGCTTGGTAAGAGTTTCTATGACCAGGAGCTGGAGCTGAAGGGAACACTGAAAACAGATAACTGGAAGTGAATCTCCCATGTCATGAAAAGTGCAGGGAGACTTTCAGCAGGGTTTGGAAAGAATTTATCTATTAAGTCCCAAGAGAGAATCATAAGTCAAAGGAAATGTTGTCCTGGCAAAATCGTGCAAGACTGACTGTTTTGTTCAGTGTCCATTTGACTTGCTAAGCATGGAGGTTTCTTCCTCTTTCTCTCTCTTTCTCTCTCTCTCTCCTGCTCTCGCACTCCCTCCTACTCTCTCCTACTCTGTAATTCCCTTTCCCAGATATCTAACTGGATGAGAGATACCAGTCTCCACTTGGTTCTCAATTTTTCTAAATGACTCTTAAGGAATCACTCACAAGATTGGAAGTAGGGAGCACTACATTCACGACTCACACTGCAGGGAAAGGAAAAAAAGTGTTGAGAATTTCCCACTGACCCGTGGAGTCATACTTCATTGACTCATTCTCTTATCTTTCCACTTACAAAGACTGATTGGGAGGCAGTAATGAAAGGATGTTTGGGAATAGCACAGTTAATTTGGTATCTTCCTAAGAAGATTCTAAGGAGGTCTGATCCCCACATTTTTAAAGTTTTTATTTTCAATACTATTTATTTAGATCTAATTCCACATTTCCTGAAGATTTTAAAGAATATTGCAAAGAAACTCATTTACCTAGATTCATCAATTTTGTATATTTTATTTTATCATCCTACCCATGTATCTATCTCTCTATCGATCTACCTACCTACCTACCTACCTATCTATTTTCTGAAAGTTGGAGACAGTAAGTCTCTTTAAATACCGCACTGTGTATTTTCTTAGGTATCCAGTTCTTTTTAGAATGTGATAGAATCAGAAATTTGTCCCTAGCTTTTGAATCTAGTGACAAAACCCAGAGCAACTAAGAGTCTAACTCAGCCATACTATTATAAAAACATTCTATAAAGTATAATTTCCCTAAAAAGAAAATTGATAAACAGTAGTCTTACAGAAATGTATTATTATATATCAACTACTTATTTAGGTTTTAAGATATGCCAGGCAATGTATTTGTAGTTTTACATACTATTTATTGTTCTCATCATATTTTTCTAATCATGCTATTCTTTACAATAAATTTATGATGGAAGCCTTATTTGAACAAATTAGCCATAAAATATTAGTTCACTAAGTAAGGAAACCTAAAAAGTATTACTAGTTAATGTTTTATTAATTACTAATGTATGTGCCTTTACATCAGAGGGGATGAATATCATGTTCTATTAATACAAAACATCATTAAGTGGTTAGGAATATTCACTAATTCTGGAAAATTGTATACAAGATATAGTGAATGTGTTTGCTTTAGACAGGGAGCTTGGTTAGTTTAATTTTGTACAGGCTTTACTTCACCCTTTTTCAATGGGTAGTCCAGTAGTTCTTTGTTCTTGATTCTTGATTATTCACTTTTCTCCTGATGTCGCAATGTTCCTTTCCATTCCCTTCTACCCTTTTTATTTTCCTAGTCATATCTATGAAAGACTTTGGACCTTGGTGACCTAGGAGAATAAAAAGCAACAGAGAGCCAAATATCTACCCCCCAAAAAATTCGATCTCTTAGATAGTCCAGGGTAAAATCATTCTAAGCATAACTTCAATGTTAAGATCTTCCTTTTCCCTCCTCACCTATAAGTGACACAATTTACAATTTTAAAAAGTTGATTTAGCATCTTCTATGTAGCATGCATCTCTCAGCCACTTTATACATAACACAATTCAATCTTCAAAACAATCCTCTGTGTAACTAATGACTGAGAAAAAAATTATTTTTGAAAAATCTGTGACCAGAATATAAATATTATATACTAGAATATAATGATAATAGAATATAAATACAATAAAATACTAAATACTTAAATATAAATAAAATAACATGATACTCACATAATAATATCTCTCTATTTGGGGCCATTTTGAAATCATAATTCTTTTCTCATACTATTGAGTGTCATTTGGAGAAAAAAAAATTGAGAAGTTGCTTCAGATGTTCTCCTTTCTTCAACCTCACCTTGTGTCTTCTTTTTCTGCTACCTGTTACAGATAGGATGGCTGGAGCTCCAGTGATTAACTGGGACCAAAAAGTGACTTTCAGAATAGAAATCTTGTGCTAAGCATGGCAGAGCAAAAGAGACTGAGATTTTGATGACTTTGTGAAACCTCCATAACAGCCTAAGTCAGCTTGCCTCCACACTTTTTATATATGACACAGAAATATAATTTTCTCATTTATAGGCTACTCTAGTATCATTTTGTATTTTTCTATTAAATCAAAATAAACCCAAAACTCCTAACTACAAGTACTTAACTATGCTATATATTTAGGTGCTTGCACTTTATTCCATCATAAGCTCTGCAGAGACATTAACGATTATTAAACAGAAATCAGAGTGTGATCAGAATTTTTATTTCAGGTATTTCTGACTAAAATATATTCGATACATTTTTTGCAAACACAATATTGGAGCAGAAAACCATTTAGGAGGTTGTTACAGTGATTCAATAAAAAGATGATGAAAGCCCAATCTAGGAAAGCTATACTTAGGATAGGGTAGGGGAAAGAAAGAATAAATAAATACTTTGGATCTAAAACTGTCCAGAGTAGATGGAACTAAGATGGGAGAGAGAGAGTGGGGAAATTCTAGAAACTCTTGAGTTTCCAAAACTGTGTGGTGCAACCAATAGTGTTAGTGAATATTGAGAGAAGAGTCAGTGGGAAAGTTCAACTTTGTACATGGTGAATTTGAGTTATGTATGGGAAAGCCAAATGAATATATGCAGAATGCAGCTGGATAAAAAAAGGCTCTTGCTGTTGTTTACCAGAGAAATTCTGAATTCTACTTACAGAATGTGTGTGTGTGTGTGTGCGTGTGCTTTATCAGAATAAAAATTAATCAACCAGAGAGGGAATGAAGAGTGGAAAAATTCATAAATTCAAGACAAAGTCTCAGGGAACCTTAAATTTGGGGGTTGGTGGAGAAAGACAGATGTTCAGGCCGGGCGCAGTGCCTCAAGCCTGTAATCCCAGCACTTTGGGAGGCCGAGACCGGTGGATCACGAGGTCAGGAGATCGAGACCATCCTGGCTAATACAGTGAAACCCCGTCTCTACTAAAAAATACAAAAAACTAGCCGGGCGAGGTGGCGGGCGCCTCTAGTCCCAGCTACTCGGGAGGCTGAGGCAGGAGAATGGCGTAAACCCGGGAGGCAGAGCTTGCAGTGAGCTGAGATCCGGCCACTGCACTCCAGCCTGGGCGATAGAGCGAGACTCCGTCTCAAAAAATAAAAATAAAAAAGAAAGTCAGATGTTCAAAAAGGAGACAGAGAAGAAAGAGTGATTGAGGAACAAAGGTGTTCAAGAATGGTTTCAATAAATATCATCTCAAGTGACAAAATAAAATGTGCTCAATGCAATATCACCCTTGGATTGGGCAATGGAGAAGTCATTATTGTTAATGAGAAAAATTTCTGTTGAGTTGTTGAGTTGGGAAAATACTATAGTAAGTTAGGAGCTAATGATCAATGAAGATGGTTGACCATTCTTTGGAGAAGTTTAGATGAAAAGTAAAAAGAAATAATCAGTAACAGGGAGAGCAAAATCTAGATTAGAAGATGATTAAATGACAGCTAATTTAAAAATAAGAATTTTGAAGTTGTCATTATTAAATACTATTTGATTGATAACTTTTGGAATAACACCTGTATCAAAATGATGCCCCACATCCTAGGTTTAGAGAAATGTGGTTTCAGTTTTAAATATTCTAAAGAGAGAGGAGCAACTCAATACGAATTCCAAGTTCTGTGTAGTTATGGATAAGGTAATAGAGAGAGAAAATTATAAATAATTAGTTTGACTGAATTTTGATATCAATAGGGAAAAATAAAATAAATCAGGAGAAGAGTGAGAACAATGTGACCATATTATTGGTCCACTAATATGTTTTTACATGTCTCTTGGCAGTTAGGAAAATAATAAACCAACCACATCTGTACTTTTTCAGTCAGCATACAGATCCAGGAATAGACTCTAAATTAGTTACCATGAAGCCAACGAGCTCATGCAAATGTCAGAACTCACATTTCTGAATTTCACCATTTCCCAAAGCAAGTTGACCCAATGATCTATATTTGGTGGTGATTTTTATTCCCAGATGTTGAAAACAGCTTCTTTGCTGGCAGTAGGTCCTTGAGGATGCAAGTTCCCTAAGCTTTAAATAGCATGCCCTAGGGAATTAGTATTACCCAAGATATAAAAAGATTAATAAGGATTTAAAATTGAATAACTCCAGTAATTCCTTTAATGGATGTGCATCCAAATTATTTCCTTGGTCAGTATTATAACTGCTTGTTTATCACTGCATTCCTAAGAGATAACTCTCTTAATTTAGTGCCCATAGGGTTTCAGTCATAATGCAGTGCTAAGGCGGCCTGCCTTATTTCTTGGCACATGAGCAACCTTGCATAAGTTCATGTGTGAGACTTTGGAGAGCCTATATCCTTCGATACCCTGTGTAGCTTCTTTTTGAAGACATCTGAATTTTCCCTGTCTTTCTGGCTTTCATTGAAGATGTTTATTCAATTCAATGTGAGATAATTGAATTCTCAACAAGGATCATGATGAAGTTTCTAATTCAAACTGGGTACCAAGAGGTGGCCTGTCATCGTTTTCCTTTTGTTGTACTGGAAAAAAAAAAAAAAGCAAAGAGTCTCCTTGAGAGCCGTTCCCATTTCTGTTTCAAGTTCCCCCAACAAGTCATTAAACATTCTCTGGATTTTGTCAACAGCCTGGTAAACATCCAGAGAAAAATCAAAATAAGATTGTTTATTTAACATTCTTCAGCTCCAACTGCTGATTAGGGTAAATAGTTTGGATAAAACTCCTATATGATCCAAAAATCACAAGAAGAAAGCATTAGCTATTGGACAAGTTTAGAATGAGTTAGAAATTCTTTAAACAGCAAAGACATTTTTGCACACTTTGATATTTTCTTCATCTTCAACTCATCTTGTGAAGGCATTGTCAGAGCTAAACATGAAAGTTGAACAACCATTGAGAAAGCTCCTTGGATTCTAAATGAAAATATAGACAGTGATTTCCTGAACAATATGATGCCTCATATTATATAGCTGTGCAAGCTTTTTAAAGAAAATATCTATCATAATCCTGAAAAAAGATCTCATGAAATATGCTGCTAATATATTTTTTAAAATGTTATTTTCTTCTTATGACCTCTAATCCAAATTTCAGTACATTAATTGTGGTTCAATAAGTGGAATATTTAGCAGATCAATTTTTTTTGAGGGGGTGGAAATGTCTCATTCTGTCGCCCAGGCTGGGGTGCAGTGGTGTGAATTTGGCTCACTGCAGCCTCTGCCTCCCAGGCTGAGGCAATTCTAATGGTTCAGCCTCCTGAGTAGCTGGGACTACAGGTGTGTGCCACTGCACCCAGCTAATTTTTGTATTTTCATTTTAGTAGAGACAAAATTTTCCATATTGGCCAGGCTGGTCTAAACTCCTGGTCTCAAGTGATCTGCCAGCCTTGGCCTCCCAATAGATCATGTTTTAACATGAACTTTAACATAAATTTAAGGTACTGAATAACACAAAGTTTCCTCTACCAGCCTTGCTCTTATTTTCTGTCCTGCTCCAGATTAACTAATTTAGTTATAAGGACCATAGAATAACACTCACGTCAATGCATTCATGTCTTTTCTTAGAAAGTTCTCTTTTCCTTCTTCAAGGCTGATTATAATCCTATTATTCCTTTCAGAATGACTTCAAATGACACCATGAAATATTATTTTACTAGAAATAATGATTGAAAGACAAACTAGCATTCTGCAGATATTGGGCAGACATTTCCTTAAAAATGAATAAAATGAGTCTGGCACTTTGAGAAACACAAGTGACAATAATTATGCTAAAATTTGAGCTGTCAAAAGAAAATACAAATTTTGGAAAGTGTTTATGTACCTTCATAAGCTTGGTAGTTTCCTGATACTTAAAAATATGACTTTTCAATAATGTATATCAACCTTTGAAGATCTATATAAGCCAATAATCTATTATTTTACAAATGAGTAATGTATTAAGTTACAAAATCATATATGAGAAAAAAGCCATCTAAAGTATAAGATAAACCAGTAGATTTTGCTATACAAGGTAAGAAAAGTTTGTTGATATAATTTCAGATTCTTACATTTCAACTAACTTGTAAGAAAATACTACTTGTCAGATGTTAATTTAATACCAAAGAAGAGTATCTGCAATTATCTCCATTCTCCTCCTCTTCTCAATTATATATCTGTGTAACAGAAGATTTTCTTCATATACTTCAAGTAGAAAGAAATATATTGCTACAGAGTGATTGCAGGAAAAATATAAGAACTCAATTGTCTTTGATTAAGACTTCAAAGAGATTTCCAAAAATGTAAAATAATACCATTCTTCTGGCTAAATTTTTGAATATATTGGTTATTTTTCAAAATGACTAATATTAAGGACAATTTAAAGTGCCAGTATAAATTTATCCATGAAAAATATTTCCAAGGAAATGCAACTTTATATAAACTCTAGCTCATTTTATTTTCTTAAGTTTTATAAAATTTAGTTGCATTTATTTTTTGAATCCAAGCAAGTTATTTGCCTAAAGAAAAAAATGTATCTAATCTCATTTAAATTTAAGGATTTCTTAATGATTTTATGTTTGATGCAAATCCTTTTAATTGCTTTCTTCCCACCTAATTTGGTGAAAGGAGGATAATTTGAGATGGGATTGTGCAGGTCCTATGAATCTCAATGGAGCAAGGGAGTGTTAACTTCTCAACCTTGATCTCAGATCACTTCGTTTACCATATATGGAGTAATTTGTCATCTGGTTCTCTACATTGCTGGTACTCAGGAATTTCTCAATGTTGCACGATGGGTACTAGAGAACCAGTTAAGTAACCTGATGTTAGAAGAGGGATGAAAAGCATATTGACTAGAAATTTGAAATATTATCATTACCATGTTGATAAATATAGAGAGAGCTGGGTACAATGGCTAGCAACTGTAGTCCCAGCTACTCAGGAGGCTGGGGTGGGGAGACAGCTTGAGCCCAGGAGTTCAAGGCCAAAGTGGACAATATGGTGAGACCTTGTCTTAAAATATATATACATATTTCATCTTTTCTTGTTTTCTTGTTACATCTGCTTTATAAACAATATATTGGGAACATTTATCTTCTTATTACATATTCCTCTAAATTATAATTTATAAATGTTGCATCATATTTTATCCTAATGACATACTTCATCTAAGAAATTTCATTTGCATGTTTCCAATTCATCATTATTATAAACAATGAGCTTAAAACAGCTGTTCATCTCTTCACCCAAATCTCTGTATTCATTCATGATTATTCCATTAAGACAAATTCCTAGAAAAAAAATTTTTGGTTCAAAAGTTCTATATATTATTAAAGATTTGAGGGGTTTTTTTCAAGATTATTCTCTAGAACAGTTGTGCAATTTAGAATTCACCAAGAACCGTATAAATACACTTAATTTAGTAGAGTGAACATTATTTCAGATATGAAATGGCTGTTTCAATATTTTTTGTGATCATTCTATTTATATTTATTGTCCATTTTATTGTTTGTATGTAAAACTTCAAAAGGTAGAGGATGGTCCTCAGGCACCAATACAAGACCTAGTTAAATTAGCCTTTAAGTTCTGTAACTCCAGAGAGGAGACGGCTGAGGCAGTGCGACAGGCATGCCTTAAACAGAAGGCCCAGCTCCTAGCAGCGGCTTTACAGCCCAGTCGTAACCCCAGACCAGAGAGCACATACCCCACAGACTCCAAGGCCACGAAAGGAGCCTGCTATAAGTGTGGCAAGGCAGGACACTATGCCAACAGGTGTCTGCAGGGTCCCCGAGTCCCAACGCAGCCTTGCTATAAGTGCAAGGCATCAGGACATTGGGCCAGTGAATGTCCTAACCCACATCCACCAGCAACCCCGTGCCCTGCTTGCCAGCAGAAAGGACACTGGAAGTCGGATTGCCCCACCCTGAGAACAGGTGCCGCGCCTCTACGTGACCCCCTTTCCCAGGATCCTGGGAGCTCCTTCCAGCTCCTACATCTGGACGACGACGACAACTGAAGGTGCCGAGACTCGGGGACCCCCATCACCCTCGCCGAGCCACGGGTAACTCTCCTGGTAGCGGGTAAGACAATTAATTTTTTAATAGATAGCGGGGCTACCTATTCTGTTTTGCCGTCCTTCTCTGGACCTAGCCTTCCATCCAATATCTCTGTAGTAGGTGTAGACGGAAAGCCATCCACTCCACGAAAAACTCCACTCCTTAACTGCTGCCTGGCCAACAACTATTTTGCGCACTCGTTCCTCATTATACCCTCATGCCCTACCCCCTTACTAGGCCGAGACATCCTGAGCACCTTAAAGGCCTCCATACACATCCCCATCAACCCATCCACTCCCCTTCAACCCTCTCAGGACCTGTTGCTCATGCTTTGTGCAGGTGCACATGCTCCTCCTATGTCGCCCCCACCCCCCATCTTCCCTATTTCTGTACACCCTCAAGTGTGGGACACTTCCACCCCGGTCATAGCTGCCCACCACCCACCAGTTCTTGTCAAGCTCAAAGATCCTACTCGTTTCCCAAACCGCCCCCAATTCTCTCTCTCTCCGACACATCTACAAGGTTTAAAGCCAATTATCACGCGACTACTTAGCCAACATATCCTTGTCCGCACACATTCCCCTTGTAACACTCCAATACTTCCAGTTAAAAAGGCAGATGGAATGTATAGGTTAGTACAGGATCTTCGGCTAGTCAATGAAGCCACCCGTCCCATGCACCCTGTAGTTCCCAACCCTTACACCCTTCTGTCCCATATCCCTACCAATTCTACTTATTTTACTGTGCTAGACCTTAAGGATGCCTTCTTTACCATACCCCTACACACAGACAGCCAGTTCCTGTTTGCCTTCACATGGGAGGACCCAGACACACATACCTCCACTCAACTGACGTGGACAGTCCTCCCACAAGGGTTCCAGGACAGCCCCCATTTCTTTGGTCAGGCCTTAGCGAAAGACCTTGCCTCCTGCCCTCTCACTAATAGCAAAGTTCTGCAGTATGTAGATGATCTCCTAATCTGTAGCCCTACCAAACAAGACTCTCTTCTAGACACTGCAACTCTCCTCAACCATTTAGGCTCATTAGGTTATAGAGTATCTAAACACAAGGCCCAAATTTCTTGCCAAACTGTCATATACTTGGGAATTGAAATCACCCCAACAACCCGGTCACTAACTACCGACCGCATGGCCCTAATACGTAACCTTCTTCCCCCTCAAGATGCAAAAGAAATTCAATCTTTCCTAGGTCTAATAGGTTTCTTCAGACATTGGATCCCCAATTTTGGAATCCTAGCCAAACCTTTATACGCCGCAGTTAAAGAAACCCCACATGGGCCTTTGTCCAACCCCAAATTAATCTCGACTCATTTCACCCGCTTAAAAGCTTGCCTTCTCTCACAACCCACTCTCTCACTGCCTGATTTCCAGCGTCCCTTCCAACTCTTTACAGATGAAAGGCAGAAAGTGGCAGTTGGTCTCTTAGCCCAGCCTGTCGGTAACACCCACAGTCCTGTGGCCTATCTATCCAAACAGCTAGACCCAACTGTACAAGGCTGGCAACCCTGTCTGCGTGCGTTAGCAGCAGCAGCCTGCCTGACCCAGGAAGCAAAAAAGCTCATTAGAGGCAGTAATCTAACGGTCCTCTCCACACACCGTCTTCAGGATCTCATCTCTCATAAAAGTATTAGCCACTTAACTCCATCCCGGCTCCAACTTTTCCATCTCTTATTCATAGAAGACCCCACTGTTACTTTAGAAGTTTGCTCCTCTCTAAATCCAGCCACTTTACTGCCAGACTCTCTTAAACCACCCCATACTAAACATTCTTGTCCTGAGATCCTGGAGGCTCAACCCCCCAGCCACCTACACTTGCATGACCAGCCCCTTCAGAATGCACAACTAACCTTATTTGTGGATGGCAGCTCCTTTATCAACCCCCAAGGAAACAGGCAGGCAGGATATGCAGTAGTTACCTCCTCCGCAGTTTTAGAGGCAAAACCCCTACCACAAGGGACCACATCACAGCAGGCAGAACTCACTGCACTGACCAAGGCACTCCTACTATCAAAAGGAAAAACAGTAAACATATACACAGATTCTAAATAAGCTTTTCTAATCGCACACACCCATTCAGTCATCTGGAGAGAGAGAGGGTTTTTAACCGCCGGCGGTACCCCTATTATTAACAAAAACCAAATACTCAAACTACTAGATGCACTGTCGGCACCTTCCAAGGTAGCCATTATACATTGTAAAGGGCACCAAACTTCATCTGACCCGGTAGCAGCTGGCAACAATTTCGTTGACGTCACTGCCAAGTCAGCCGCCAGATTTTCCACCCCTAAGCCTCCTTCTGTCTGTTTTCTCTCCCCCCAATATGCCCCTAACTACACTCAGGAAGAAAAGGCTAAGCTATTACAAAATCCGACAGCCAAACTAACTACAGGTGACTGGATATATATTGATAACAAACTAGTTATTCCTGAAACACAACTCCATACCATTCTAACAGACATACATAATTCTTTACATATAGGACCCAAAGCCTTATACAATTTTCTAAATCCCCTCCTCCACTGTCCAACACTACAAAAACACTTACTTACAATCAACCAGCAGTGCTCTACCTGCCTAAAGGCAAATCCTCAAGGCGCATTGCGTAATCCCCATCCCAGCCACCAACTCAGAGGACACCAACCAGGTGAAGATTGGCAAATTGATTTCACACATATGCCAAAACATAAAAAATTCAAATACCTCTTAACCCTTGTGGACACTTTTTCAGGGTGGATAGAGGCCTATCCTACCACAGGAGAAACCGCTAACATTGTTGCCTCTATACTCACTGAACATATTATTCCTAGGTTTGGCCTCCCGGTCACTCTTCAATCCGACAACGGTCCAGCATTCATCTCTAAGGTAGTCCAACAGGTGGCATCCCTCCTACACATCACCTGGAAACTCCACATCCCTTATAGGCCTCAGTCTTCTGGTAAGGTAGAAAAGGCTAACGGACTCATCAAACAACAGCTCACCAAACTCTCAATTGAAACCCAGCAGTCGTGGGTAACCCTCCTTCCCTTAGCCCTGACCCAGCTGCGGGCAGCACCTCGAAGCCCAACAGGCCTCAGTCCGTTCGAATTAGTCTACGGACGGCCCCTAACCTTCCAGCAAATACCTTCCCTGCCAGCCCCTTTGGCGAACTACCTCCCATATCTCACTCTTCTCAGACAACTCCTAAGACAGCACGCTGAGTTAGCACACCCTCCTCCAACAGACGCCTACAACCCACATCTCTCCCTCAGTCCTGGAGACCAAGTATACATAAAAGATATCCAAGCCAAAGACTTACAGCCCAGGTGGAAAGGTCCATACATTGTCCTCCTGTCTACACATACAACAGCAAAACTCCTAGGACACACGCATTGGATTCATATTTCCCAGCTAAAAAGGGCCCCCACCGAGAATAATCAGTGGACATCAGTTCAACTTTCCCCCACTCGCCTCAAACTTACAAAGCTTCCTTGACTATCTCATGCTCCCCGACCCCTGGCACCTAGCTCGCTTTCTCAACATCCTCTACATAAACCTATCAGACTTTCAATACATAGCCCCAGATCCATATCTACCTCCGGACAATAGTCCAGAGCAGTGGTTCTCCCATCTTCTAACTTTCATCAAACATCTTCAATGACAAGGGACACTGCAACTACACTGAGAATGTAGTCTCAGTTTACATTTATATTGCTGTCTCACTCATACACTCAGACCTTTGCTAGTCCGCCTACTGTATGGCAGTTATTTTTTTAATCACTGAAACTTGGCCACAAGACAGCCGAACACACTCAGTAGTACATAGTTCTGCCAGTTGTCTTCCTTAAGGCAGTCAAACTTCTCTCTGCACAATAGAGGCCCCTTCTCATGGCTCACACTTATCCGCCAAAGGCCAAACTTAACCTACACTGTGAATATAACCAATCTCTCCCACGGCTTCCTCTGTGAGGCTTTAGAAGGCCCCCACCTAGTGGCAGCCCCCCTGCCCATGGCCCTCAACACAACTGGTCGCTCTCTAAAACTCTTAACCATACAGCCATTAACTGATCCCTCTATGTCCCCGTGTCCTTGGTCCCCAGTCTAACTTTATACAGCCAGGCAGAAGTAGCAGAGCTTTTCCAACAACTTTCTATGCTACTACGCCACTTTTGTCAAAAACGGGCTGTTTTCCTCCCTCTAGTTATTGGAATCAGCTGAAGGACTGGCCTCCCTGCAGCACCGAACTACCTCAATAGCCCAAGTAGCTGCCCAAAATAGGCGAGCTCTGGACTTGCTTACAGCTGAAAAAGGAGGCACTTGTCTCTTCCCTGGAGAAGAGTGCTGCTATTATGTTAGCGAGTCAAGCCTAGCAAGCCTAGCGGACACTAACATTCAAACCCTCAATAAAATACAAGCTGAAATACAGAACCTTAATACCTCAACCTTGCTGGGACCTTCCTTCTGGGTTTTGCCCATATTCCAACAAATGCTTCCATTTCTCATTCCTATACTAATACTGTGCCTTATTTTATTTTTCATCCGTGTGTCCAAATACCAACCATAGGCTCCGACTTTAACAACGCCCCTTAACAGGAGGAAGTAGCCAGACAGACCACGGCACCCCTTTATCACTATTATCAATAAAAGGTTGGACTGTTTGGACGAACGGAGGCAAGATGGTGCACATCCGGGTTCTTCATCCCCCCCTCCCAACTTTTCCCGCGTGGAGGCAAGATGGTGCACATCCGGGTTCTTCATCCCCCCCTCCCAACTTTTCCCGCGCACGCGAAAATGCAGCCAGCGCCCAGGGAGGGTGCAGACCAACTGGGCATGCGCCAGGTGACGTCAATCTGAAGAGACCAAGATTTACCTGGTCGCACCTGCGGAACGCCCCTGACACGCCCATGCCCCACCTATTGCCCTCCCACTCCTAGAAAAGCTGCTCTCCGCCATTGAGCCACGCGGACTTCCCGGAAGCTTCCCAGTCCTGTCGGGATGTCGGAACTCCGTCTGAGAGCTTGGGGGAGGGGAACTCTGCCGGCCTTCTTTGCCGGAGGCCGACAGACTTCTTCTCCACACCTTAGGTTACTAAAATAAACTAGCAGTTTTGCGCCTGACCTTTGCCTACTTGCTGGTTCTTTTGTGCTCGCTCTGGTCGTCTTAGAAAAACAAGACATTATTGATTTAATTATTTGTACAATAATTCTTTGAGTGATCTTAATGACACCAGCCTATTCTTTCTTTTAGTTGTTTTACTTGTCTATCCTTTTATTTTTAAACCATATCTATCATTCTGTTATGAATATATTTTTTTGAAAAGCAAATGTGCCTGGTGCAGTGGCCGATGCCTACGTAATCCCAGCACTTTGAGAGACCAGGTGGGAGGATCACTTGGGCCCAGGGGTTCAGACCACCCGGAACAATACAACGAGACTGTGTCTCTACAAAAAAAATAAAATAAAATAATTGACCACATGTGGTGGTTGTTCATGCCTGTAGTCCCAGTTACTCCAGAAGCTGAGGCAGGAAGCTCTCTTGAACCTAGGAATTTGAGGCTGCAATGAACTGCGATCACACATCTGCACTCCAGCCTTGGCAACAGAGTGAGACGCTGTCTCTAAAAATATAAATAAATAAATAATAAAAAAATTGAAAATGCTAGATTTTTGTGTTTTGTCAAATTTATATAGAGAAATTTAACATATCCATATAGTTTTGTTTTATTTTATTTTATTTTATTTTATTTATTTATTTATTTATTTTGAGACGGAGTCTCACTCTGCTGCCCAGGCTGGAGTGCAGTGGCACGATCTCGGCTCACTGCCAGCTCCACCTCCTGGGTTCACGCCATTCTCCTGCCTCAGCCTCCCGTGTAGCTGGGACTACAGGTGCCCGCCACCACGCTTGGCTCATTTTTTGTAATTTTTTTAGTACAGACGGGGTTTCACCATGTTAGCCAGGATGGTCTCAATCTCCTGATCTCGTGATTCACCTGCCTCGGCCTCCCTAAAGTGCTGGGATCACAGGCATGAGCCACTGCGCCGGCCCATATTCATATATTTTTAAAACTAATACCGAAGTTTAGTTTCAATGCTGTCATCCTCACTGCTTTCTGGGTTTTTGTTTGTTGTATTTTTCAGTGTTCCTTTCTTCTTCTATCTTTTGCTTTTAGATCATGCTTTCCTTGCAATTTTTGTTAGTAATTTGGATACTTTGCCTCCTTCTTATAAAAGTTGTCATTACTTTTTAGTTATTAAAATACATCATAACCACAGCAAAAAAATATTACTTAGCATCTGTTTTGTAATTAGAATAATATCATTTGAATTATTTCTGTGTCTCATTACTGATCCAGGGGTTGAATTCTACAGGGGAAGAACTCTTCGGGTGAGTTTTTTGTGACAATTTTTGTTATTTTAATAGGATAATTTAACATACTCAAAAAGAGTTCAATGAAACTCCATGTACACATTATGCAGATTCAAGTAAGGCTTGGCTACAGCTGTGCCATTTATTATCTTTGTCTAAAATATATTTAAACCACTGTTTCTTCGAATTACCAGTTCCAGTGATGAAAAAGAATCTATGTAATATCTCTTGTAAAAATAACTCCAGCTCGTTTTCTTCCTATTTTTCTGTTTTTGTTGATATATACCTTATTAATTTTTAAACTACACAATGTGGTAAGAATATTTTGAATACAGATATTATTGTATATCCTCTGAAGTCAATTATTTAGACTTAATTCTGTGTCTACTGGTTTCATGATACACCACAGTTTCTTTCATGCCATTATTTTCCAGACTCTTGAAATTTTGCATTATTCTCCAATCTACTCTAGCATGTATTTGTGTCATCTTCACCAGGGAAGTATGTGGGTGATTTCCTTCCTATGCCCTTGCATGCCTGATAATGTCAATCCGTTCCTCTCGCACATAAATAGATTTGGCTGGTCATAGAATTTTGCCACTCACTGACAACATGACTCCTTTGTTTTCTGGCAGTTAAAATGCCTATATGATAAAATCCAAACATTTCAATTTATTATCCATGGTTGGGCACAGTATAATCTTTAAATAGTCTTTCTTGTTCCAGCTCCCAAGTCTTCTGAACACAGTTTTTTGTTCAAATGAGACTGTTTCCTCATTGTTTTCTAAATAAGCCATGTTTAATTGTACTTGCACACTTTTCCTCACGCTGTATCATTGGTCTGGAAAGGTTTCAATGTTATAGGCAAATTCTCTCTATTATTTTATTCCTAGCTCAATAACTACTTTTTTCACTGAGCTATGTAAAGTTATCCCAGTTTACACAGTATTTTCTTTCCTGTGACACTCAGGTTAGTAATTAATTGTTTGATGTCGTATATTTGTTTTCATACATTGAATGAGGAGTTGTCTCATCTCTTCTACTTACATAATACCTTAAGGTAAGTGGCAGTTAGCAGTAACAGTTTTTGATCTGCATTTTACCTTCAACATTGTATACATTATAGCTTTCAATAAGTACCTACTGAATAAATAAACGTGTGAATAAACAGAGAAAACAAAACAAAGAGACCTAAAAATTGGTTTTCACTTTAAGGTACTTTATACGTTCTTGGAAAAAACTCTAAATTTCTCACTGAAAAATTCAGTTGAATTAAACTGAGCCAGGCATGGTGGCTCACACCTGTAATCCCAGCACTTTGGGAGCCAAAGGAGCATGGATCACCGAGGTTCAGGAGTTCAAGACCAGCCTGGCCAACATGGTGAAACCCTGACTCTATTAAAAATACAAAAATTAGCCAAGCATGGTGGCGGGCACCTGTAGTCCCAGCTACTCGGGAGGCTGAGGCAGGAGAATCGCTTGAACCCGGGAGACGGAAGTTGCGGTGAGCCAAGATGGTGCCACTGCACTCTAGCCTGGGCCACAGAGTGAGACTCACTCTCAAAAAAAAAAAAAAGTCCAAATTATTATAAATGAAAATTGTACCACATTCACAGGGTACTTGAAATGACCTTCAAGGTATCCTTTCTAGGAAGAGCAGATAATTGCCTCATTATGCAGGCAGAATGGTGAAATGAGCTTTGAAGTGAGGTCACTTTGAGTTCAACTCTCAGTCCTCAGTTCTGTGACTGTTTAATGATATCTTCTTGGACAAGTTTCTAATCCCACTTTGTCCTGTTCCTCCATCCGTAAAATGGGAATAATAATGGCATATGAATGATGTGTCAGGCTAAATAATTAATATATCTCTGGAAGCACAGGGTCTAGTAGAGCAGAGACTAATAATCACATCTAGCAAACATATCTTTAACCCCTTAAAATGTATTCATTCATCTCTCACAGCTCGATGAGTTGGGTAGTAGTATCACTTCAGTTAAAGATGATGAGACCAACAGATAAAATAAGTACTTTTCTAAAGCCAGATAGTTAAAAAAAAAAAAAAAAACCAACAAACAAGTAGCAGAACCAAACAATTGATTTTGTGTACGTCTAGGGCACACATTCCTGACCATGAGGCTATCCTGCTACCCAGAGCCACAGGTATTCTTGGCCTATTCTTATTCATCTTGACTCACGCTGGCAGTCAGACCTTGTGGGAGTTACCCATCCTCTTGTGGAGCTGGTGTAAGCCTGTTGGGATGTTAATGGGAAATGATAATCCTCCGTTTCCCTTGAGGTATGAACAGGAGACAGGAAGGATTTAAGAAAATAGATCACTTCTCAAAGAGTCATAAAATCTCTTTTCTGGAGATTTTCAACAATATTATTTGAAATGGTTTAGCAATTTCTGAATGAATGTTACAACTTCTCATGGTGCCCTTTGAGGCCTATAGTAAAAAATTTGATTTTTTAATTCTTTGATGTATGATTCAGATGTGTTTCCCTCCATGCGGAAAATGAAATAGCTGGTATCCTAAGTGGGAAAGAACTCAGAATTTCTAAATTAGGCTTCTATTTATATTCATATATTTTGAAAAAGTTTTTAAAAATTTATTCTATATGCATTTAAATGAGACTATGCCTTTTATAGTTAATGAGGGAGCTGTGCTGGAACAAAGTCTGAAATATCTCATTTTTAAAGTCCTTTCTGTGGCTTTAACACATTCTGCAAATTTTGGTAAAAGTAATTAAATGTCTATCCTAACATACTCATAGCATAGACATATTGAGCAATATTAAAGCATGACAGGAAAAAAAAAAAGGAAAGAAAATTACAGGTCAGCAAAGGAGGAACAAATTACTAGACTTGAGGCACTGCTCAATATGTATTATCTGATCTCCAGTATCCACTTTGGAATATGATGACAACTCTAAAGGCAGCTCCCAGGATCAGACTTGGATGTGGGTGGAGTGAACATGAACGAGTGTGTGAATGTTTTTTCCTGGCTGGACAGACATTTTGCCATTTTGCCAAAGCCATCTTCTGTGTCAAAAAGATGAACTCCCTGTTCCTGATGCCATCACATACACCAGGAATCAGCAGGAACATCCCGGAGCCAACGCTTTTGGAAAACCAGACAAACTCTTGGAAAAATGCCTCTAAATATTGAGTTCATCCTTGTGTACAAAATCATTCTTTTGGGGTTTTGTATCAAGTTATTTAAATATCCTGAAACCGAGATAGGGAGATGGCACATTATAAAAATAGAAGGAGGCTGGCCTTAAATGCTCATGTGGATCTAGTCTTGTGATGCTCTCATAAAATCAGTGACATGCGGTCATGCAAGAAGATGAGCCATCAAACTTCCTTAGCACAAAGAAAAATATCACAGTTTTCGCTTATGAGGCTATCCCTACATCTCATCACCTTACAGTAATTAAATGTCTCTTTACAGATAGTAGAGGTAGCTGACTACAGGTGTGGGATATGCAAGAGAGAAAGAAAATGAAAACAATGTTGCTTAAGTAGGTTAGCATCAGACATATCGAACATACTCAACAAGTATCTTCCCCTTTACAAAAATCAGTTTTACAAAAATCTTAGTTCCTTTCCCTTTATAAAAATCCTCTCAATAGCCCTTAAATGATATCACTCCCATTTTTCAGACACCGAGTCCTAACTACTTATAAATGATGAAGATGGACTTGATCTGTTTGACCACAACCCCACATATGAGCTTTCTACAACATCAGGATGATTCCTCAAATTGTACTAGCTTTTCCAGAACCTTTTCCTGCTTTTAATTGGTATAGTTTCTTATTGAGATATCTGATTTAATGGCTATACCTTCCTCTCACAAGGCATTATAAAGTAACACTTAAAGTTTGGGCCTCTGGAGTTAGAGCTGGAATCCAAGATCTGTCAACTACTACTGGAAGTTACTTCAAACATCTCATGCTAGGAACAGTAAGAAGACATTAAGAATTAATGAAATCTAAAAAAGTATGGAGTTCAGTTAATAATAATGTGTTTGTATTGGTTTCTTATTTGTTACCATAGTAATGTAAGGTGTTAATAATAATGTTACTAACACCCTTGGATATGTGGCATATGCAAACTCTCTGTACTATCTTTGCAATTTTCTGTAAATTTAAAATTGCTCTAAAAATTTATTTAAAACAAAAACAAAAACACTGTGTTTCAGTGCTCTCACAGTTTTCTTGTTAAAACTGAATGAATTAATTAATAGTTATGCAGTACTTAGTTTCTGATAAATGTAAAATGTGCGATAATTGTTAGCTATTTTTAAAGTATTAGCTATTTTGGAGGATGTTTGGAAAGAGGAGAGGGTTTGAGAAAGAAAGAAACTCTCATTTATTGGGAATGTACTCCAAGTGGCGATGGATTAGTAGTCAAACTAGAGTCCCTGCCTTTCTATGCACCAAAGGTTTGTGAACCTAAAGTCTTACCAGGAATGTGCTTTTTAAGGTTAACAAGTATCCTTAGGTCTTCTAGGGAAAGTTTATCTGCCTGCTTCTCTCCAACCTATCCCCAGTTATGAAGAAGGGTAAGGTGAGATTGAAGAGAAACACAAGAGGAATTAAACCAAGCCCCAAAGAGAGGCAGACGAATCACACACACACATATAAGTTAAAGATGTTTTGCTTAGACTCAATGTGACCCTGGTTGCTGCACTATGAAGCATGTTGGAAACTCAATATTCTGTTGCCTAAGACTCTCAGTCACCAGTTGCCAATCACCAAATTCCCTCATCCCTCAATATTTGCCTCTATTGCCTTTGGTTACAATTTTCTTACATAGGATGAAAAATTCAGTGTAGTGCCAAAGAAAGAAAGCATATGTGAAAAGATAGCACGTTCATTAGGAAATGAAACTAGGTGTCAGATGAGAAGAATTAACGACTGAAATGAAGACCTATGAATCATCTTGGGAAAGCTTCCATTTGGATGACCTCCACGCATTTGGGAAATGTCCTCCATCCCTTTCTTAAGTCCATGTTTCGTTCATTTTTTAATGTACTATCAAAAAACAATGATCTACTAACTTCAAAAGATTTTCGAATAGCTGAAATTGTATATTGATCCTTTCCAAACTTGAAAGTGCATGTAAACCTCCCTAGAGAGTCTTGTTAAAAGGCACATTTTAAATTCAATGATTCTGTCATGCGGCCTGAGATTCTGCATTTCTCACAAACTCCCAGATCTTTGAACCACAGGTTGTTTAGTAAGGTTATAAAGGGTTAGCTTAAGATGCACTGCATTGTCGGCACATGAAGACCTTAATGTCATCTGGTGAGTTTAAACTCAATATGGATGAGCAGTCCTATCTATTTTTAGGTGAATAAACTCCTATATTTTGAAATTCTAAAGATACAATATACGTTTACTTTTTTAAAAATAGAAATATTCACTTAGCTCAATAATTCTTAACCCTGGCAGCACCACAGAACTTTTGAAAACTGCCATACCTCATCTACAGAGATGTGATGCAATTGATCTGGTGCAGGCCTGAGAATCAGTATTTTTTAAATACTGTATAATTCTACCGTGCAACCAAGATTGAGAACCACTGCAGAAGAAAGATGAGATTAATGAATGTCTTTCCAGTCTGGTTTATTCATTGATTAGCTTCCTTATGACACCCAAGTAAAACATTAAATAAGTCACCAATGGCCTCTAGAATTCAGAGATCAAATATACAGTGATTGTCTATTTCTGTATACAGAATACATATTCTGTATATATACATTTCTTATCCTTTTCTTAGAGATTCACAATACATACATTCAAGGTATATATATAGATTATCAAAATTTCTGTTGAATATGAGAGGAAAGTCAGAGCTCTGGAGCTCTGTCATCCAGCTAATTGAAAATGAACTTTGGGCAGACATTTGTGTAGATATTACACATCTGTGTAGTGTGTCTAAAGCCAGCCCCATCCAAAACCAACTGGTCTCTAGAGATGACTGTGAGAATAACACCAGTGACAGAGAGTCTCTCTGGCCTAATTAAGAACATGGATATCAAGTTAGTATCAAGGAAGTACACTCTAATAACACATTAATTGTAAGATCTTTAAATAGGTCTATCCTAGTGCTTGTTCTTCCTGCTGCTTATCTGAGAGGAGAAGAAAATTTAAAAGGTGTTACAAACAGTAGGGAAGAGGCCTTGCCTTCCAAAGGAAATGTGGTGTCTTCTGTGCTCAGCATAGGATCCTGAATACAATCGGGACCAGCTGCTGGCCAAATTCTCCTTCACTCCACCCTTGGAACCAGGCCAGAGCTGGGCTTCAAAGTATATTTCAGTGAAAGTTCATTTCAGCTTTATCAACAAACATGAGTGCAGCCAAGTAATGCTGAATTACCCTTATGTAAACAATGTTTATCTGTTGTTTCCCTTTGAAAATAACTATTGTGTTTTTTGAATAAGCCAATAAAATATTGTTTTTCTTTGTGATTCCTATGTTTTATTTTTCATACAAATTCCACCTATAAAACCTACTTTTAAAGGTTCCCAAAATTTAAAAACATTTCGTGTTTTGCTCATGAATTAGAGTACAAACACAAAGAGGGATATTCTGTATTGTTAAATATTCAAGAGTGTTGTGATAAGAAATGCTACCGCAAATATTTTCCCCTTCTCAAACTTCAGTTTCCTCATCTCTAGAATAGGGTGAAATCCATCTACCTGAGAGGATAATGAAGATTAAGTGAGAAAATATTCACTGTATTTAATAGTGCTAATGCTTTCTCTGTCAAGGGTTACTTACATGATGCATAACAAACGCAAATTAAGACTATTGTGCGTTCATTTTGTGCCTGACCCAGTGGTGGAGGCGGTAGCATACTGAAAAACAAAAAAAAATGTGTCATGCAAGTCGTGTTAACTCAGGAAACTTCTAGAGTCTGCATCCAAATCAAAGACACAGAGATAACCTCTCATCTCCTACTCTCAAACTCAGTGATACTCATTTTGCTTTTAATAGCTCAAGCAGGCACAAGGGTTGGTTGCATTTACATTTCCTTGATGGTCTTTACATTTTAGAATCAGTGTTTTCCAAATGGGTTCTCATGGAGCCTAAAAACTCCTTGGAGGGGTTAGGTTGTGAGACATGAGTTCAAACAGGTGAGGCTGTGCCTCCACTGCCACCAGAACAGCTTTATGCCTACTCACTTATACTTCTGCTTTGGAATAAGGTTTCTATGGTGGAAAAGGGTTTTATAGCTAACGTAAGAGTGATAACAATTGCTTTAAAGAACCACAAGCAATGAAGCACAGCCTACAACTTATATCAGTCCTCAATCATCAAAATAATAAATGTTTAAATGACCTTACATCTTCCTACAAACTCACTTAATATTCCTTTGAAGTGGTATATTAAATGGCAATTTGTATGTCAAATTTCATTTCCACCTTGACTTTCTATGTGCTTTCAGATCTTTGCTTTCATTTAAAAAGTTGTTTCCTGCTGTCTCATTGAAAGGTTTAATCAATAAAAATGCTTTTGCCAAGTTGGTTAAAATCTATATATTTTTAACCTAATTTTATTGGGACATGCTAGTCGAGCCGTCATTCTGGGCATCCAACTGTTTAAAATGTGCAGAAATTAAATCAAGAACAGAAATGGCCACATGGAGATGCTTTCAGGGCTGTACAAGGATCTCTAACATGTTCTCCAAAGGTTCCTTTAAATTGCTAAGTTTTTAAAGATATTTGCTGATTCTGCACAGCAGCTTTTGTGTGTCGGTTGGCAGGATGACTTCAAATATAAAGAAATAGGCACCAGATAAACAAATTAAATTACAGTAACACTTCATTAAATGCAAGGATGGGAGAGTTCATTCAATAAATATGAATACAACAGACCGACCTATTAATGGAATTAATGGGTTAAGTATGTACCTTATTAAAAGGTATGTGAATCTCAAATACTATTTCTTAAATATAAAATTCAAAATGTGCTAATGCTATAAAATAATTTTTTAAAAAACATTCAATTATTCTCCAAATTTGATTCAGACCATTGTATACATTTGGACTGATTTTTAAAATGATCACAGGGGAAAAAATACTGTTTTTGGTCAAGTTCACCTAAGTAGGTTAGAGGGGTAGGTACGATTTATTTCTCGTTTGTTTTAGAAAAAGCAAAGAAGAGAGAATATTTTTCTTTTTTCTTTTTCTTTTCTTTTTGTTTAAATCCAGTTCTGACTCTAGAGAGCGCTATGGGGGAGAATGGGTGAATTATATTAATACAATTATTTCAAGGAGTAAGCTACATTTTCCATAAGGTTATCATAAATCGACTTTTCAGTGTTCCTAATAGACACAGAAAATTTGAAATCCCAATAGATTTCTCATTGTTAAAGTTTGTTTCTATATGCCTTGAAATTGATGTGTGCAGGTCCATCAAAAGGTATGTAAGAGGATGTTAACCCTAGCATCTTTTTTGGTGGTGAGGAATTGGAGGGAACCTGGAAACTGCTTCATCTCTTGGAGAACATATAGGTACAATGTAAAGGATGCACTCTATGGAGATAATGGAGCAGGTAGATGCTGCAGACTCGATTATGCATTGCAATGTAAATTGATTTTAAAGTCATGATGGTCAATGGAAAGTACAGAAGAGAATGTGATATATAATACCATTCCATGTATGTAAACTAAAAATGTGTGCATTCTAAAAGAATATATATTTTGCTAGAGTACCCATAAAAAATGCATGCAGTGACTGAAGAGACAGATTATTTCAACTCTACATAATCAGAGGCCACTACACACAGGTGTGTAATGTTAGTCCTCAACCATATGTTGTTTAAGAAAATCAAAGACACAAAACAGACAACTCACTGCTTTATCATCCCCTTTCCCTTTTCTGATGTTTAATTAAAAAAAAGAATTAATACTGAACATACACAGTACTCATGGAATAAAGGTCAAAGTTGGAAGTGACCTTGAAGCTAACTTAATTTAATCATCCCTCTGATATTCAAATTTTTTTACAAGATTTTCTCCAGGTGCTTTTCAAGTCAACACAGGAATACTTGCATTGAAGAGGCCTCCGTGGTCTTCAAAAGGAGCACACATTTTCTATGAGTGTATGAAGATATTCCCTAACAAGGAAACCAACTGGGGCATGAATAAGTCTAACTCCCTTTGTCCAAGACATTTTTTTCATAAGATCTAAAGCAGTGTTTTCTCAAAATTGAGAAAAGGACCAATGGCAAAGGAGAAAGTTATATTTTAAATTTACATTCCTGGGCCCCATTCCAGACCTACTGAGTTAGACCCTCTGCATCAAGAAACTTGGATATTTAACAAGTCACTCACCACTACTAAGTGATGCTTGGGTTCATGAAAGTTAAAGAACTACTAGTAACTAAAAATACAAAAATTAGCTGGGTGTGGTGGCACACACTTGTAGTCCCAGCTACTCAGGAGGCTGAGGCAGGAGAATCACTTGAAACCAGGAGGCAGAGGTTGCAGTGAGCTGAGATTGTACCACTGCACTCTGGCTTGGCAACAGAGCAAGACTCCATCTCAAAAAACAAAAATTTAAGGTATTCCGGTGATTAATTATTTTTCCTGTATTTACACTTCTTTCTTTTCAATCACTGCTCTAAAATATTGGATACACGCTGAAATTTAAAATAGAAGAAACATAAATCTACTAGCTTATTTTAAATTTAAAAGTTTTTGTTGTTGAAGAATGCCAAAAAATCAGGAATAAACTTATAACATTATGGTTATAATTATGTACTTCCATTATAGCAATAAAAAATATTCCTTTAGTAAATCTCCCTATAGTTATCTAATTCAAAAAATTCCTTTCTCTTTCAATACTGTTGAAGAAAAAACAAAACAAACACTCATTCACTGGCAGAATTGAGAGAAGGCATTAGGGATAAAATGTTCAAGTCTGGCACTGATGTTAATACTTGTCACATATATATGTATGTGTGTGTGTATGTGGGGGGTGCTGTATATACACACACATATATGTAGGTATTTTACAAGAAAAGGATTTTATATGAAAATTCTTAACAAGGATAATGTAAGTTTCAAAGCCAAAATTCATTGCTCTAAGCTGAGAGGATTACTTTCCCCCTTGGTCATTCCTTCTCACCCTTAAAATTTGAAAATTTATAATTATGCTAAGCAAAAAAAAAAAAAAAAGGATAAAATATACTTTTTCTAACAACATCCAGTGGAAAGGGGCATTTAGTAACCAACTCATTGTATTTTGTAAGGCTGTTATCTTCCTCATTCATTCAGCTTTGCAATTTTTGGAATTCTGACAATGATGCGACAATCTGGGACTTGGGACTTGTAGTATTTTTCTTTCTCTAAAAGTTCAAAGAAAACTACTCCCAGTCAACCCACACACATTAACTACACACTCACAAATACAGGTGAATGTGTGTCCATATACCCAAACACAGCCTGTCCTTCTGAAGATAGAAATCTGGCCCTTTGGTGCATTACAAAGAATACTAAGGACCAAACTTTTTAGGCCTGGAAAATAGCTAATGTTCTTGCCAGAGAGTTAAAGCCGGAATATCCCCTTTGTCATAGCCAAATTTATGGCATGGATCAAAAACTATAAAAAGCTACGTTGCATCCTGCCATTAAGGAGAATTAATATTTTCAGTGGTATGTTAACCAACATTTTTCCAGTGTCTCTCGTTAAAAGCAGATTGTTGACTTTTCATCGTGGTGTGCCAAACATTTTCATTGAAACCCTAACAAGACTTTCATCTTACAACCATTATATCTTAATGGACTTGGATAAGGGCAATGTAAAGGAATGGCTTTGCTTTGTAGCATTGTGGCATGTGGCAATGGCCTGTCATTAGCGCATTGGGCCTTGCTGAATCATTACACATGTAGACACTTAAGGCATTTCCAGTGTGATTTGATTGTTTTCCCTGAAGCACACTTCATGTTTTATCTATTACACTTAAGCAACAGAGGTTCTTTTTCTACTTTCATGTGTCTTTATTATGATTCTTTCTATTCAGCTGTTCAGTAAAAACCACAATAAATGAAATCATTCACACTCACACACACATACACACACACATACACAGAGAACTTCTTTTGCTTTTTTGTTTTTTATTGAGGATATCTATGAAATTTTTCTCTGTGCTTAGGAAATCAATGCATCTTTTTAAAACCCCTGGGCTTCAACGACTTAGCAATAAACTGCGTGACATCAGTTGTTCAGATTCCTCAAATATATATATTTTCAAAAAGCCTTGTCTCCATGCAAACTGGAATCAACTGTACTATAGCAAAAGACGTCTGTAGTCTTGGAGACAAAAGGTGCTGTGTAAACAGCATGCGTCTTTTTTCTGGACCCCTCGATTTGGCTGCATTTGATATACATGATGTGAAAATGATTGTGATATAGTTAGTGAGCTGATGTCGACAGGCTCTAATTTGTCCAATAGGCCTTCTTTTTCCTCAAATACATATTTAGAGTCAATGACAATTAAATCTAGAGATGGAAACTTTGGCTTTTGGCCTGGGCTCTCGCTTGAATGTGTTGGCCAATATTTCTATTGAGTGTTTTATGATGTGGTTGATCAAATTGTGGGGTATAACTACAGGCCCTACCACTGATTCTGAAACTGGCAAGCTGAGAGTCACCTGAAGTTAGCTATCAGAGTCAGATAAACTGAAATTTAAGAATGCATGGAGGAAGGCTGGTTATCAAAGAAATAATACTTAATTCTAGAATCTAGATTTTATGGAGTTTAATATGCCTCCCAAGAAGTTTTATGATTTGGAAACCTGCATGAACTAAATACATATTACAAAATCCCTTACTTGGAATATAAGTAAAGACATTCCATTTTTATTCCTAGGAAATAAAAGTCATCCCACTTCCTCTAAAGGTATTATTTCAGTTCAGATGCTTTTGACTGCAAGTAACTGATTTTCAAAACAAAAGTGGTTTTTAAAAAGAAAATTATCAATATAGCTCACGTAAGAAATTCAGAGGTTTTCCTTTCCAGGTGGGTTAATTGAGCAACTTAAGTTTGCAGGGCCCTGGGTCAGCACCTCTGCCATTTGCTTTCCCTCACAATTGACAGACTGTTGTAGCACCACTTCCCTCACTTCCCTACACCAGAATATTTAAGATGAGGACAAAAGTAGTGAAGGCTTTCTTTTCACATTTCTCTTTTTTGTCCCCAAAGAAAAGACATTTCTAAAGAACTCCTCAATGGATTTCCACTTACGTTTTTGTTTATTTATATGTTTGTTTTCAGCCAGAAATGAAGCATATATAAGGTAAATACATTGTTAAAAATATTTGAGAGAATACCAAATGATTAGTTTCTATTGGATCTAAAAAGTCATGCTACTAAAAATGTTTGTAAATGGTGCAACTTGGGACATAACCAGAGTGTATGCAGTGACTAGTCAGAATGGATGACAGGTGTGAAGACCAAGGAGGCATCAGAACGGGAGGAATGACATGTGTTCATTTAGACAGAACATGGACGGTGACGGAAACCCAGACCGGCATGTCTTCCCCCAAACCATGTGTTTTACTCATGATTGAATCCTTAATGTATAGCATGATGGTTAAAACATGGAAGGCAATTTCTATTCAGTTAATTAATCGATGAATAGATATAACCAATCACAAAATATCTGGATGTAGCTTAATATGAAATTAAGGGTTTTTTTTTTTTTTTTAAACTCTTCCATCTGTTACATTCTCTAATTACTTGTTCAATAGTTTTCTTTCTCTATGCTTTTTTCTTTTTGTGCAGTATAGATATAGCTGGTCGGAACATGTTATTCTTCATGTGACAAAATACCTAACCGTTTTATCATAGGCATTATAGAGTTTGCATAGTCTATAGCTTTGAATCAAATAAATGTAATATAAATGTTCTACAAAAATATACTCTTTATGTGGCATATTTTGCTTCTCCTATGAGGGCAATGATGAGGTTAGAAATAACAGTTCATTTTATACTTTAGCATAACCTATTTGGTTTGTTTCCTCTTAATTTCTGGGTGAGGAAATAATCTGTACATAAGAGTTTACCTTATTATGAGATTATTATCATATAATGTGTGATAAGAGTTTACCTACGTAACAAACCTTCACATGTACCCCCGAACCTAAAATAAAAATTTAAAAAAGCCCAAAATAAAAGTTATCTTTAAGAAACATCTTGATTTAGTATACTAGTATGCTGTAAAAGTTTATAAATGGAAGATTATGATAATGAAATTGCCTTAAAAATATAAATAAAATAGTATGATCATGAAATTAAGCCCTTGTTACTGGTGCCCAAAGAGATAATGTATTTATAAAATTTATACCACCAGGGAAAAACTACGAAAAAAACAAAATATTCAAAATGTGATTTTAAAAAAAATGGAGAGAACACTATTAATACTATATTTGATGTACTAAAAATACTTTTAATTATTTTCGAATTCAAACTTGCTTTCTCTCACTTGAAATTGTTGCATAACTCAAAAGTACTATTATAATTCAGCCCAAATGGTTTGGTACTTCAATGAGCGGTGAAATTGATTCAGGACATTAAAGAGATGTCGGCAAAGTTATAAATCGCTATTCTAATCGGGAGTGAAGAGGTTAATTCAAGATTCCACTAAAAACAGACTGGCAGAAATGTTTCCAGGGACGTGCGTATTTTTTTTTCTTTTCTCTCTCTCTCTTTTTTTTTTACTCAGTAGGGGTTTGGAGAAGAGGTTTGGAAGGGAAGGAGAGGGCCGGTTCCAGGCCCCTGCATTCCCCAGAGCCCCGTTAAGGAAGGGGGAGGGCTTCCTGCCCAGGCAGCCATCTGTAACATTCTATGAACAGCAGGAACCCGGGCTGCTCCAGTCCGTAAACCCGGGTGAGGATTCTGTCTGCATTCAAAGAAAAAAAACAGAGGAGTTTCCCCTCTTATTTCTGCGTTCTATCTTTTTTGTTTCTTTTTTTCTTTTTTTCTTTTCTACTATCTCTTGCGGGTGAGCAAGGAGTTGGGGATCTCGGAAGTTGCTTACATAAGTAAACTATCATCTCAACGATATCAGAACAGTACTATTGAGAACTGGCCCAACTGGTACCAAAATGCCGGGCCTGCCATCTGGAATGTGCTGGCAGCAAGCTGGGAATGTCATCATCCCCGCTAATGTCACACTGTCACACCGTGGAACGCTTTCTGGGATCAGTGGACGTGTGTCTAATGTTCCCTTAAGTTACTGCTTTCTAGGCTTGAGTCAATTAGAGCTGGCTTTTTGGAAAGTGGTGTCATTTAAAACCTATTTTATGAAAGTTATTTTTGTGCCTATAATTTTGGGGCTCACACGTCTGTTATTTCCTCCAGTTCTTGGCTTGCACAATATGCTGCCTATGGAAAGTAGTAAAGAGTGACAATGGAAAAAAATAACAAGCACTTTTTTTTAACTTCCAACATCTGGAGAAAACACATTTAAGGAAATGTTAACAAATAGGTACAGGGATTGATAACATTAAAAAATATATATACTTCCTTATAGAGGGAAAAACAATCAGAATAGATAGAATCTTTTAGATCAGTTTTATACAAAGAATACCAAAAAATGTTACAACAAAAATGATCTCATTCAAGAGGATTCAGTTCACATCCTTTGCTAGGGTCAACCAAATGACTAATGTCAAATCCCCAAAGCACATAGGTACAAAAATCTTTTCTCCAAAAGAAGAAAGACATAGAATTTCAATTTCCAAAAATTTTCTGTTTTCTACCTTTCAATAAAGTTTTACGGTTACATTTAACTTCCTGGCAGCAGAGTAGAGAAGTAAACACATTCTCATGTAGAATATGAAACTTAAAAATAAAAAAGAAAAATTCAAGAAGCAATTCAATGCCGAGATAAATATTAGAATGAACAATGCAGCAATAGTTTTATTGAAGAAAAAAAGAAAAGCACAAATGTGAATGTACTCCGGTCTTATACACCGAAATAACTTAAAGACAAAATATGCTTCAATGGAAAATAAATCATAATGAATACCTACTACTGTATTACCAAAAGAGTGGTGGATACATTTCAGCCCAGTTTTTCTACTTTCATTTATTCACATTTTTATATCTTTTTTTTTTTTTTTTTTTTTTTTTTTGAGACGGAGTCTCGCTCTGTCGCCCGGGCTGGAGTGCAGTGGCCGGATCTCAGCTCACTGCAAGCTCCGCCTCCCGGGTTTACGCCATTCTCCTGCCTCAGCCTCCCGAGTAGCTGGGACTACAGGCGCCCGCCACCTCGCCCGGCTAGTTTTTTGTATTTTTAGTAGAGACGGGGTTTCACCGTGTTAGCCAGGATGGTCTCGATCTCCTGACCTCGTGATCCACCCGTCTCGGCCTCCCAAAGTGCTGGGATTACAGGCTTGAGCCACCGCGCCCGGCCCATTTTTATATCTTAAAGTAAATATTGGTAAATATTCCACATGGGTCTAAGTTTTTTCCTTTTCTTATTTTTTAACCCAGTTTTACACTATCAGTATAGACTAATTTATAAAGTCATTGCATCAAAATCTGAAGACACGAAGTACCAAATATAACTTTTTTTTTCCTAGAATTACTCAGTGTTCAGGTGAGAAAAAAAAATTCAAGCCAGTATTTGGAAATAAATAAAAAATCTTGATAAAATACTTTAAGAAACACATTGAAAACTGAAAAATCAGGTTTGTAGGAAGTTTTAAAGTTTTAGAAAATAAATAGATTGCTCCCAGGTGCATGGGGATGTGGCCAGTGCTTACGGGGTTATAAGTGCTCTTGATGGAGTATGGGGGAGATACTTCCTGAGGTGACATTAATTTTCTTCTTGTATCCAGTCATGTTTGGGGTCAAGATTTGAGTTAACATCTCAGAAACTTCATTTCATTTTAATCTTGCAAAAGCAAAGGCAGTGCCATCAACAGGATCAAGGACTTCCATATAATACCAGAAGAGCAAATTGTTAATTTACAATGACAAATAATTATTGTAAAAAGCAAGTTGCCCTCATCCACACAGCCAGCCTCTTCCTTACCTGTAGTCAAGTCACAAAGGAAACCAAATTATATTTCAACCAGTTTATTATTTTGCTGTGAGAACTTCTGTGCATGATGAGAATGGTCCAAATTCTATGACCCACATGATTTCTCCATGAGGGTACATATTCTTTCCTTAAACAACTTAATACATTGAAGAATGTTACAGTCCAGATAGGAGGGTCTGGGATCCATTTTGACTTTTTAAGAAAAATGTAAATATGTTAGATGATGTAGAATTCTAAAGTAAAAGTATCAGCAAACAATTTTATCCTCCATTGTTTACATTTTTTCAGGTGCTTTTTGTTTTACTTAATTTCTAAGTATTGACAGCAGAGTTTACTTACATTTATTGACTTTTTTCAATGACTATTCAAGAGAAATGGTTATTGTGACAAACTCCAAATTAATGGAAGGAAGCCTCCATTTTTCCAGCCTAAAGCAAAATATTCATGAACTCTTAGCTATATATGTGCCAATAAAAGGCCTTGAAATTTATTACAGGATGTCTAAACTCAGTTAACCACATTAAACTGCCAATCTGGTTAATCTACAAAACCCTAGAATAAGAAAAAATACCCCTATTTTTCTGGTAAGAAAATACAACTTACATAAGATTTTCTAGTCATTCATCTGATAAAGACAGAGAAGGTATTTGAATTAGACCTCTCTGCTTAGTATGACCACCTGACTCTTCTCTATGTTGATTTATATTTCATTAAATAAAAATAATGCCTCCTAAATTAGAGATAAATAGAGAATAGGAACTATGGCATATGACTTACACAGTCCCAGAAACTAGCACAGTGAAATAAATATGAAACATCCAGTATTTTCTGAATGAAAGAAAGGAAAAAAAATGAATGAATGAATGGTATAAAGACAACAAAACGTTCAACTGCTGCTTTGGAAAGCTGCAGGCTGAATATAAAATAAACTGACTTGTATTTCATTAAGCTGCTTCTTTTAAATTTATACTAATCATTTAAAATATATATACTTGCACTATTTAAATTCATACAACTTTGGAATTTTCTTTTTATTTAGGTCTTTTTTCTTAGAATTGTCAAATGGCAGGGAAAACAGTTTCATATCTACACAATTAGAAATATATATAATCAGAGAAAAATATATTGGTCCACACATATAAGTTCCTTTTTGGACCCTATTCAGCATTGCCCCCCTCCCAATATTTGGTTTGTTACTTTAATATAATTTATAATCATCCAATTGTTCTTTTTATTATGAAGGAGAACATAATGATCTGTGGATGCTGGTTAATTAAGTGAATTTAACATCTTTCAAGTTGAAATAACCTCTTTGATCCCAGAGATTCCTGAAAAGCCCATTCTTAGACATCATAGGAAATATTGCTGGAAAGTCTTAAGAAAATCAAGAGTTATAAGAAAATTCAGGATTTAAAAAAAAAACACTATCACCAGTACCACCATAGTATGAATTACTTGTTAGCAACAAAGTATAATTTATTAAGACCTAGACATAAAGGGACAGCAACAGCTAATTAGAATTATTTCCTGTCCCACACTCTATGGATTCTATGAATTGATTTGTCAATTCTAGCTTCTGATCAAAGATGTATCTGTGGGCCGTATGTTTATTTAGTCAGCAATTAATTAAAATATGTATTTTTAAAAAAGCTATTTAGCAAATATTATTGATCACACACTCTAGACTAGCCCTGAGTAGGAAAAATACAATAAATATGGTTGACATGGACATATTAAAATGTGTGTTTCATGTAAAGAAACAACTCTTAAATAGAAATAATTAGTGTATATTATACATTTTTGTTTTAAAAGTGTATATAACTCAAATTTCCAACATTGAATTAGAATGGCTAAAATATAGCCCTATAATTGATAGGAAAAGTTTTAAACATCATATCTTTCTATTAGAGTTTGCAAAGAGTGGTGGTCAAATTCGTACGTTTATGGTTAAGAAGCTCTTTCACGATTTTTGTTTCTGTCCTGTTTAATAAGGTCAAGAATGATGTACTGTATACTATATTATTTCTCTTATGCCTAATTTTATCTTTTGTGGCCAATTATGAACACTCAAATATTTAAGAATTCAACTAAAAGAGCCATTAAGGAAGTAGAGATATGCAGAAAGGATTCTCAATATTGATTCAAGTCAGCAAATATGCTTTTGGCCACAGAACACATTGTTACATGCTATTAAAAGAGTTAGGTAAAAGAAGGCCATGTGGTGTGCTTCCTTCTTTTATTCAGGAGGGTGTCAATGACAGCAGCCTTCTTTAGGTGATTTGAAACCGCTTGGCTTCCAAAGGGAAACTTGAGGTGAATGAACTGAAGTAGTTAAATTTCGCACACAAATCAGGTAGCCAGGAACTCCAAGACACAGACAGGTAATCATTATGGTATCTGGAGGAACCCTTTTCAATACAGAAGTTCAACAGGTAATAGCAGAAGATACTTTTGATACCAAGGAAGCATAAAGCAGAGAAGGCCGAGAACCTAAGTAGCAGGATTCACCCACTTTGAGATTCACAGCATGGGCTTCTGGGCACATGAGTTTGGTAAAAGGTAGCAGCAAGTGGTTTGTGGAGGGGGAAAAAAAAAGAGGGCAATTAGTTATTAATAAAAGCAGTCATTAAAAGCTTTCAAAAAGTAGAGATGCCCAGTTTTCATTTTGTAATGCTCGGTTCTGGGAAGATCTTTGCAGAAAAACAAATTCTATATTCGTGAGGAACATGAAGATGGAAGGGAGATACAGTTGGGTATGGTGATTTCCCCTGCTGCCAACCCAGATCCATCTTATCATCCCAGCAGTGGTTTTATCCTGGCCAGACAGGGGATCAAGAAGTAGTAGTGTAGAGGCAAGTAGAGAGCAAATGACAACTTATCCCCATAATAATCACATTCTAATGTTTTTTCTAAGTCTAAAGCAGAGGAGTTGAAATTGGAAGACTATAATCTATTGTGGTAGTGGTAGATTTCTCTAAAATATGGCACTCATATTTTATCTGTTTTAATTCATGATCAACTTAATATTTGCGATATTTGGACTACTGCAAAATAAGTTAGACTATACATATATTTCACAATTTGTATAACTGGTTTCACATGCAATTTGTGTTTTATACACTATAACATGTGAACAAATAGTTTCTTCCCCCATGCAGAGGTATTGGAGTATAACTTTGTTACCTGGAAGGTGGCAGATGTCTTGGTTTATGGTGGTGGTAATTTTATCATTACAATTACAGAGTAACATGGAAGAGAGACATTATGAGTACTATGAGAAGGTAATTTTCACATTTGCCTAGTGAAAGCCAAGGGGACTACAAAATTTGTGACAAATGAAAATAGTAATATTGAATGCAGTAACTTTTGAAGATGTGAATTCAACCATGACCACTCTGTGCTCTTTCCCACTGTTTCTTTATATACTTACATGGTTATCTCATTTGGTCCTCATATGCATTCTACATTTACCCCATTTCAGATAAAGCTGAGGCAATATGACCAAGTAGAAGTAGGGGAAATAAGGCTGGGATGGGGGCTCTAAATCTAAGAGTCTGTTCAAGGCTTACCAAGCACGCTCTCAATAAACACATTCACCAACAGAGACTGAGGATGACTTCCCTGAATGTCGTTGTTTTCCTGAAAGACCTTTCAGCAGGAACTGCACTAAAAAATAAATTGGGACATAGTAATTTGATGCTCCTGTATTGCTGTCTACTAATTGTCTCTCTTTTAAATAAGAACACATTGAACATCCATTTCTCAACAGCATCAATGAATACAACTATCTAATTTAAGCTTCATTCAGGAAATAGCAGGTTCTAATATGGGCTCCAGAGGCGTAAATACATGTGTATACATACCAGCATGAATGTACATAAGTGCCTTTGCTCTGCCCGGTCACAGCAATTACTACAAAAGCTTCAGTAACTTCATTTTGGCAACAGAATGATAGATCTGCAAACCAAATGTTATCCTTAAGTGTGTTTTTCTCTTAGATCATTAGGTTTCTTTTTTTTTTCTGTGCTTAACAGATGTGTGGAAATTAAATGGATCTGGAATCATTAATATTTTATGAATATGAAAATCACTGTCCTTTGAGTAAAACCATTATCCAGTTAATTGATCTAAATAAAATATTTCCCTGCATTAAAAAGAACTTCTGTGCTCTAACTCCATTTTTTATCTTCTTTGCTTCTGGAAACATAAACAACAACAACAAAGAAAAAAACTACCAGGCTGTGGAATGGAATAAATTCCTTACTTTTGCATTCTTCCTCACTTGCCTGTTATACTCAACTCATGTCCTTTTTAAAGAGCAGTGAGTATCATGCAAGTCCGCCGGCCCCAACAATGTAAATAACACTAAAGCATGTGCTATGTCATCACACAGGAATCATCATAAGGAATAACAGGAAGGGACTTCAAAGATTATCTGGTTTAATTCATCCACTTTATAGATGAGGAAACCAGGGTCTAGAGAGGGAAGTCCCCTGAACAAGGTCACATGTATAATTAGTGGGAGACCATGTTTGTCTGTGTTAATACAATTTTACCTTCACTGTTCTCCAAACAGCTGGTGGCCCTACAACAGGAAAAAAAAAAGTATAATACTGTTTCCGTATGAACAGTGAATGAATAAACATTCATTTATTCCATCAATTTAGTCAGTCAACATTTAACAAACATGTATTGAGCCTTCCCGTAGGCAAGGCAGTGTGCTAAAAGTTGGGGACCCAGAGTTGGACATATTAGGTGGAATCCCAGTAGGAAAGAGTTGCTCTCTGCTTCCACAGGCAACAATCAGAATGAGCTGGTCCTTAACAAGCAAAGGCCATTGAAGACTCTTCATGACCTATGGGCATGGCACTAAGATAATGTCTCCTGCTACATGGAGTGAAAAAAAACCAAAGGGTCCTACGTTAATATTTTCAAAATCAGGCCGGGCGCGGTGGCTCACGCCTGTAATCCCAGCACTTTGGGAGGCCAAGGCGGGTGGGTCACAAGGTCAGGAGATCAAGACTACCCTGGCTAACACGGTGAAACCCCGTCTCTACTAAAAATACAAAAAAAAAAAAAATTAGCCAGGCGTGGTGGCGGGCGCCTGTAGTCCCAGCTACTCGGGAGGCTGAGGCAGGAGAATTACATGAACCCGGGAGGTGGAACTTGCAGTGAGCTGAGATCGCACCACTGCACTCCAGCCTGGGTGACAGTGCAAGACTCCTTCTCAAAAAGAAAAAAAAAAAAAATTCAAAATCAGTCACAGGTGTCACTGACTGTTAGTACCACAATCGTGAAAGGCAGCATGTAAGTAGCAAGAACGGAGCTTATGCTAGGACATTGATTCGCACCCTTCACTGATTTTTGAATTGCAGTTTCCTTATACTTCCTACTCTCTAAAAACATTACGTTAAAAATGTATTTATTTATTCATTTATTTGTTATTTATTATTATTATTATTATTATTATTTGAGATGGAGTCTCGCTCTGTCACCCAGGCTGCAGTGCAGTGGCAGTGATCTCAGCTCACTGCAAACTCCGTCCCTCTAGGTTTAAGTATTTCTCTGCCTCAGCTTCCAGAGTAGCTGGGATTATCCACCACACCTGGCTAATTTTTTGTATTTTTAGTAGAGACGGGATTCACCATCTTGGCCAGGCTGGTCTTGAACTCCAGACCTCGTGATCTACCTGCCTCGGACCCCCAAAGTGCTGGAATTACAGGCGTGAGCCACCATGCCTGGTCAAAAATGTATTCTTTAGGTTCAGGAATAAGGGTCAGGAGATTAGAGGACTTTTCCATCAGGTAGATACTCTCAAGGTGTTAAAAAACAAAACCACATTGCAGTTATTTAAGAATATCAGGTTGGATAAATGTCAGTGTTCCTTTTAGAGAACAATTATATTTCAGTAAATGCTTTACAACATATTTTTATAGAAAGTATATATGTATCATTGAAGTATTTTTAAATAGAAACATATCCTAGGAGTGAATATTTAGAATCAGAAATAAGCACTTAGGATATCCTTGTATATACAGGTCACAAGAGACCACTGAAAAATAGCAAACCCTCCAAGACTTTTGACAAATCTCACAGGAAGGATCCCAAATCCTAGTCCTAAAGTTAAAAACTAATAGAAAATTGGTCGGGTGCGGTGGCCCACGGCTGTAATCCCAGCATTTTGGGAGGCTGAGGCGGGCAGATCCCTTGAGGTCAGTAGTTTGAGACCAGCCTGGCAAACATGGTGAAACTCCATCTCTACCCAAAAAATACAAAAATTAGCTAGATATGGTATGGGCGCCTGTAATCCCAGCTACTCGGGAGGCTGAGACAGGAGACTCTCTTGAACCTGGGAAGTGGAGGTTGGAGTGAGCTGAGATCCTGCCGCTCCAGCCTGGGAGACAGAGGGAGACCATGTCTCAAAACAAAAAAGAAAAGAAAGAGAAAATATGGTTAATTTCAAATAGGAAATTGTATTACTCATGATACAACTAGTTCACTAACAAATAGAGAGACTATAATTTCTAATTCTAAAAGTGCATTGATTAAGAGCCTCGACCCTGGGAAAGACAGATCCGGTTTGAAATACTGACTCTGTCACAATAGTTTCAGTAAGATTCCGTAACACTGATGACTATTAAAGTAGCAGAGCATTATATTTTATTTTCTTATGTCCAAAAATATTTGAAAGTGAAAATTTTTTATTTAGTATTCCAAGCTACATTTCAGAAATGTGTACAGATCATATCACATATCTTTTTTAGTCCAGTAAGATGCATATTTCACCAAACACTGCAAATCCCTTTCTGGTTTCCTCACAGTGAGATCTTCCACAGCCGGTTGTTATCTCTTATGGACTTTTAACCACAACCAGATTAAAAACTGAAGTTAAAGAAGTGACTGAAAACCAAAAAGGATTTACTTAATTGCCTATTTTATGTGAAAGCAGGCCTTAGGCCCTAAAGAGGAAAGTGAGTCTGTTTCTTAACAGTTAATTACTGGGAGGATAGTTTCAGTGACCACTCCACTGCCAGAAGAGTCAGCAAATTGGCAGCTTGTTCTCTCCTTCTCTCTTCTTGGTATTTCACCAAGATAAGGTGGTATGAGATCAATTTCCCCCACTTTCTCCCTCCCTAGGCTTTCCATCTTTCTCTAGAAATCAAGAACAGTTCCTTTCCTTTTTTCAATGCCAGTCCCCCACCCCGCTTAGAAATCAATGGAATCTGCCTTGGTTTAGGAAAGTTCCAAAATACTTCCTAGGCAGAATCATGGAAATTAAAGATGTGGAAGACCTCATTGGATCATCTAGTTCATCTATTTCCTATTAAAGAGTTTTCCAGATGGAAGATTTTTGTATATTGGATGCCTCCTCTCATTTCTGCAGGGCCTGAAGTCAGATTTTGAGCATCCAAGTCTAACGTAGAGAGGTGAATAAGGCCTGCATTCAATAATTTCATAGACAGAAAAGTGCCTTATCCCAAAGGTGTTATCATATTACAACAGCTTTTGGATGGAAATAGGCGACACCTCATCAGAACAGTTATGTGAGAGTGCTGGATGGTTCTCCAAGCACCATGGGCTTGACATTTCTTTTGCAGAGAACAGTGTTTTGTTGCTGTGTCCTGAGCACAATGGAGCCCACTGGGAGCTCAGCTTTTTCTTTCCTTTTTTTTTTCTTTTTCAAAAAATTGCTCTAGGTTTCTACATATAGGAACTGCTGTTTTGGTGACTTTTCCAGAAGGCTCTTGGAAGTGGGAGTGTTGTCCAACAGTACATAGATAGAATTGCAGGAGGCCATCGGCCAGTAACAGACACTTGTTTTACTAGCAATTTAGTTATGAATCTCCCAATTCATATATTTTTATCAGCATCATGCAATGCTTCCAAAAAATGACACCAGTTTATTCCTTAGTGTTATATTCAAGAGCCATCTTAAGTAAGTGCCATTGTGTTTACCTGGTTATGGTTATATTGTAGTCAAGAACAACCTTCAGTTTTATCGCAATATAGAAACATACTTTAAAATCAGGTGAGGTGGAATCCTGGCTGGTTTGTTGTATTAACTCTATAAATTTGTATAGATTATTTACCCTGAGTCTCAATGTACACATTTGTGCTGTGATTTTTTTACAAGGCAAAAATAATGTTAAAATATCTGACCAATGCTCAATGCAAAATGAATAATGGTTTCTTTCTTCCCCTTTCAAAAATGACAATTAATTTGAGAGCCTGGGAAGAATCCTAAACTTCAGAAATAAATGTTGTTTTTCTCCCCAGTGTCACTTTACAAAAAAGCCCAAATTAATTCTACACTTTTCTGGCAATAATGGTTTGCTTTTGAATGCATAGCTCCTTGATATTTCTTTTTTAAAAGAGAAAGAGGAGATGAAAAGAAAACCTTACATCTAGTATAGAGTTGATAAGAGCAACTCAAAGAATTTTAGATACTGAGCTTATTAGATCCTTCAGTACTCCATTTACCCTTCCCCTAATAAATTAAAATTATGTCCTTTAAAAAATTATCTAATGACATAAGAATCATCAGACTGTTCACATTCAGGGGGTCAAAATTATTAAGTCTCTTATTTACCAGTAGCAGGAAACAACTTGAACTAACAAGTATAAAGGGCAAAATATAGGAATGGTTTTGAGAACCTTTGCTTAGAGTCCTCTTCCCTCAGATACGTCTCAGTTTTTCTTGTTTTTCCTTAAAATCGTTATTCAAGTGTAACTTTCTGAGGTCTTACATGACCTCTTTCAATAAAATTATAATCCCCTATAGATTCTCAACTCCTTTTACTTAACATATTGCATATTGACTTATTTATATTGTTTATTTTCCATCTACTCTCACTAAATATAAGATCCATGAAGGCAGAGATTTTATATAATTTTAAGATTTATATATAGACCAATTGCTTTGGCCTCAGCAACTAAAACAAATGGCATACAATGAGCATTCAAATATTTGTTGAATAAAGGACTGAAACTGACTTATATAAAATCTGAGAAAAAATAAGTTGTGACTTCAGAAAGAATCAGGGTCATGTCATTTCAAAAGAAGACTATTTAGATTTTTCCCCTGGAGACCCACCATTAACATGGAAGACCATTTTTATGGATGGAATGTGTCTAAAGTCCCATTCGATGGTCATTCTCTGTCAGCATACCCAAACAGTTAGCTTGGAGGAAGATACAACTAACTTGCCTGTCATCATCATTAAATAGCACCTCAAACATTTCTGTGCTTAGATTCTGGAGCAGTGACTGAAACGCCTACTTACCATGTTCATATAAAGATGTGAGGCAGTCTAGGTGTAATCCAGTGGGAGAAGTGTACCCTGGTAGTGTACCCTGGTGAGAATGTGTTGAAGTAGAAAAAAGAAAAATTCCTCTTTGAAAGAGCGAAGCTCCTATTCCGTTTTGGCTGAGTGTTCTATTGGGTCAAAGCACATACATGTTGTTCAGAGCTTCTTATTTTAAAAAGAAGCTGCATATATGGATCTTTTTATAAAACTTGTCAATTTCAAAATTATATCAACCACTTAAAATATTGAATTAAAATATACTGCAAAGGTCATACAAAGTGTATCTAGCAAACCGGTGTGACTGACAGACCACGTATTTATAATTTCTGGTCTAGCTTCCAATTCTAATTATCTGAGTATATCTGAGCCTCCTGTCCACTCAGCGGCGGCATTAGATTCTTGTAGGAGCACAAACAATTGTGAACTGCACGTGTGAGGGATCTAGGTTGTGCACTCCTTAAGAGAATCTAATTAATGCCTGATGATCTGAGTCTGAGGTGGAACCATTTCATGCTGAAACCATTGTCCCCGGTCACCATCTGTGAAAAAATTGTTTTCCTTGAAATTAGTCTCTGGTGCCAAAAAGGCTGGGGACTGCTGTTCTAAGCCATCTTCACTTTATTTGTGACCTTTATACAATTACTAACAAAATCTACTGCTTTTCAAACTAGATTTCTAATACATATACCTTTTTTTTTTTTTTTTTAAGTTTTCTTTCTATAGAATCCGCTTTCCTCTCTTGATTATTTTAGCATGCTCTTTAGGATTTTTCTAGTTCTTTATATCCATATCTTCCTTGAGTGCTAAGTAGCACAGATGAAAAAAAAAAACCAAAAAAACAAAAAACAGAATTTGCCTATAGAAAACCTAGATTCTATCCCTGGATTGATCTATCTCTTACTAGCTATACAAGTTTGAAATAAGCTATTTAAACCACTTAGATCTATGTAATTCTACTTGTAAAATGAACGTAAGAGCCCTGTTCTTTTTCACCTGATGTGAAGTCACGTACATGAAAGAATTTGTAAACAATAAAAAGCTTTAAATGTTAAGTCTTGCCCATGCCTATGTCCTGAATGGTATTGCCTAGGTTTTCTTCTAGGGTTTTTATGGGTTTTGATCTAACATTTAAGTCTCTAATCCATCTTGAATTAATTTTCGTATAAGGTGTAAGGAAGGGATCCAGTTTCAGCTTTCTACATATGGCTAGCCAGTTTTCCCAGCACCATTTATTAAATAGGGAATCCTTTCCCCATTTCTTGTTTTTGTCAGGTTTGTCAAAGATCAGATGGTTGTAGATGTGTGGTATTATTTCTGAGGGCTCTGTTCTGTTCCATTGGTCTATATCTCTCTTTTGGTACCAGTACCATGCTGTTTTGGTTACTGTAGCCTTGTAGGATAGTTTGAAGTCAGGTAGCGGGATGCCTGCAGGACACAGGGTGGGGAACATCACACCCTGGGGCCTGTCTTTGGGTGTGGGGAGGGGAGAGGGATAGCATTAGGAGATATACGTAATGCAAATGATGATTTAATGAGTGCAGCACACCAGCATGGCACATGTATACATATGTAACAAACCTGAACACTGTGCACATGTACCCTAGAACTTAAAGTATAATAAAAAATTTTTTAAAAATAGAATAAAAAAAAACATTAAGTCTTATTCAAGTGGAGGAGCACCGTGGCTTTACAGAACAGTTGGGTCTCTCTGAACACTTTATTTCTAATAAAATGCTTTATTGCCAATAAAACTCTTTATTTTCAATAACATTTAGAATGCATAATTGCATGGTTTTGTTGTTGCTGCTGTTACCATTGCAACAATATTCTAAGGTGTTTTCTAGACTCCATGAATTTTTCCTAGGTCATGATTTATAATTCAGAGTGTAGTAACTTATACATTTACTTTGCCCCATCCTAACTTACCCTTTTTTCTCCCTTCAATCAACTTTCTGAGTATTTTTTTTTTATTGTTAACTATCTCCTTTAGTGTGACACTAAATTTTACTTAGGAAATCATATTCAATCCTTTCTTATCCTTTATTTTTATTTTAAGTCACTTCCTCTAGTTTTACCTTTAAAAATCATATTCACACATCAATAGCTACTCAAATAACATGGTTTTTATGAAGCTCCAGTTCTTCCAACTAAAATGTATCTCTTACTATGTTGAAACATCTATATAATTTTGTAACTTTGAGGCTTAATGCCTTTTATTTTGGGTAAAATTTGCATTCATGTTTCAAGATACAATGACTCAGGTTTGTTCACTTCTATAATCCTGCAGTTTTTAAAATAGGACTTTGTATTATTTATAATAAGTACTCAAAATGAGTTGAATTAATGGGTCTTCTTTAACTCTATTAATTTTCCTACATCAAAGTCAAATATCATTATTCTTTATTTTCATTGCTTTCATTAAATTCTTCCCTGCTATGTCTACTAACTCAATATTTCACTACACAGAAGACCTTGTAATAAGATAGAAAAAACTTAAAAATGTTTTTGTGTTTATTCTAAGCAATATATTTAATGTATTAGTTGAGATTGTGTTCCAGCTTCAGTCCCTAGGGAACCTTGACACTAACACTTCTCTAAGTAGAGAAATGCTCATTTATTCCTACACATTACTTCCTGTTATTAAGCCATTTCCACACTTAAAGACAAAACACTTTCCATAATAACAAGGAAATCGGTTTTTGAAAATTGTGCTTTGACCACCTATAGGATATACACTTTCAATCTCTTTGAAAGTGGAAATAAAATTACCTTCTCTTTGTCCATATCACCTCTGAAAAATCTACACTCGTTTATTTAATAAATCTGTACTGATAACCTTCTATGTGCCAGGTACTATAAGAGACTCTAAGGATACATACAAGAAAAGCCCATTTTGCTTTCAAAAAGCTTTGCTGTCTGCAATCTGCTAAGAGCTGTAATGAGATAGAGAGGCAAACCTCTAACTCTACTTTCACGGATATCTGTGGAGATTTAACTGAGGTGAACACTTAAGTCTTCAAAGACAACTTGCTTGATACCCAAGGGACAGGAGGTGCATTCTGAGAAAAAGGAAGAGGATATATTGAGGCATGAAGGCAGGCACCAGCATCATGATGTGGTGGAGGGCGTGCAGGCTAGCAGGTGTTTCAGGAGAGGAGCTATGGAGGAAGATGAGATGGGAAGAGGCTCTATTGCAGAAGGCCTTCTGAGCTATGGTGGAGAGTTCCTACAGTCTGGGCAATTAAATATTTGCAGGCAGGAGTGGGTACCAATAAGAGATATGCTAGAGAGTTTACTCTGATGGTGGAATAAAGAATATACTATGGAAGGCAAGGCTGGAGGCAGGCAGGCATGTTTGCAAGTTATCTGAAAAATCTAGTCCAATGCTCTGAACCATTAAAGAGTAGCAACAGTAAGGAAAGGAAGGGAGAAGATGTATTTTTAGAAGATTTAATAGGAATTTCCAATTGTGATTGAGTTAATTAGTGGGACACTATTTTCCCCTTATAGAAGGTATGTTACATATCTCCCCAAAAGTTATATTTTTCTAGGAATTCATGATGCCATCATTCTTTCCAGCTGCTGCCCTCCTGACAAGTATGGGGATACGAATCACCACTCTGAAGTTCCCAGGTTTGCTTCCAGTTTCCTCCCAAAGGACACTGTGTACTGAAAACCATTAGTCTTTGCTACCACAAGTCAGCTTAGCATGACAGCTTGCACATTCTAGCCAAAAGTTTCACCAGAATCCCTGATGACTTATTTATACTAGTCTGTCAATTAAATATAGAGCATAACTCTTTATTTACCAAGTACAACTTTGTTTTACTGTTTAACCTGCCATAGTTTGTGTATCTCTTGATTTCCTCTAAAGATGATCTCATCCCTTCTCTCGACCATCTCTGATCATTCCTCATTTCCCATTTTAGCTTGCCAACGTGAGCTACAGTCAAGTTATATTTTATATGTGACACATATTTTTCCTTAAGTTTCTGATAAGGTCATTGTAGGAAACTCCAGGCTTCCTGTGTTCTAATTCCTCTCTAAATGATTCCTGTTTCTTTTAACCAGTTTATGTCAATAAGTGAAGATGAAGAATTATGGGCAAAATGGAATTCTGATACATTGTAATTTATATACCATAAAATTAAAGCTGTTGAGTCTACCCTTAATTTTGTTATGTTGTTATTTATTAAGAACCAGAAATATAATTAAAGTACTTTGCACTTGTTCCAATAATTCCATATATTAATTCTAGCATTGTTTTTAAGCACAGAAAATATTTAAAAATAACCTAAATTCTCTAAGATGGTATTCTTAGTGAGAGTCACAGTGTACACAGATAATGTGCTAAGCAGCTATTAAAAATTATTTTAGTATTTTGAAATGAAAAGCTATTCATTATATGTAATAAAAGAAAAGCATGCCACATAATTAGATATAAGCTATGAACTTACATTGTGATAGGTTTTCTCCATAATTCTATTTGGGTAATAGAATTTCAGATGACTTTAATTTTTACAATGTCTTACCTTCTGGCAAAGAAAGCTGCTCCTTGAAAATTCAGAATCCTTTCTCTGTTTATTTGGGAATACTTATCCTGGATTCCAGCTCTGCTAACATTTTCAACAAGATATTAGTAATGCAAATGACCAACATTCTATTTTAAGAATGTTTTCAAGAGATATTGCAAAACAAAACAAAAGTAAACCAAAAGCCTTCCATTCATCATTTCCTCATAGTTTGGAGCCCCTGTCTGACCAAAGAGAGATACTAGGCCTCACCTGTGCCTGAGCCTAATCAGGGTTTATTTCACAAATAGTAATGCCGTGATGGTTAAATCAAATTGACAACTCCAGAGTAAATGGAGGTAACATATTGTGAATATGTTTAATCAATAAAACTTTCTTATTTCCTATTTCAAGGTTTATTTTGAAACTTTATGTCTATTTTGTAAAATAGCAGTGTTTTTTGCCTTTTTCTATACTCTTTCCTTTGAAAGAATCTGCACCCCCATCACCCTTCAGTCCAGTGACCAACAGCAGCATTTAGCATCATTATTCCTATACTAAGAAAAAGAAAGGAGAGTTCCTGGGCCTGCTGACATTCTAATCTATGATCTCTATTTACTTGGTGGCTCACATTCTGCCGTTTCACACTCGATAACTAGTGTGGGTATATTGCATGCATTTTTCTCTTATTCCCCTTTACTTTGGCAAGTCTCATGGAAAGGGGAGGTGACTCCTTCCAATATCTAGTGGTCTTTTTCCCCTCACAATCTTGGAAATTACATATAAAATGTGAAACTCAATATCATGCCACCAATGCATTTTGTCTGTTAATTCACCGAGAAGATAAATCGCATTTTCTCATGTTTCCAGAATCTCTAGGATTTTACGGCATCCAACACTTGCTCCTGGGATGCTCTACCCTGGAGCCCCATCTGGTTTTCTTTTCTAACCATGTTCCCCTGAGATCTTCTTTAATTTGAATTGTATTAAATTCATCAAACTCTTTAATGAGCCCTGGGCATTGTTCGACTTGTGTGGTGGCCTCTCCTGGATAGTAGCAGAGGGGAATCTTAACTGCCTTCAGTGTAATATACTTCTGGGCGTTCCCATCAGGTCTAAGCGCTGTTTCACATTATGTGAATGTCATAAATAACTTGGTTGAAAAGGTCAATGTTTTCTTATCTTGAAGAGAGTCAAAGGGCAGTTTGCATTTATCTAGGAAATGCACCTCACAGATGCTAGTCTTAAAAGCTCCTCAGGGGATGGGTGGGGAAATACTATTATCCTTACACAATTCTAAAAATCTGGGGGGTAGTAAACCAACTGCATAAATCCTTCCCTTTCCTTTTAATCAAGGCTATAGCAAAAAATTATAATAATAATAAAAAAATACCACTCATAATCACAAGTAATTTTATTTTTCTTACAATATACTGTTTTTCTCAGTAGTATATGCTTTCTTTGTCACCTCTTGGTTTATTTTTTAGTATCTCTTTTACTTGTACACAAAGTGGATTGTAAGAGGCTTACTTCAATAGTATCCTTGAAACTCTCTTGAGTACACCTCCCCATATTAAAAGAGAAGGAGCCAAAGAATTTTGTTTGTTTTGTTTTGTTTTTGCTGTGATGAACTGGGATCTGATTTAAGATTTTAACACAACCCAAGTTAAAATAGAGTTTTGCAACTGTATTTTAAAGGCCCCCTACACAGTCTACAGCTGTCTGGATCTGTTCCTGGATGGAAATCATAGATGAAGTCTGTAATATCTCCCTATTGAATTCTTAGTCCACCACCCATTTTCAGTTCATGCAATCTGTCCCTTGCCAAATTCCACTTCCTTTAGGCTGAATCTATGTCCATTCATTTATGTTTAATGTCTGGGAAAATCAGCTTCTAAATTCCAAAGAAGTAGAATTTTACCAGTGACTTTAAAGAATTGATAACACATTCCTGCAAAATTCTTTTTTAAAATAAATACTGTAAAATGAATTCTACTTTATTGTTGAGTTCTACAACTGAACTAGTGAATCTATTTTTGTTGTTGTTTAGCCAACTTCATTGAGGTGTATTACAATGTACCTCAACAATACAATATAGAGTAAAATGGACTTAAAGTATACAGTTTGAATTTTCACAAATACATTTATATCTATCCATGTAACAACCAATTCAATCAAGATATAGAATATCTTCATTCCCCTAAAAAATTCCCTTATGCCTCTTCCAGAGAGCACAAAGAGTGCAAAATTTCTAAGGTGGGACTGAGCTTGGCAGGTTAAGGAAACTGACAGAAAGCTAGTGTTGCTGTGGCATAGTGAAGAGGCAGAGAAGAATGACATGAAAAGAGGTCAGATAGGCAGGTGGGGCCTGATCTTGCATAACCTTTTATTTTGTGGAGAAAAGTCTGGCTTCCCTTCAGAACTCAATATAAAAAACACTACTGGACTCTTGATTGGGACCTTGTACATAGAAGAACATTATGGTGTGATTTTTCTTCCATCTCCAGCTGTTTAGCCTTCCACTTTCATTCTGGCATAGGTCCTCTGCTTCATGCTTCTCTGTCACATCCGCCGCTGCATTAAATCGTTTCCTGTGAACACTCTTTTTTTTTTTTGAGACAGAGTCTTGCTCTATTGCTCAGGCTGGAGTGCAGTGGCACAATCTCGGCTCACTACAATCTCTGCCTCCCAAGTTCAAGTGATTCTAGTGTCTTAGCCTCCCTAGTAGCTGGGATTACAAGCACGACTTCCACGCCCAGCTAATTCCTTCCCCTGAACTTCCATAATACATTGTGCCTTCCATTACTTACATCGTTGATTCCATTCCATCTTTGAGCATGTAAAAGGAATGGAAGGAAAAAAAGAAAAAGAAAGAAAAGGAGGAAAGAAGCAAGGAAGGACTGGGAGCCCTTTCTTGGCAAATCCCTTGCACATAAATGTTCGTCTCAGGATCTGCTTGTGAGGGGCCATACTTAAGGCAGCTTTCCTTGGAGGTCAATGGTAGTCATAAATGTAGTTAAGAAACTGAAGAGCTCTGCAGAACAGAAACCCACTTCAAGTTGTTTAACCAGCATGTCCCTGATTTATGGAACCATACTTAACATTGAGTAGACAATGAAAGTAGTTAAGAAAAACCATTTTTAACCTTTGATAGAGTACTCAAACTCTTAAAAAGCCTACTCTAAGTGTAAAAACTATTTTATATTGTAATTATGTCCTAAGGGGATTATAAGCACATAATTAGTCATTATTTTTATTCTGACATTTTTACCCCCAGACTCTCCTAAATTGCACTGCCAACCCCTCACTTCATGTGGATATAGTTAAGGTGATCACTCATGCCCACATTCATTTGCAAAAGTGTTAAAATTTGGGTGATCAACTATATAAATCCCTAGTTATAGGGAAATTATAATTTTAAAACATTGTCACACTGGGTATGACACTAAATTATGTATTTGTTCGGTAATACAGCATTTCCCTAATTGGGACTTTACTGCTTGATATGGTTTGGCTCTGTGTCCCCACCCAAATCTCATCTTGAATTGTACTCCCATAATTCCCACATGTTGTGGGAGAGACCCAGTGGGAGATAATTTGAATCATGGGGGCAGTTTTCCCCATACTTTTCTCATGGTAGTGAATAAGTCTCATAAGATCTGATGGTTTTATCAGGGGTTTCTGCTTTTGAAACTTCCTCATTTTTTCTCTTGCCACTGCCACGTAAGAAGTGCCTTTTACTTCCCGCCGTAATTCTGAGGCCGCCCCAGCCATGTGGAACAGTAAGTCCAATTAAACCTCTTTTTCTTCTCAGTCTCAGGTGTGTATCAGAAGCATGACAATGGACTAAGACACTGCCATATAAGTGGTTATATGAAAAGTGAGACAAAGTAAACAATCTCAAGGAAAACTTATCTTTTATATTTCATTGAAAATGAGACTCAAAGAAGTTAAGAAGTTACTCGAACTTGCACAGCTCACTGAGGCAGAGCTGGTACTTGATTCAGCTGTGATGGGTTCCGATACCTACATTCTTTGCACCTAATATTAGAAAGTATGGCCATAAAGAAGAGTCAACATGTATCTCTTGGGCTGTAGCTGACACAATTGTCTTCTTTGATTACAACAGATAAATACATAAATAAGTAAAGAGTTGGACGTAGAAACATTTAACATGAGATTACATTAGTCTATATTTAAAATTTTAACTACTTTCAACTATTATTATTTAGTTGGGTTCTTTAAAAGCATATATACAAAGGACTTATGAAGTAATGGTTTGACTTAGGCCAAGGACACATTATGGCTTTGATGTTCTATGTTTGTAAGAAACCATCCCTTAACATCTCCAATCCCAATGCATTCTTCTGTACTTGGTAGGATATTTGGTGGATTGTTGTAACCTCCAGATGAATCTGATATTACAAATATTGATAGACAGCCAGAGATTCCATGAGAGATTCTCTCTAATCTTTCTCTGTGTTCTAGGCAGTATTTCCAAAGAATTGTGAATAGAAGTGATGTACAAAATCTGTTCTGTCTTCTCTTAATACACAAAGTCAAAAGACTGCTGCCTACCCTCCAAGTTTTTCTCTCCCCAACTCTCAACCACTAGAAAAGATATTTAGAAAATTCTAGTGGATCTTATGGACAACAGATTCTGATGTGTTGCTGACTTTTTCTGGGGTCTTTTAAACAAATTGTCTTTTAATAGATCCCAGAAAAAAGAAATATCTAGAGCATATGATTTGGAGTTTATTATTCACACCAATTTTGAAAAGTGGATGTCTTACATACATGTGTACGTTAATTGAAGCACTATTCACAATAGCAAAGACATGGAATCAACCTAAATGCCCATCAGCAATAGACTGGATAAATAAAATGTGGTATATATATGGTACATAGAATACTATGCAGCCATAAAAAAGAACAAGATTGTGTCCTTTACAGGGACATAGATGGAGCTGAAGGCCATTATCCTTAGTAAAGTAATGCATTATCCTCAGAAAACCAAATGCCACCTGTTCTCATTTATAAGTAGGAGCAAAATAATGATAACACATTGTCCCCCAAAGAGGGGGACAATACACACTAGGGGTCATCAGAGGGTAGAGGATAGTAGGAGGGAGAGGATTAGGAAAAATAACTAATGGATATTAGGCTTAATACCTGAGAATATAATCTGTACAACAGACCCCCATTACACAAGTTTACATATGTCACACACTGCACATATACCCCTGAGCTTAAAATAAAAGTTAAAAAACAAAAGTGGATGTCTTCCAGTGGTACTGATATCTTAAACTACCCATGTAATGCCAGCTGAATGCTTGTTCTGAAAGCATTGAGGAGAAAACTAGAGAAAACATCACCATGATCATCTCAGTATGCTACAAATCAATTTCTGCACAGGCAAAGAGAATTTCTTCATTAGAATGTATCATCTGGAGCCAGGGCTACCATTGTTTATTTATGTAAATTTATTTTCAAATCTGAAAATCTCAATTAGAAACTCAAGATATACCAGTTTGAACTGAAAATCATTTTAATAGCTAGTTTGGCTCTGTGCCATCTATTGATGTATTCACAAAGAGGAGATATGGATATGGAATGCATTTGTGATTTTTATACTACTTTTATAATGATCTAGTTCTTGTTTGTGAGATCCTAATTATCACAATATAAATTATACAAGTCAGCATATTATAAGAGTCTTCATGCTAAATATTAACTTCTTTTAATGTTTTAGAATATATTTTATATACTAATCAATTTGGGCCATTTAATATTTTATTCAGAATTATTGGGATTTTTGCCAAGTAGCAACTTAATTTAAAAAAGGGAAAAAAAGGGCCGGGCGCGGTGGCTCAAGCCTGTAATCCTAGCACTTTGGGAGGCCGAGACGGGCGGATCACGAGGTCAGGAGATCGAGACTATCCTGGCTAACACTGTGAAACCCCGTCTCTACTAAAAAATACAAAAAACTAGCCGGGCGAGGTGGCGGGTGCCTGTAGTCCCAGCTACTCAGGAGGCTGGGGCAGGAGAATGGTGTAAACCCAGGAGGCGGAGCTTGCAGTGAGCTGAGATTGCGCCACTGCACTCCAGCCTGGGAGACAGAGCGAGACTCCGCCTCAAAAAAAAAAAAAAAGGGAAAAAAGGGTGTTCACTTTTTTTAATGGTTTCAAAATTATTTCTAGATATAATCAGTGAAAAGTCACTGATCCAAAACTGCAGTTCTCCTTCGTAGGACAATGGAGAAGAGCAAAGTAAATCAGTAACCAAATAAATGCCCATCCCGATTGGTCAATCAGATAAACAGTCCAAATGGATCCTTTTAACTTTGGTAATGAAAGGGACTGGCTTTCAATGACAACACCTGCATTGTTAAAGATAAAATTTAGAAATATATGTCAAGGAATTTATTGCATAAAGCATACCTGGAACAGAATCCTTTTTATTAAAACTATTATGTCAAAGGTTTTTGTGACTTCCAGTTCTTTTATCACCTTGCAGTCTTCCTGCTGATCAATTGCCTGCTGAAATGCTCCTCTGTGTTTCCCCCAGAGAAGGCAACTTCATTTCTCTTGGAAACAGCTCCATTTCCTGTTCTGTGGCTGGGGGCTCTGAAGTGTAGACCTTCTCATGCTTCCATCAAAAGGTGTCATTAATTCTAGGGCACTTGACAACCATGTTCTCTTTCAAAGACACGGAGGAAGTGCAAGGGAGATCATTGACCCCTCACTGCCAGTGCAAGATTTTTCAATTTCATCTATGGATGAAGGTTTCTTTAGAATACGTATATTATGCACTTTTTTTATTAGCTCCAGAAAGATTATGCCAACTTTTCCTTTCACACTCTACTTGTGACATTTTTTGGACCTCAGTGGATATAGATCTGACAGTGGAGAGATGTCAGGCATTGATATGTTAAAAGAAAAAAACTCACAAAAATGGAAATAATTGCATTTTAAAAAACCACCTTGGAATTTGCCATCCTACTTGCTCAAACACTTTAGCACTACTCAGAGAATTGTCTAGAAAAGATAAATAGAAACTGATTTTTCTTTTGGTTAATATGTCCACTTTGAAGATGTAAACATTAAGATTCATATTTGTAATGAAAGCAATCCCTATAGAGGTAATGCCTCAAATATAAACATTCGCTTAATTTTTAATTACTGGCTGTGTTCTTCAATTGATTCCTCTAAATATGTTAAAAACAACAAAAATAATAACAAAAACCCTTACAAAAGGCATTGTTATGAAGGCCTTCCTATCCTCCAGAGCATCAGCTGGAATTGATGTGAGGCCAGAATAAGATGTAACGATGCTTATGTTTAAAGTTATCTCACAGGCGAATCTTCTGATTTCTCAATATAATGTTTCTTCTTTTTGGAAATAATCTCTTGAAAAAACACAAATTAAAGAGCATGTATTCAACTGTAATGGAGACTTTTAATGATTTCTTTCATAAAGCGTACATCAAATCTAAGCTCGTATTTTGAATATGGAAATTTTCTTAGTGATGAGAGCTATACTTAGCAAATGTGGAATGTGGGCTTCATACTTTAAGTGTTCTTGAAAATAATAACTATGCCAGTGAACTTCAAGACGATGAAGTTTAATGGGCCCTGGAGTCTGAACAGATCTCACTGCTTGGATCCAAATATGAGCTTGCAACCAAGGAGTGTGTAGAATCAGCACAAATCAGCAGAGAGTCATGGCTTTGGTGGGAAAAGCACGTGTGCCCATCAGAAGAGCCCCTGGCTGGTGTAAGTGATTGAGGAATTCAGAACCTTGGCTCCACTGAAGTGTAACTGGGTGCTAGACAGGATTCCACTAGCAAACTTGCACTGAGATTATAGTGGTTTGTAAAGGACGCCAAGAAAAGCACAGTTGGTGCTGCTGGGGCAGACCGAGGCATGAGTAAAGAAATCATTAGATGTTATACAGGATTAGAAAATATGAAGAATTATCAAATAAAAAGTGTTGCCTTTAGTCTTTGGACCTGCTTTTTTGTTTATTTTCTTTTCCCTTTCCCTCTACTTCGGTGGTTGACCTAGAGTTAGGTTTACTTATTTGAATTTTCTGGCACTAGTGTCATCTGGCCTGGGAAATCCAATTAATTATTTTTGTGAAATAGCTACTATCTTAAAGCAATTCATTTATACTGGCAGGAGGTCAAAGCTAGTTCCAGAGTTTGGGGTGCCTAAAAAAACGGAAAATGTTCTCTTCTCATGCCCTAACAATGAAAGCCAGTAGGTAGTACTGAAGGGAATTGTGAGGCTTCTGGCATTATTGGCCTTTGCTTTGGTACCAGGAAGAAAAAGGAATGACTTGGAAACATATTTAGCTCTTACCTGGATGACTCGTGTCAAAGTTTTGGTTTTTCCATTTCTCTACATTTCATTTATTTGTCGGACAATGCTCTAATTTCACAAAGTGGTTGTGGAAACACTGCTGACATGACAGTTGTTTCTATCTGTGAGTCAGAATGGTCACCGAGAGGTTGGGTCCATAGTGAGTAAACAGGAAGACTCTGGGAAGAGGTAATGGGCACAGAGATATTCTTGTAAATAGCACAAGATATGACCCATCTTATTTTTTTTTCAATCAATATAGTTACAAAGTATTTAAACTCTCAAACCCAGAGTGAGGAAAGAAGTAACACATGTAAATTAACATAGGCACAATGGCTCACATCTATAATCTCAATGCTTTGGGAGGCTGAGTTGGGCGGATCACTTGAGCCCAGGAGTTTGAGACTAGCTTGGGCAACATGAAGCAACCCCATCCCTACAAAAAATATAAAAATTAGCCTGGCATGGTGGCATGAACTTGTATTCCCAGCTACTCAGGAGGCTGAGGTGGGAGGATCGCTTGAGCCTGGGAGGTCAAGGCTGCAGTGAGTCTTCATCATGCCACTGCACTCCAGCCTGGATGACAGAGTGAGACTCTGTCACAAAAAGAAAAAAAAAAAAATTCATAGTAATTTTGAGTTTCAAAAATGTAACACAAGAAATATAAAAATCTCATATATACACAAGAAGGATATATTAATATATTAGAAATTTGGAATTAAATGCAGTATTGCCAAATAATGACTGAGTTATCTTATTTCCAGTAAGGTCAAGGAAATAAGTTTGGTCAATCAAACCAATCAACTGAAAATATTTATTTAAGTATTTTGTCGATAAAAATTTATGAATCGAATGAGTTTTGTGATCCATAATCTAGAAGAAAGAAAACTTATCTATTTTTCTCTTACCATTATTTGATGAAAATCTATAGACTTTTATAAACTCACAGCTGTGTGCCTTACTGTAAAAGAAGGAAAGTCTGAGGCCAGTATTTAGAGATATCTACTTTATGCCAAATGTTTTATGCACACTAACTCAATCTGAATTAAATGCCATTAAGGGTAGCATTATAGTTGTCCATTTAGTGAATAAAAACATGAATCTCCAAAAGAGAAAATAACACCACCAAGGGCATGCTGTTGAAAGTGAAGTTGGATTTTGGGCCAAATCATTCTTATTCACAAATCCATATTTTATTTACTTCACTGACAAGCGAGAAATGGAAAGCAACTAAACACAATTTTTAAACTGTACTTGGCACCAAGGGAGTAAAAAAATAAATAAATGGAAGAGATTTGGTTTCATTCACACTTCATTCATTCGGCGAGACTCATTTGGAGCAGTGAACTGACCAAGGCCCAAGCAAAGAAGGAAAGAAACAACAAATGTGCCTGTAGCCTTCTTCACATATCCTTGCTCCCTGGGAAAACCAGACTGCCTGCCTCACCTGTCATGGCTATTGCAGTCTATTGGCTTTTTTGGCTTTCAAGTCACTGTCCCTTCAGGTCTTTGGTTTGAGAATACAGTAAATGTTCTTGGCAACCTGACTAGCAGACATTCTTTTTGTTTGCCTTCCAGAGAAGCCTGAGTCAGTTTGGTCAGGTTTTCAAACATCCTTCATGCAAACCATGTGCCTCAAAAGAAGGGTGACTGTATCAGTCTCTGCTTATGGGTGGACATGATTCGTCTAAGGTAGCCTCCTTCTTTTACTGGCAACTGAATCAAGTGTGAGTATGTGACTTCACTTTAGCCAAATAGACATAAAGTGTTCTGGAGATTCAAGAGAAGTTCTTTATGGATCTGCTGAGAGGGATAGAGGGAGCTTCTCTTTCACGTTAGAAATGGACTAGATCATTTGTGACTTTAATGGCTCAGACAACTACTCCCTAAGCCCAATAAGAAACAGCTTCAGCATGAAGCCAGCACTGGGTAGGGCAAAGCAGATGGACAGAACTTGTAAACTCATAAAAGTTTGGTGGGGCCAGGGCTCCATCAATCCTAAAGCATGCCCTACCTCTGTCCTTTCATTGTTTAAGCCAGGCTGAATTGGATTTTCTATTGCACATATGGCTCCAAAGTCTTGCAAACCGATACAGGAGCTTTAAGACAAGTGGAAAAAGGCTGAGAGAATCCCTGCCCCTATGTTGGCTCTGCTGGTTATCCAGGACCATGGATTAGAATCTCTACTAGTCCATTTTTGCCTTCCAGAAGGTGTCATATTGAAGGAAATAAGAATGAAGGAAGGCATTTTCAGTGAACCTATGTCCTGGAATTGAATCACACAATAGGAAGTTAGTTGAGCCGTGTCAATCACTCTTCTAGGCTGGAGAAAAACAGTAGAAAATTCAACAAGATTTCCAATGACAAGGAGTTTACTGTTTCAAAGGAGCAGAAAGGCAATAAACAAATAGGTCTATAATCTGTCATACGGGAATAAGTGCTAGGAAGGAGAGCAAGAATGAGAGTAAATGGTAGAGGATGATAGTAAGAGAGTGTGCTATTTTAAGGAAGGTGGTGAGAAAAGTACTTAAAAAAAAAAGAAGGGGGAGAGATTTAAGCAGTAACTCAAAAAAAACAGAGAGAAGCCATCATGCAGTTGTCTGGAGGAAAAGTCTTCAGGCAGTAGGAATAGGCCATGCAAAGGTCCTGAGGTGGAAGAACACCTGATGTGTTATTAGCAAACCAAAAAGACCAGTGTGGCTGGAGTAGAGTGATTAGCAGAGTGATGAAAAATAAGGACATGGAGAAGAGGACACAGACCTTGGAGCAGACATAGAGGTAAGGACTGTAGGTTTTAGTAGACCATGATAAAGGCTTCAGACTTTCCTCTCCTCAAGAACTTTGGGCAAAGGTGTGACATTCTTTTTTTTTTTTTTTTTTTTTTGAGATGGAGTCTCACTCTGTCACCTAGACTGGAGTGCAGTGGCACGATCTTGGCTCACTGCAACCTCCACCTCCCAGGTTCAAGTGATTCTTCTGCCTCAGCCTCCCAAGTAGCTAGGATTACAGGCATCTGCCACCATGCCTGGCTAATTTTTGTATTTTTAGTAGAGATGGGATTTCACCATGTTGACCAGACTGGTCTCGATCTCCTGACCTCAAGTGATCTGCCTGTCTCGGCCTCCCAAAGTGCTGAAATTACAGGGTAAGCCACTGCCCTCTGGCAAGGTGTGACATTCTTGATGAAGTGAGAAAACAGACTGTGTAAGGAAGCAAGGTTAGAAGCAGGAAGACGGGTTAGGAGGCAAATTCAATAGTCCAAAAAGGAAACAATGGTGGCTTGAACTCAGGAGACAACAGTGGAGGTGAAGGAAGTTGCAAGATTCTGAATATGTTCTGAATGTTGCTGAAAGACTGGCTAAAGACTGTGAGAGAAAGAAAGGCGTCAGGAATGACTCTATGGTTTTGCCCTGAATAAACAGAGTACTCTTTTTCTAAGATTCTTGCACCTGCAGATAGGCTATTTTGGAGGGAGAGAGAAATACAAGTTCAATATTGGAATTAGCAATTTTAACATTTGCAATTAGTGGGGAAAAATACGATTTTTGTAGATATTCATTGAGAAGTGTTGAAATGGTTGGGTATACAACTCTAGAGTTCAGGAAAGAGGTTGAGATTAAGGATTTATATGTAAAAGTTCCCAGCATGTAGATGTGTTAAAAGTTATGGGATAAGAAAACATTATTTGGAGTTGTGTGCAGACCAAGCAGAGGCTTAAGACTGACTCCTGGGCACACCAGGATTTAGCAGTTAGGCAATAAGTACATAAACTAGGGAAGGAGAACAGAAGTGGAGGCCAGTGAGTTAAAAAAAAAATGAATCAAGCCAGGGGTGTTCCAGAGGCCAAGTAAAGAACGTGTTTAAATGAGGAAGGAATGAACAAGTGTGTTTAATGCCACTGATTGGTACAGTAAGATGAGAACTGAAAAACGACCACAATTTTATGAGAAAAAGACCAAATTCAAGCTGCTTGGCTTTTCTTTTCTGCAGGTACTGCCTTATCATATTTCCTCAGCATTTGGAATGCAGACTAATTAGACTATTTATTTTTGAGATTATATTTGACTTCTTATCCTAGCTTAAAATGAGTCAATAAATGGTATAATATTTAGTATGATTAACAAGCTGAAAACCCCGCAATGGTGCTAGCTAGACTCCAACTATATGAGTGAATTAGGAGTACTCTGAGGGACAACAGGAGACACTTGAGAATATGCAAATAAACCAGCAGAAGCATTACATCTTTCATTAAACATCAGTACACACATCTACAAAACCAACATGAAATAAGTTTAAAACCAACCTGATTGTTTATACCAACAGTCGAAGGACAAGAAGAGTAGAGAGTAATGCTCTTTGCGGACATAGGTAGATGCATGATTTGATTGAATGTTTGGCAAATCTTTTGAAAATTTTTATTTAACTCTCATTATATATAGGTGTTAAATTATCAGAGACCTTATGTCAATAAGATAGAGTTAGTCTTACCAAACCAAAACATTTATACATCTGTGAAACACCTGAATATATGTAAGTTTGTAAGTCTGTGTACTTATAAATTTAATTAAGTTCTAAATGGTATAATAATGAACAATGCAGACTTCCCAAATTAATGTTATACCCAGACTTGAGCCTCTCTTCTGTGTATTCCTTCATCTTGATAATCAAATAGTCAAAGAAAACGTTTTGTGCTTTATTTTTGTCATTTAAAATTTGTTTGTAGGCTGAAAGAAACCAATGCAGTGTGGTGCAATAAAATTAAGGCCACATTGTTATTTAAATAATAGGTAGCTTTTACCCTTAAGCTTTTTCTGGGTTATTTTTATATAATAGGAGTAAAAAGGAAGAACCACCCATTTGAAATTTTTGGTTCTTAGTCCTACTTTTTGCTGAAAGATTATTTTTCTTTCCTAATGCATGATTCACAGATGTGTTAGTTTGCATTATATTGACATTAGTGAATTTCTGTGACTAAAAATTTGAAAGATCCTCAGTGACACTGAATGAGCGAAATAGTCATAATAATCACGTATTGTAGACAATATATGTTAATCAGCATTTTTATAGGTAATTATACTACTAAACAATTATTTAATAGTTTTTCATGTTTCAGACATTGTACTTAACACTTGATATGTAATTAATTCCTCAGAAGGATTCTAAGGGATAGAACTATTTCACAGCAGAGCCCCATTTTAAACAATGGAGATTGGGATTTGGAAATTTAAGCAATTTGGTGAAAATAACAGTAATTTGGTGTGCCAGGGTCTTAATCAATACTCTGTACTGTGCTATGTGCAAGTAAATTCTATAAGGCTAATAGTACGATACAAAGTCTTTTACCATTAAGAACGTCTGTTCCAATAGGCGTATCATTTAAAGTTCCATCATTAGAATATTTGTGAAGATTTTCTGGACTTTTAAATGTACTAAGAGATGAGGTTTCCTCAGCCCTAGCTAATACAATAGCACAGATTCGTTACTCATTATTAGTCATTACTTTCATGAGTACCTAGAGACTTAAAATAACATAAATCAATAATCAAAATTTTTGCTAGTGTGCCACTAAAAGAATGATTTGAAAGGCAAGTTTAATGCTTTAGACACATTTAGGTGTACATTTTTTAGAGTATCCTCTTTCAATTTGTACAATTTAAATTGTAATGGAAATACAATAGCCATTTGACATTCAACATCTATCAAAATACTCATGGCAAGCTCTTCTTTAGTATTTGGGAATTTCACTTCAGTTTATTTTTTCCCTTGAAATATTATTTCTGTTTTCTTTCTCCCCAAATTCATCTCTAAGTAACATATATTTTTATATTTGAAAGTCTTTATATTAACCATCCTTTTTTTCACCCTTTGCTGTGACTACAATATATATTCATGTATATTTACATTGAAATTGAAATTTTTTTAATTTCCTGTGACAATGAGTCCTTAAGGCTTAACACTTTTCTTCTGGATTTAATTTTTATTATGATGATAACTGATATGATAATGATCATATTTTGAATTATTACAAATAATAATTCATTACCAGAACATAAAATTTATTTATTTATTTTGTCTCTTCATGAAGTGGAAATTAATGTTTCCTTATTTAGTGCCCTGAGGTTTTACATATTGAAACAATATATTATAGTAAGATTTGATATGAAATAAGAGCTATACTTATTGAAAAAGTGTGATTATGATGACTGCGATAAGGAAGATAGGAAAGAAGAGTCATCTTCACATGACCTCAGGCATTTCTCAAGGCAGATTAGTTTTAGGAAAGGTGCATATGAAATTCAAGGATATCGCAACTGATTGCCATCGAACCTTGTGTACCATAATACCACCTGTGACGAGAATTCCTAGAAATCTCAGGTACCATTAGTTCTCCCACAGGGAGGAAGCAGGGATGTTTCCACAGGTGAATCTTGCAGGTCAAACAGCCTTATGACCCTGTGTGCCAAAGGGACAGAGGGACAGACGAGAAAGAGAGGGAGAGGCATTGAAAAAGGAAATAAGGCCTACAGAAGAAAATGAAAAACCTACTCTATACTATTTTATTTTAGACAGGATAGTGCTAAAAACAGGTAATTTGTTTTTACAAAACATTTGGATTTTATTGAATTAGTATTTTTATAAAAATATTAGCATAAATGATTTTTAACATATATTTTATAGTGCACACATGCATAAAGGATATTCTTGGCTTAAACTGTATTAAATGGTTATTCAAGTTGTTAATTTTATCAAGGCATTAATCTTTTAATTCCTTCCATGGATATGAGTTGAAATGCTGACTCAAACATAATTATGTAAAAAAATTATAATCCACTCTCTGAGAACGTGTTCATTCAATCATTTTTTTTTTCATTCAATAAACATTGAGTACCATGTATGTGCCAGGCACTATTCTAATTTCTGGAGATAGTAGTATTGACTAAAACCAAGTCATTGCCCTTATGAGGCTTCCATTCTAGAGGAAGATATAAACAATTAAAAAGATCAATATATGCAGTTTTCTCACATTATCCCAAAGTTTCTCAAGATTTTATTTTTTCTGAATGGTAAATAAATCCAACAGATACAAATTTTATATCTTACTCTTTTTTAACACAAGACATTTTATTTTATTTATTTTAATTAATTTTTTACTAATTAATAAACAAGGGATCATTAATAACTGTTATTAAAACTTGTATTAATAAATGAGCCAACCAGGACAATATTAGAACACGTTTAAAAGAAAACTAAATGGGTACAATATGAGCAGTCAGGGATGCTGAAATTACTTTGTAAATAAGTACAAAACTGATTTCTTGGAGGTGCATTAGATAAAATTGATTTATGTTTTTATGAATAAGAATATTTTTATTGCTATTTCTCTACAAATTACAGTAAGAAAATAGTTCAAAAACAATGGAAGGCACATATAACCCAAGAGTATGCTACACAGGACACCAAATAATCTTTGCCTGTTCAAAATCTTTCACAATTTTTCTGACAGTCTATCCCCCAGGATCATAATCTCAAAAGTTATTCTTGATTATAAAAGGCCTATTATATTGGACCTGATTATTTACATAGGTACAGGAAGAGTATTAATTTACCATACAAGCTCCTTGAGTTTGCTTTGCAATTCCTGAGTCATACAGTATTGAACAGCTACAAAGTCCATAAGTTAACCTTTGCCTGAATATGTCATAAGGAATCTCAGATTGTACCTTTTAAGAGACTCTATTTTTCTATCTCAAGGTCAGGAAGCTAAGCCTAAGAACCTCTCCCCATCAGATTTCACCAGCAGTATTGGTACATTGGAATGAATTATACCATCTTCTGGAAGTCCCCCAAATTTTTTAATGTTCCTTGCCTGCCAAAAATTTTTCTTACGATTCTTAATCTCATACCTGTCCCCCTGTATGCCAGGTATCACTGGATCAGTTTCCTTGGGAGAAGTTTGGAGGCATTGGCTCCTAAACAAAGCCCCCCCTTTTTTTTCTTAAATAAAGACTTGTCATACCTGATTTAAAAAGCATGATTTTCAACTATTACACCTCAGACAAAACATTAGAGGACAGATTCTATTTGTCCCTATGTAAATATTTCCATGAAAAGTTGGGAGACTTACTAAGTTTCTGAATTATGGAGATGGGGTGGTAGTGGGTTGAACTATGTCCCCAAAAATGCTATGTTCAGACTCCAACACTTGTGAATGAGATCTTATTTGAAAATAGGCCCTTTGCTGCTGTAATTAGAAATTTTGTGATAAGATCATCCTGGCTTTAAGGGGGATCCTGTATCCAATGACTGGTGCCTTTATAAGAAAAAGAAAAGGAAGATTTGAGACACAGACACATTAGGGTAAGCCATGTAAAGACAGAGACAAGAGATTAAAGTTACATATACACAAGTCAAGGAGCGCCAAGGATGCAACCACTGTCAGAAGCTAGGAGAGAGGCAAGGGACAGATGCCCTCTCAGAGTCTTCAGAAAATACAAACTGTGATGACACCTTGAATTTTGGACTTGTGACCTCCAGAATTTTAAGATAATAAATTTCTGTTGTTTAAGTCATCAAGTTTGTGGCAATTTGTTATGGCAACCCTAGATAACTCGTATAGGTGGTTATTTAGAATCAAGTATTATCTTAAAATGCTTTAAGTTTAAAAAAACAGATTTTACTAAGTTATATGCAGTATAGACAGCTTAAGAAGAATAAGAGCTTCATATATTCAGAAAATGGAAACTTAAAACAACAGTAACAGGATGCCCAATTATGATAAAATTTTCCTCTTTGATTTTTTTATTCCCAGGAAACTAATTTTTGTTCTGCTGGTCCTTGGATTAGTAGTCTGCTTTCATGAGGCAGTCCACTAACATGGTTTTAAAGTTGTCTATGTGATGATGTTAGCTCTGAAGCCTGTACCTGAGTCTAGTCTTTGAAGTGCCAATCATTTAAAAACTCAGAGACTTTCGGCCGGGCGCGGCGGCTCACGTCTGTGATCCCAGCACTTTGGGAGGCTGAGGCGGACGGATCACGAGGTCAGGAGATTGAGACCATCCTGGCTAACATGCTGAAACCCCGTCTCTACTAAAAATACAAAAACTTCGCCGGGCATGGTGGCGGGCGCCTGTAGTCCCAGCTAATCTGGAGGCTGAGGCAGGAGAATGGCGTGAACCCGGGAGAGCCGAGATCGGGCCACTGCATTCTGGCCTGGGCGACAGAGCGAGACTCCGTCTCAAAAAAAAAAAAAAAAAAAAACCTCAGAGACTTTCTTTATTGGTTTATAGCTTATGGTAGAGACTTCAGGTAAGCATCAGAATAAAACAAAATTGTATATAGATGAAAGAGACCTGATGGCTGTTACTAATTTGTCACCACAATCAGAAATATTGTTATAATAAAAAGTACCCAAATAAAAAATAGTAAGATTTTCTATTGGGGTATAATACATAACAAACTTATAAGAGTTTTGAGCAGTTTTCCTCCTGGGGATAAAGCACATTAAATAGGGAAGACATTGACAAATTCTGATATGGACAGGAGACAGGAAAATACTCGGTAGAAGAGGGTGGTTCCCCAGCAAACGCTCCACTCTCAAGCCTGGATACCCACGGCCCTATGTGAGAACAGGCACTCAAAATTTTTAATGTTTTCATGCCTAAAAAGTTGCCTTTTGGCCCTCCACAACCCCTATCCTGTACCCATATAAACCCCAAACCCCGGGCTCCAGAAGCAGACAAGGAGATGAGCAGATGATCAGACAAATGGCAGAATGGCATGGCAGAGAAGGAGAGAAGAGAAGGAACGTCGGCGTCGGCAGGAGTTTATCTGGGGACAGTCAGAGAATTGGCTACTGGAATGCCAAAATGCAGAGGAAGATCATCTTCCTACACCATCGTCTGTCCAGCTCCCCATCCGTCCTGCTGAGAGTCCCCTCCATCACTCAATAAAACCTCCGCATTCATCCTTCAAGTCAGTGTGCGACCCAATTCTTCCAGGATGCTGGACAAGAGATTGGGATACAGAAAGCTGTCACACTGGCCCTCTGTTCTTGCAAAAAGGCAGAGGGTCCACTAAGCTGGTTAACACTTAAGCTGTCCATGGATGGCAAGACTAAAGGAGCGCACTGTAACACATGCCCATTTGGGCTTTGGGTGTCACAGACACCCACCCCTAGATGCTGCTGTGGGGCCAGAACCCAAAAGTGCTTGCCTCAGTTCCCTCACCTGTCCATCTGCCTGCTCCCCCTCCCATAAGGGGTTTAAGCTGAACAGAGAGCCACACTCCTGTCACACGTCCTGCGGGGTGGGGCGGAAACTCTCCCATTTAAACTCCAGGATTTTCCATATTTCCAAATATTTGTATTAATACAATTTTACCTAGATAATACACACAGTATCCAGAAAAGTCTGTCTCTCCTAACCTGACAACTTTTCCCAAGTAACTCTTGTAATAATATCATATCACCTGAACATAAATTTGACTCATATCTTTCTTTCTGTAAGGTTAAAGAACATATCTTGTGATAGTTTGCTAAGAATGATGGTTTCCAGCTGCATCCATGTCCCTACAAAGGACGCAAACTCATCCTTTTTTATGGCTGCATAGTATTCCATGGTGTATATGTGCCACATTTTCTTAATCCAGTCTGTCACTGATGGACATTTGGGTTGATTCCAAGTCTTTGCTATTGTGAATAGTGCCGCAAGGCACAAGTATACATATGTAACAAACCTGCATGCTATGCACATGTACCCTAGAACTTAAAGTATAATAAAAAAAAAAAAAAAAAAGAAAGAAAAAGAACATATCTTGGTGATTTCTCATGGGGCCTCTCGGAAATCTCAAATATAGGTTTAGGTGCAAAATATGCCCTGAAAATGTTTTCATTATTTTCTAAATTCAGGGATCAATTTAGGGAAGGCAAAATCAAGAGCTGTCAGAGGCAGTTTTGGAGCTTTAATAGTATAGAACGGGTATCTAAGAAACAATTCATAGTTGCCTATTTAATAAAACTGATGTTATTTTAAAAACAAACCTAGAGGTTATCATTATAAGAACATCAGCTCTTGCATAAGTGAGGAAGTTTTGTTCTTTTTTATTTTTTTCTTAAATAATTGGGAACATAATAAAGTCAATATAAAGCACAGAAAATTGTTCTGGTGAGATAAAGCCTCTGCTATCTAGGCAGGTTGCATAGAAATAAAGAAAACCCTTTCATAAAGTAGCTTAAAGCACAAATCAGTAAACTAAGGATGTGAGCTCCTCAAAAGTGAGCAAATGTTACTAAAAATTTAACAGACTTCATGGCTTCTTTTCAGATGTAGGTACATTAAATCAAGACTAACAAAATCCACTTTCCAAGTTTTGTCCTTTATTATGCTCTTTCATATTTGCAACATGTTGAGCCTTTTTTTTAGGACATCATATGGTCTGGGGGTCCTTGGAAAACCCTCAGAAGATCTGTGAGGTCAAAACTATTTTTATAATAATGTTAAAATGTCATTTGTCTTTTTTATTCTCATCCTCTCATAAATGTGCATTGGAGTTTTCCAGAAGCTATAGGCGTGATACTGCCATAGATTGGATGCAGAAGCAGGTTGAGAATCTACCTGTTCTCTATTAATTTATATTAAAGACATTTATAAAAATATATATCAATGTTACGCTTTTCACTAAGAAGTTTTTGGAAACCATTATTTTTATAAAAATGTTTTCTATTAACATGAAATTTGCTTACCACTTCTATCTCTAAATAAATCAGTGAGCCAGTATTTAAATAATATTTCAACATTTTCTGTTATAATGTTTAATATGGCAAAAAATTATAGTTCTAATCTGCAAAATTATGCTGTTTGAGATCTTCAGCAATTTCTAAGAGTGGAAAGTTATTCAGAGACCAAAAGGTTTGGGAAATGCAGCTTTAAGAAAGTTCTACTTTTTCCTTAAAAAGTAAACACACATACACAGTCATTTTTCTCTGTCACCATTACTCCCTGTTTAGTCTCAACCAACATATTAATTACAACTTTTAACCAGAGTAACCAACTTCTATTTCTAAAGTCATTGGAAGAAACTTATTTCTTAAAATGTAATTTTAAATGTATACATAGACCATCCTTTTAGTTCTGAACTATACAGGCAGAGAAAATAGTAACATCTAAGTAAGTGAAAAAAAGCTCAGGAAGATTAAAGGGACTAGACACAAAGGAGCACATGTTTTAGAGATTAACAAAACTTCATTAAAATCACAAGTTATCACACAGGGAATTCAATATTCACTAAGAGACAGGCTCCCTATTTTATGAATGTTGCCAGAAAAACCTAACAAGAGGACAGGAAGGAGGCCTGTCAGAATCAGAGCCAAAGCAAATAGGCTTTAGTTAAAAAGACTTGGTAGACTCACTGAACAGCAACACACTCCTGACTATCTTACTTCTCCCTAAAGGAATGGCAAAACCTGCACTATCTGAAAATTAACTAAAGGTCTAATGACAGACAGGAGCTCCCCAAGAGACTTTCTTTAGTAAAAATGATCATGTTACCTATGGTAGTGTCTCTATCTGTTCAGGTTGCTATAATAAAAGTGACATAGATGGGATGGCTTATAAATAACAGAAATTTATTTCTTACAGTTCTGGATGCTGAAAAGTCCAACATCAAGGCTCCAAAAGTGCCTGGTGAAGGCCTGCATTCTGGTTCATAGATGGCATCTAAGCTGAGCTCTCACATGATGGAAAAAGTAACAGACCTCTCCTGGGCCTCTTGTATAAGGGTGCTTATGAAAGATAAATGATAAGCCCTCCTGACCTAATTACCTTCAAAGGCACCACCTTCTAGTATCATCACACTGGTGATTAAGCTTCAACATATGAAGTGTGAGGAGACACAAACATTCAATCTACAGCATGTCCATTTTGCTTATTGTTTTCTGCAAAAACTGGATCTTAGTAGGAAATGATGACCAAACAACAGAGTACAATCAGAGCCTGGTGAAAGAGAAGAAACTACACATGAATGTGGAAAGTCAATTAGGCTTGAGGAATTTCTAGAAATTGCTCTGTGCAGTCAACACAGTTTTATACTGTTGCTAACAAAGCAATCCATACACTTATTGACTGAGAGAGATGGCACCATCTAGGCTTTAAAGAAGCATTGCATGAACAAAAAGCAATGCTATCACATTGGGAAGCATTATAGAGAATGATTATACTCACTATAGCCAATACACTGGACTAGAAGCACTCACATACTGACTTCACATCTTTTGTGGAGGACTATTGGCCAAGTGTTAAGGTGCTATTTAAATTAAATATTAATTAAATTAAATTAAAGTGTTAAAACGATGATAAATTTTTTTTTTTTTTTTTTTTTTTTTTTTTTGAGACAGAGTTTTGCTCTGTCACCAGGCTGCAGTTCAGTAGCGTGATCTCAGCTCACTTCAACCTACACCTCCCTGGTTCAAGTAATTCTTCTGCCTCAGCCTCCCAAGTAGCTGGGACTACAGGCATGCACAACCATGCCCCGCTAATTTTTCTATCTTTAGTAGAGATGGGGTTTCACCATGTTGGCCGGGATGGTCTCGATCTCTTGACCACATGATCTGCCCACTTCAGCCTCCCAAAGTGCTGGCATTACAGGTATGAGCCACTGTACCTGGCCAAACGATGACAGTCCTTTAATGCAGCAATTTTACTAACAGAAACTTAGCTTAAATAAACACTTAGATGTTGTCACAAAATGTTATTATAGTGTGATAATAATAATACACAGTTTAGGTGAGAAATAACCTAAACACGCATCAATGCAGAATTGGTTCAAAATAGTAAGAGTTCACCCATGTAATAAAACACTATTAGTAGTTACAAATAATAATGTGACTTCATTTAATTTGTTTATTCACTTTGCAAATATTTAACTGCTCATAATATTCTAGGTACTATTCTATATTCTGGGCACACAGAAATGAATATAACAGAAAAAGCTCTCCCTCCCTAGAGATTACATTCTAGCTACAGATAGTATTAAGCAATGTACATGGTATGTTAGCACTAAGAAGAAAAATTAAGCAGTTAAATGGGATGGTAGGATTTTAAATAATGTGGCTGAGAAAGGACCCTCTGAAAGGGTGGAATTTGCAACAAGATCTAAAGTAGGTGAGAGAATAATTCACCCGTGTATGGAGGAATAGCACCTAACCCAGAGGGTAGGGCAAATTCCAGTGCCCCTGAGCAACAGAAAGGAGCCTGCATGGACTGAGAGGAATAAGCAAAAATGTGAGCAGTAGGAGATGAGATCAAGGAGGCTTTGGAAAGGATGGAGGAGAGAAGAAATGTAAACTTTCCACACTGTAATAAGATCACTCTGGTTGCTGCATTTAGAAAAGACTAGAATTACCTAAGAGTAGAAGGAAGGAGACCAATAGCAAAGTTTCTTCAATAATCTAAACAAGGGATAATGGGGGCTTGGACCTGGGTGTAGGAGGTGGTAAACAGTAAGATTCAGGATTTATTTATGTCAACAGAACGATTTTAAAAATCAGACCAGATGTGGGATATTAGTAAACAAGTTAAAAAATAGTTCAAGGTTTTTTCTTGAGTAACAGAAAGGATAGAGCTGTCATTCAATGATATAGGGAAGAGGAGTAGGTTTGGCAGATAACATCAGAAAATCAGGTTTGAACTTGAACTTTGAAGTTTTTAATATTAAGTTTGAGATGCCTATGAAACTTCCAAATGAAGATATTAGTCAGTTGTATGCAGCAGTAAGGAATTCAGGGAAGGTAGCAGAGTAGAGATATATATTTGGGAGACGCCACCATGCAAATGATATTTAACGGTATCCGACTGTATGTGTACTAAGAAAATGGTTGTGGAACTAGAGGGAAAGTAGTGTAAAGACTAAGCCCAATAATATTCCAATGTTTAGAGACAGAATTGAGGAGAAGTCAGTCAAAAAGACCAAGAGGCCATGTGCGGTGGCTCACGCCTGTAATCCCAGCACTTGGGGAGCCTGAGGCGGGCGGATCACCTGAGGTCAGAAGTTCAAGACCAGCCTGGCCAACATGGTGAAACCCCATCTCTACAAAAATATAAAAATTTAGCCAGGCGTGGTGGTGGGCACTTGTAATCCCAGCTATTCGGGAGACTGAGGCAGAATTGCTTAAACCTGGGAGGCGGAGGTTGCAGTAAGCCAAGATCATGCTACTGTACTCCAGCCTGGGCAACAGAGTGAGACTTTGACTCAAAAAAAAAAAAAAAAAAAAAAAAAAAAGACCAAGAAAGAGCAGTCAGAAAAGCAAAATCAGAAGAGCTCTGGAAGTCACATGAAGACAGTGGTTCAAGAAAAAAAACAACAGGGATCCACAGTGTCAAGTAAAATGAAGAATGAAGCTTGCACATTGAAATAGAAGTTAGTGGGGAACTTATCATAGAACCGTTTCAATGGAATGGGTATAAAAGTCCAATTAAATCTATATTTATAGATATGTAACATTTCTAAATCATGTTTAAGAGCAAAAGTAGCATATAAAACAACACATACTTGGAAAATTATGTATATACATATATGTGTTTATATGTGCATACATGTGTATGTTTGGTATTTAAATACATACATAGAAAAAATCTGCAATAAAATCTCCCAATATAGTAATACAGACTATTTTAGCAAGTGAGACTTTAAAATATTTACTTTTTATGTTACCTCTACAGCTTTTTTTTCTAAGTACTATTACTCTTGCAATCAGAGAAAAATAAAAATACCAATAAAGGAATCTCCTAAAAAATAAGGAAAAAAATACATAAAGAAACAGTAAGGTAATCTGTATTACGGTAAAAATATTTGTAAGATAAAGGATAAGTTAAAGAACTTTTAGTTCCTCTTAAATTAGGAAATGTTTCACACAAGTTTGGTTGTAAAATATATTTGTATTTAAACATTTGAAGAAGTTCATAGAACCCTTTCTTCTTACACTGTATTGTTTAGTAAAATGTGTTCTTTCACTTAAAAATACAAATCTGATTTCAATTTCTCTTAATGGTTTAAAAACAAGATGCTGAATTTACAAAATTGAAGAATATGCATTAGAAAGATGGAATTTCATTCCTTTTTGCTACAAATTTATTCTAAAATTTTCTACAGCTGAATAAGTGTTTAGTGTAGTAAGAACTTATATTTGCACATTTTAATAGTGATATACTTCAGGGAGCCCTCAGTTTACCAAAAAAGATTATCAAACATAATTATGACCCAGGAAGCAGCTGTATCCCATTTCCAAAGAAAAAAAATGTACCATGCCGAACTGTTTAAAAGAAGTAATATAGTGGTAAATTTTTTTTTTCATGTGATTTAGTTTGAAATACTGTGCCTAAAATGCTGAGCTTGAAGTCCCATAAAGCTTGGTATGCTTCGCAAAAAGCATACCCAGTTTAATTTAGGCCAGGCCTCCTTTTGCTTTGAAGAAACAAAAAAGAAACATTAGCTGTTCTTGGCCTTATCCTTAGGAATCAACTCAAGACTTCCCAGTGGTCATGGTGATATCCATTGCAAACTGAGATAATTTCTGAATGAATGAATGAATGAATGAAAACAAAACAATGAGTTACATTTTATCTTGATAGAATGTAAATGTAAATCCTTGAGTGGCTTATAATCAAATGTATTTTTCATTGATCTGAGGCAGTTTTCTTTCAAAACTATAATAGCTTTCTATAATAGCTTTCTATAATAGCTTCAGGTATGCACTACTATTTTTAGACCAAGTCTCATTGTGCTGTATCACCTATCTAAAATATGTTTAAAGAAAATATTTATATATTTACTCCTAGGTTCAAATAATATAAATAAGGCTTAGTCTATCTCAGATTTGTTATTCCCATCTTCCTGTTTCCTGTTATAAGAACTACCCTCCTCTCTCAGTCACTCTGAAAATACCTTGCCTTTCAATATCTCCATAATTAGAGCTTAGAACACAAATAATATATGTGTTAAATAACCAAAAACTTTTATCCTGATCTCATAGAGAGAAGTTCAAATGACAAAAGCATATGGAATGCATATTTTAGTCTATAAAACAACAAAAAATAAAGCAATGAATTATAGATAAAAGTTATTAAAGGGAATGATATGAAATATGTGAAAATATTTGATTATTCCAAAGGAATATAAGCAATGAAGACTAATATATATATTAGTCTAATATAATATACATAACTAATATAAAATATATAATCAATATATAAATATATAATATATATTAGTCTTATAATAATATGCCTAATATATAAGAAAGGAAGACTAATATATGTATTAATCTAACATATATTAGCTGAATTAATTATATTATATATAATTACGTTTTATATACAGGAAAATGGTAGACAAATTCAACAGTGCCAAGAACTACATTAAATGTAAATGGGCCAAACATTCTTATTAAGAGACAGAGAAATCAGTATAAATTTTAAGAAATATCCAAGAATATGCTTCTTACAAGAGAAACACTTAAAACTTAAAAACACAAAGCTGAATGGAAAAAGTGTTACCATGCATTTACTAATCTTAAAAAAGTTATTAATAACTATATTAATATTAGACAAAGTAGGGTACAAACAAGCAATACTATCATACATAAAATGAAAGTTATATGATAAAGGGTCAATTTGTCAAAAAGATATAACAACACAAATATTAATTTAAAAAGAGTTTTACATACCTGTAATCCAAGCCCTCTGGAAGGCCAAGGCAGGAAGATCACTTGAGCCCAGGTGTTCGAGGTTATAGTGAACTGTCACTGTGCCACTGCACCTCAGCCTAGGTGACTGAGCAAGACCCTGAAAAAAAAAAAAGTTTTAAATCAGGAAGAAAAATTACCAGAACTAAAGAAAGAATAAGGCAAGTTTGCAATAAAAGTAGAATTTTTGTAGAAGTTTATCACTCCTTTTTAACTAATCTATAAAACAAATGGTTAAAATAAGCATATAGAACATTTGAACAGCACTACTGCCTTACTACAAACTGCTATACAGAAATATCATAGACTGGGTGGCTTAAAAGCAGCAGAAAATTTTTTCTTACCATTCTGGAGGCTAAAAATCTGAGATCAGAGTATGTAAGTCTGAGATCAGAGCATCGTTGAGTTCTGGTGAGATCCCTCTTCTATTTTGCAGATTTCTAACTTTTCCTTGTATTCTCACATGGCAGAAAGAGAGCTAAAATCTTTCTGAGGTCTCCTTTATAAGGCCACTAATCTATTCAGGAGGCCTTCATCCTCATGACCTAATTACCTCCCAAAGGCCTCGACTCTTATTACCATAATATTGGGGATTAGGATTTCAACATACTAATTTTGGGTAGACACAAACATTCATTCCATTGTAGCTATCAACCCACTGAACACATATAGACCCAACAACTGCAGAATATATATGTACTTCAAATGCAGATAAAACATTCACCAAAGTAAATATATTGTGAAATAAAACCATAATAATTTCAGAATGATGTCAAATAGGGTATAAAAACAATGGAATTGATCAATAATAAAAAGTCTAGATAACTCATTTTTTTGTGAATAATACATTAACAAAATATAATTTAAATCAATTAAAGATCAATTCCATTAACAATAGCATAAAAACATAAAATGCCTAGAAATAAATATACCAAAAAATGTACAAGAACTCTGTTCCAAAACCCACAAAATATTGCTGGGAAAGATTAAGAAAATTTATAAACACATGAAGAAGTATATAATGGTTATGGGTCGGGAGACTCAATAATGTAAACATATCTCATTGTGATGCTAATTTGCATTTCCTTGATAAAAAAAAAAAGTCAACAATCATTCACACATCTTTTTGAAATCTGATCACTAACTGATCCAGCTCTCATTTCACTGTATCTATACAGAGGAGTTGCATCCTTAAGGTATTAATTAACCCTATTTAGTGATAGCCCACTGACCTTCTGACTGAGCTCTTGGTTTATAAAGATAAATAACACAAGGTATCTGTCTTCAGGGAAATTATAGTCTATATTGACTCTGCTGTAGCACACTGGAAGATACATGTTTTCAAAGCACTGTAGAGAAATTCAGTTGTAAAACCATTTTCTAAATTATCTAATGTGCTGAAAATTAAATTAGACATCTTGATCAATATATAGTCTATCAAAATATTCCTTTCAAAAAGTCTTCAGACTTTTAATTTGCCACTCATCTAACTGCTTGAACCATGAATAGTAGTTTTTATTCCAACAGACCAACACGCTAAATGTGTGCCTTTATTTCTCAACTGGAAGTAGAGGCCTCAAAACCTCAGAAAGGAAACATTTGGTTTGGCCTGTTTTTAGCTGTCCTCATAGAGAATATACAGACAGCTATGAGAAGGAAGGATCCTGTTAAGTTTCCATAAAACCACCAACTCTGACACCACAGAACAGTTTGTTCCTTTTGTTGGTTTCACAGTCCCTGAAACTTGAAGGTGATGACAGGAAGAAAGGTTCATCAATAAAGAAATGAGAAAGTTACCTTAGAATAATTAGAAGCTTGGTTCTCCTGCAGAATATTTTTTATCTAATAAAGAAAATAGTTTCAATTTCACTGTGAAAATTAAAACAATTTTAATTCTTTTGAAATGAACTTACTAAGAATATCATTCGGCCATAATATTTATTTTTCATTACTGTATGTTCTAAAGTTTAGGACTACCATGCTTAATTTTGCATTTTAAATTAATAGAACAGGATAAATACACCTATAGTAACCTTTTTATCTTATTTGGACATACTAAAATTCATAGCTTTTAATCTAGAAAAAATTAAAGATGTTTATACTTGATATGGGCTTTCTGACAACTTACAAATTCCCCAGATTATTGTGTGAATAGTGAGATGTGGAGCAACTGAAATCCTCACTTGACACTTTAATAAATGTCAGGAGTAATTCTTATTTAACATTTTAGATGAGGTTAATATATTTTAATCCATTTTTATATAAAATATAATTTGCAATTAGTCTGCAGAATAAGAAACACTTAAAGTCTATAAATTTAATCATAAAAATAACAAAAAATGAGAATAATAGGAAATATTTACACAGTACTCAGTAAGAAAAGCAACTGGTGTTTGAATTATAAATCTTAATCAGGAATGACTATGAATATATTGAATAACTTGTTAAATCTTGTAGCCAGCCTGAATGAGAAACTCTGATCAAAAGAAGAACCCAGTTTCCATTCCTGGTTTTACCACTAATTAGATGTGTGGTGTTGGGTAAAAATAGGGAACTTTAGAATGAGATGAGGACTCAAAGGTCCCAGTGAAGACATTTTCTCCAATAGACAGGACCGTAACAGCTGATCTTACAGCCTCTGCTTTCACACTTATGTTGACAAAAACTCACTACTTCATGAAGCATATAGTGTTTTCTAAAAATTACCTGCAATTACTTCAGTTTAAATACAGTGATATAAATGTGCCTGCCCCTATGGATAATTAGTTAACTGGAAGAATCCTAATCAAGACCACACACCCTGGGCTAGGCACAGTGGTTTACTCCTATAATTCCAGCACTTTGTGGGGATGAGGCGGGAAGATAGCTTGAAGCCAGGAGGTCCAGATCCCCATCTCTACAAAGTTTTCTTAAAAAAGGAGTAAACCAAAGTAAAAAGCAAAAAAACTAGCTAGGTGTGATGGCATATAGCTGTAGCCCTAAATACTCTGGAGGCTGAGGTAGGAGGATCCCTTTGAGCCCAGGAGTTTGAGGCTGCAGTGAGCTAGGATTGTACCACTCCAGCCTGAGTGACAGCCCTCTCTCTTATTAAAAACAAACAAACAAACAACAACAAAAAAAACACTTCACACTTCTAGGGATGATTAACTACTACCTGGAAAATCCTAATCAGAATCTCACACTGGAGAATTATGGTCATAATCAATTCAATTGTCTTGAGTCATTATCCCTGCTCAGTGTTAGATGGTATGCTAGTCAGTCTAAGGAAAATTAGCAGTGTTTTTTCTGTGATAAAATGAGTATTACGTCAGATGACATGGACATATCACTTCTTCTACTGATTGAATAGGACATATCAACCTTGATTGAATCCTTCAAAATAGTTCCTTACGTTTCAGGTTATAATCTCCCATGCTGACTACCAAACTAACATAATTCTGCTACTGGAATATTGTGACATTTACCACATGGGGCCCTTTCATTTAAGTTCATTGTATGAGTGCCCTCCTGCACCCCCCCCCCCCCCCCAAAAAAAAAAAAAAACTTCATCAGGTTTGCTGATGAAGTTTGAAAGCCTGATTTGTGTGTGTTTGCTAATAAATACATCTGTGGCAGAATTCAGCCTGGGAGTTGCTTTTATTGTAATGTACCAAATGGTATCAGGGTGCTGCAGGCTATAGATATCTAACCAAAGGAACCCAATCTTTCTGAGATTCATTTAGGTAAATTCACAACAGCAGCCCCTTCTGTTTTATATTTGTGTTAATGTCTCAGAATACCATTTATTAATCTGCAAAGAGAATATCAAATTTGAAGTAGACTAAACCATGTAAATTAGCTGATGAACACATGAAATATCCTTTATATTGAGCTGACACAAACTTCTGTAAAACTTCTATGCATCTGTCATGGTTTTTGCCTTCTGGGCTACACATGTGAACTTAATCCTTCTAAAGTAGGGCTAAATTTTTAAATATAAACTCAAAGTAGAAGACCCAGAACATGACTTAATTTTCTATTCTGGCTGAGACTTCGCTTGCCAGAACAGCATAAAATTCCATCTCGGTCAGTTTGAGTGCTTGCCCTTTCCAAGTCTTGTGAAAACCCCAGAGTCTTACAAAAGCCTATTCAAGGAGTGCTTTCTGGTCTTTAGTTCATATTTATCTGTTCTAATTTACTATTTAAGACCAACCCATCCCTTGAAAGAGGCTACTCCTGTGCAAATTGGAAAACCGGGGATCCTTGCCATAGCTCACAGGCCTGGTGCTCATACTGTAGAAGCTCTCTAGTTGCACCAGGTAATTTTACTCTGACATTTTGCCACTGCCGTGGAACACAGCACCTTGAGAATCTCTGCTATTGACAGAGCCAAATCATGGCCCTCTTCCTACTACTGGGGAAGCAATCCCAGCTAGATTTCTGCTTCCCCATCTCCAAAAAATGTGACCTTATACACAAGCACATGCACACCCATTATCTTCATGCTGTGATGTTTCATCGTATTCTTCCGCATCAGTTCCTACTGCCATCCTCCAGAGGCAGTCACTGTTCTGATTTTTTTTAAACCATAGAATAGTTTTGCCTACTCTAAAATTTGTATAAATACAACCATGCACATAGAACCATATAAAATGTACTGTATGTTTTTGGAAGGCTTTTTTCACTCAGCAACATGTCATGATTCATCCATATTGCTTGCATCAGAAAGTCATTCCTTTTCATACGTCTACAGTGGTATTCCATGACATGCATATGCCAAGTTTCAGTCATTCTCCTGTTCATTGACAATTAGGTGATCAGCAGTTTTAAACTACTATGAAAAGTGTATTTGTAAACTTAAATTGTATTTTAGCTAAATGTATTGGGGTGGCATTGCAGGGTCACTGGGTGGGTACATGTTCAGTTCTATAAGAAATTGCTAAAATGCTTTCAAAAGCAGTTGTACCATTTTACATTCTGACTGAAAAATGAATAGCTCCATATCTCCATCCACATCTGGTGTTGTCAGTCTATATAGCTTTAACCTTTTTACTGGTTGTGTAATAGCATCTCATTGTGGCTTAAAGTCATTCTTCTCTCATATGTTTCTGTGCCTTTTAGTATTATTAACTTCAACATTAAGCAATAATGAAACCATCTCTTGTGTATCCAAGTTTTAAATCAATAACTTGAAAGAAGCAATCGACTTGGGAAAAGATGCATATACATGCCTACTCCTATTGTTTGCAAGGGCTGGAAAAGAAGTATAAATGGAAATCAACATATGATAGTCTAATATTTAAAAGTTCTAACTTGAGCTGGTAAACTCTTATGTAACAGGTTTTAGCCTCTTACCTTGACATATCTACCTGCAGAGGGATCTAGGCGGGCAAACTCACAGTTCACACCTGAGTGTAGACATGTGAGGAAGCCAAGCCAAAGCCTTCTGACCTCCAGATTCCCAGCTCTGGCTCCTCTCCACCCCCCAGAAGGTTATCCAGTGCACACCTTTGTGGACTGTCCAGATAAGGCATCTGAGCTTTGCTCCTCTTTCCATATACAGCTTCCCCTGAGCCATCCTTGGGTCTAGTGAGGAACATGTCAGTGTAATCATCTGCAGGGTGGGCCAACAGATGGACTTTTGTGGGTGTGTCATTTCAGCCCTACCCAAATCCTTGCTCTTTGGAAGAAATGTGGCCAGAGGCACAGACTCCTTTAAGTAAATCTGAGCAGAGTAGAGTGGGCACACCCATTTTATTTGCTACTGAAGTTTCATTTCACTATTTGCCTCAGAGACATGAATTTCGTATTGGGCCACCACGGTTGCAATAGTGGCAGATCCTGAACAAATCTCTTATTTCCTCAGCTACCTTGGGCTTCCCCCAGCATTTGGCTGCGATGAATGTGATATTTTCACAAGGAAACAAAAAAGGAACAAGAAAACTAACAAACAGATTGCAAAAGCATAGAAATGGATGTTGATCTATCTCGGATAACTTTTTATGGCTGACGCATAGAAATACATTAGTGAAATAGTCAAAACCTAAATAACAAGAGGAAAAGAACACATACTCCCACAAGCAGGCATGTACACGTTCCTACCAAAATTATATACAGCTGAATTAGAAATGCTTCAGAAAACATTTATTCATAGAAGTTAAATTTATAAAACACTATATGGGGCTCTACATGAGTTATTTAATGCTTACATGCCATTTTCTTTTCTTTTCTTTTCTTTTCTTTTCTTTTCTTTTCTTTTCTT
>NC_045441.1:65002623-65083139 GCF_002776525.5 Piliocolobus tephrosceles | reverse complement strand
TTTTCTTTTCTTTTCTTTTCTTTTCTTTTCTTTTCTTTTCTTTTCTTTTCTTTTCTTTTCTTTTCTTTTCTTTTCTTTTGTTTTTTGAGACAGAGTCTTGCTCTGTTACCCAGGCTGGAGTGCAGTGGCGTTATCTCAGCTCACTGCAACCTCCGCCTCCCAGGTTCAAGTGATTCTTCTGTCTCAGCCTCTCAAGTAGCTGGGATTACAGGCACGCACCACCACACCCGGCTAGTTTTTTTGTATTTTTAGTAGAGACAGGGTCTGGGTTTTACCATGTTGACCAGGCTGGTCTCGAACTCCTGACCTCAGGTAATCCACACACCTCAGCCTCCCAAAGGGCTATAATCCCCCAAAGGGATTACAGGAGTGGACCCACCACGCCCAGCCGTTTTCATCTCCATTTTAGAGATGTGGAAACTGAAGATCAGAGAGATTAGGGTAAAAAGATTGTTACGTTTACTTGCTAGGGAGTAGCATAGGCAACATTCAAATCCAGACAGTCTGGCTGCAGAGTCCACAGGCCTGGCCAGGAGGCTATGCTGGGTAGGTCTACTATGTGTTAGGCATTTTATGAGGTGTTTTATATAGATTAGCTAATTCAAACTGTGACATAGGTATAATTATCTCTGCTTGACAGATGAGAAAACAAAGGCTAACTAATTTGCCAAAATTATAAAACTAGTAAATGGCTAAGCTGGATTTTACTAACTTGCCAAAGTTATATAACTAATAAGTGGCTGAGCTTGGTTTCACACTTGATTAAATTATGTTCAGGACACATTGCCTATGAAGGCAACATGTAATATTTTAAAGAATTAAATTTTTTTTTAAGTTTTTGATTTACACATCAAGAAATAGGATTCAAGTATCTGAGCTTTTTTTTTTTTTTTTTTTTACATGGAGCTCCTTGTCCTTTAACAATGCCTGATAAATGAGTCATTACTGTATCTCACTACACACAGGGGAGATGTGACTTAATTTCCAGTCTACAGCCAACACCAAACCTAGGGTTTTGAAGGGTGCATTACAACTGCCTTTAATTGTATTTGATCTTTCCCCAGGAGAAAAAAAGTGTCTTAGACGTAGAAAGAAATATATCCATTAAGTATCAAACACTATTTCATTTCTATGTAAATCTATGGATAAGATAACTTAGTGATTTCATATTTCCCTGTGAATGCAATAAAATCTGATGGAAACTGAAGAAAAAATATCTACACCAAATCATTCAATATGCATTCCTCAGTACATTCCAGAGCTTGGAGCACATACAAGAAAGTATGGAAAAAATGACTGCCTGTGTTCTTCTACTTAGATTTAATTTTCCTTTTGAGCCCTTAGTGTGAGCATAGGTGTGGTGTTTTATTGTACATTTGTCACATGTTTCCAAGTTGCCACTGAATTAAGCATGTGTTTCTTGAATATAAGAGGAATTGAAACAGAAAAATTTCTTAAAGGAACCATTGCATTCTCTGTTCCTAAATAGATAAATACCTGCACATTTTAGCATAAAATGGAGAGACTTTTATGCTTGCAACCATACTCACCATACCCTACTTTTACAATAGTGGGTCTTACTTGAAAAAACATTCATTAACTAAATTGTGCTTCAGAGTCTTCACACTCACACACACACACACACACACACACACACACACACACAAACCACTTTTCATGGATCTTGAAAATCCTAGAAAGTCTAAAAAGAAAGTAGTTCAACAAATGGGAATTGCGAGTAGCATTCAAGGGCTGGTGATTAGAAAAAGAAATGCAAATACAATCGTAGGTAACCCCCATGACTCTTTTAAAATAGAAATGTCTGTGTGGCCGGGAGCAGTGGCTCATGCCTGTAATTCCAGAACTTTGAGAGGCCGAGGCAGGCGGATCACCTGAGGTCAGGACTTCAAGACCAGCCCGACCAACATGGCAAAAACCCCTCTCTACTAAAAATACAAAAAATTAGCTGGGTGTGGTGGCGCATGCCTGTAATCCCAGCTGTTTGGGAGGCTGAGGCAGGAGAATCACTTGAACCAGGGAGGCAGAGGTTGCAATGAGCTGAGATTGTGTCACTGTACTCCAGCCTGGGCAACAAGAGTGAAACTCTGTCAAAAAAAAAAAAAGGAAGAGGAGGAGGATGAGGAGGAGGAGGAGAAGGGAGGAGGAGGAAGAAGAAGAAGGAAGAGGAGGAGGAGGGAGGAGAAGGAGGAGGAAGAAGGAGAAGGAAGAAGGAGAAGAAGGAGAAGAAGGAAGAAGAAGAAGGGAGAAGGAGAAGGAAAGGAAGAGGAAGGGGAAGGGGAAGGAGAAGGAGAAGGAGAAGAAGAAATATTAAAATAGAAATGTCTGCAACATCTCTCCAATTGAGAATGCTCTATCAGTATAGGTCTAGGTTTACTAAGCATGGCAATGTGGTTGCTATTCTGTGTTTCTCTCAAACATATTATAAATGTCAATGTATATTGTCGCAAGATTTATCTGTGCTGTTTGGTTAGCTTTTGGAACTTGACTTTCCAAGATTGCTTCAGCAGTAAATGGGAGGCACATGGTGAGAATGGACCCCACACAAATTTTGGTACCAAAGCCTGGGCACAGCCCACACATAGCAGGAAGCTACTCTCACACATTTGGCAGTCCTGCTGGGGCATGGAGCCATGGGCAACCTGGTTGCCCCAAGTCCTTCCCTAAATGAGAGGGTCTCCTTGGAAGCATGCAAACCAACATCTCCAATGGCAAAGCTTAGAAATAAATACTTGGAGTAAAAGGAGATGAGAAGAAAAACAAACACATTGCAGTCTCTTTGCCAGCATCAACAGTGGGTGAAGAAATCCTTTAACTTGGTATTTTAGAAACAGGAGCTTTCAAGGTGAAGAATATTTTTCTATTGTTTAGTGATTGAATTCTGTCCTGCTTTGATTTGTGATTTATAACGTACTGGGTTTTTTTATTGCTGTTGTTTGTGACTTTTTTTCTTTAAGAAACAAAACCACATCCAATAGGACATGACAATAGGCAGTTACACTCCAGATTTTAATAAAGTTATGCAGAGGGTAGTTTTAATGAACTTTAAAACATTTTATGGAAGGAAATACAATATCTTATGAATCTGCTATGTGCTAGACAGTATGTTAAGTGTTTAACAAGTTATTTCATTTGGTTCTCATAATTAAACTGATAAAATATTTATTTTTATCTCTGTCTTGCTGATGTAGAATTTAAGGTACAATGAAGTAAACTGACATGCTCATAGTCATACAGCCACAAATGTGATTTTAGAAACTCAAACTTCAGCTCTACCTTGGTTTGACAAAGAAATCCATTCTGTGTTACCACACTATAAAGCAAATTGCATACATTTTCTCCTCATTTTTAATTACTAAATAATTTTGTCATATAACAATATCTTATAACAAATATGAGTTTAGGTATTTTCCAGAAATCTCCATTGTCAGTTGTATAATTTTATTTTAACAGGATTTCTAAGAGATATGTTTTCAGCCTATCTGGTTACATGATTTGAATTGAACATTATTACACAGAATCAAAAAATTATTAAATTAGAAGACTACCTAGGGATTGTCTTGTTCTGCAATGTCCATGGTCATCACTAGCCACATGTGGCCGTTTAAATTTACATTAATTAAAACTGATTTCTGGTTTCTGGTTCCACACGTAAGAGGCTTGGAAATTGGCAACCCATTCTAACAACAAGTAAAAAGATACACAATCAGAAAAATCAGTAACTCTTCTTGAATCCAAAAAAGAGAGTCAGGACACACAACGAACTGCTGCCCCAAGACTGGAAAGACAGGTAGAATGCCAGGAGTCACAGCTTAGCACAACTGCCTCACAAGCAGAAACCTCCAAGGCAACCCGGGCTACAGTAAGAAACCTAACTGTAATTAACAAATTGCTGAAGGCTCAGTATGGACAACTCCGAGAGTTAAAAACTCCAGGGGAACTCAGTGATTTAATGGCCCTCACAATTTTGTAAGATTTATGTCCAGGAGATTGGCCAGGTTCTCACAATAAATATCACAGAAAGATCCCTTCATGGTTTCTGTAGGGAAGAGGAAAATAAACCATTTTGAAATTTGCCAAAGTATCCTGTTCTTAATAAGGCCTGCCCTCAGAAGAAACTAGTTAACCACAGCCTGCCCTCAGAAGAAACTAGTTAACCACAGCCTGACATACTGGGTTTTTATTAAAGCCTAACTAACCTGGAGGAAGAGAAACACTCAACTTCAGCCTACTGTTGCTATCCTGTCCTATCTAAAGTGGGTGGACTCAGTAGCACAGTAGCACACATGAAGTTCATAGTTCAGAGGCATAGACTAACCAGAAGAGTGAGAGCTAATAATAAGTATAGAATGCTTCCCCTTCCCGTACACCTTATCACCACATTTCTAAAGGGCTATTTACAGAAATTCCTTTTACCCAGTACATCACATCCCACTATCAAGAAAATAATTACAAAGCACACCAAAAGACAAAACACACACACACACACACAATTTGAAGAGATGAGCAAGCATCAGAACCAGATATGGCAGAGATGTTGGAATTAACAGACTGAGAATTCAAAACAACTGTGATTAACATGCTGAGGGCTATAAGGAATAAAGTAGACAGCATGCAAGAACAGATGAGCAAACTAAGCAGAGCAATGGAAATCATAAGAAAGAACCAAAAAAGAAATACTAGATGTCAAAAACAGTATAACAGATATGAAGAATGACTTTGATGGCTTTATTAACATGCTGGACACAAGTGGGGAAAGAAACTCTGAGTCTGAGGATATATCAATAGAAACCTCCAAAACTGAAAAGAGAACACCCAATATTAAAAACAAATACAGATTATTCAAGGACTATGAAACAACTACAAAAAGTGTAACATATGCATAATGGGATAACAAAAGAAGAAGAGAAAGGGAAAGGGGGAGGAGAAGGTGGAGGAGGAAGAGGAATATTTTAAACAATAGCGGCTGAGGATTACCCCAAATTAATGTCAAATAGAAAACCATAGACCCAGGAAATGTAGAGAACACCAAGCAAGATAAATACTAAAAAGCAAAACAAAACAAAACAAAAAACCCTACATCTAAGAATACAAAAATTACAGAAAATCAAAAATAAAGAAAAAACTGCAGAAAATCAAAGATAAAGAAAAAATCCTGAAAGGAGTCTGAGAAGTAGGGTTGGAGATGAAACATCTTACTTATAAAGAAAAAAAATAAAAATTACATCTTACTTCTCCTCAAAAAATGTTTAAGTAAAAAGAAATTAAGGGAAAGTATTTAAAGTGTTAAGAGGAAAAAAACTCCACAAATCTAGAATTATGTACATAATTCTACATAATTATGTAAGTGAAGACAGGCTGGACTTGATGGCTCATGCCTGTTATCCCAGCACTTTGAGAGGCCAACGAGGTTGGATCACTTGAGGTCAGGAATTCAAGACCAGCCTGGCCAACATGATGAAACCCCATTTCTACTAAAAATACAAAAATTAGTTGGGCGTGATGATGTGCACCTGTAATCCCAGCTACTCTGGAGGCTAAGGCAGGAGAACCACTTGAACCTGGAAGGCAGAGAGAGATTGTAGTGAGCTGAGATCACAACAATGCACGCCAGCCTGGGAAACAGAATGAGACTACGTCTCAAAAAACAAAACAACAACAACAACAAAAATAAATATGTACACATTTTTTTCTTACTCAATTAGTCTAACACTAAGAGCTTGTTCAAAATAATAATAGCAATAATGTGTTTGACTAGGTATGCTTATGTAAATATTTGTGGGCTGTTTATGGGTGCATGTGTGTGTCTGTGTCTGTGTATATACCTATGTATACTCACATACAAGTGAAATAAATGACAGCAATGATGCAAAGGTCAGGAGGAAGGAATTAGGATTATTTTGTTACCCTATGAAGTAGTATGGTGTTATTAGAAAGTGGGCTTGGATTATTTGTAAACGTATACTACAAATTCTAGGACAAACACTAAAAATGTTTTTTTCTTTTTAAATGATATAGTAAGAAAGGAGAGAAAATTGAATCATTTAAAGTACTAAACTAAAACTACAAATGGTAGAAAAAGAACGAAAGACAAAAAGGCAACAAATAGGAAACAGGAAGAAATATGGTAGATATTAATCAAATTACATCAATAATTATCCTAAACAATGATATTCTAAATGCACCCATTAAAAGACAGAGATTCTCAGGATTCACCAAAAATAGACCCAAATTTATATTCTCTACAAAAAGCTCACTTTAAATATGAAGATATATATATATAGAGAGAGAGATAGATTGACAGATAGATTAGAAATAAATGAATGGAAAAAAATACACCAGTCTAATGCTAATCAAAATAAAGCAAGAGTAGATGTTATAATTTTAGATTGAACCCATCAGTTTGCTGTATTCAGGAGACCCATCTCACATGCAGAGACACACATAGGCTCAAAATAAAGGGATGGAAGAAGATCTACCAAGTAAATGGAGAACAAAAAAAAGCAGGGGTTGCAATCCTAGTCTCTGATAAAACAGACTTTAAACCATCAAAGATCAAAAGAGACAAAGAAGGCCATTACATAATGGTAAAGGGATCAATTCAACAGGAAGAGCTAACTATTCTAAATACATATGTGCCCAATACAGGAGCACCCAGATTCATAAAGCAAGTCCTTAGAGACTTACAAAGAGACTTAGACTCCCATACAATAATAATGGGAGACTTCAACACCCCACTGTCAACATTAGACAGATCAATGAGGCAGAAAGTTAACAAGGATATCCAGGAATTGAACTCAATTCTGCACTAAGCGGACCTAATAGACATCTACAGAACTCTCCACCCCAAATAAACAGAATATACATTCTTCTCAGCACCACATCACACTTATTCCAAAATTGACTACATAGTTGGAAGTAAAGCACTCCTCATCAAATGTAAAAGAACAGAAATTATAACAAACTGTCTCTCAGACCACAGTGCAATCAAACTAGAACTCAGGACTAAGAAAATCAATCAAAATCACTCAACTACATGGAAACTGAACAACCTGCTCCTGAATGACTACTGGGTACATAACGAAATGAAGGCAGAAATAAACATGTTCTTTGAAACCAATGAGAACAAAGATACAACATACCAAAATCTCTGGGACACACTTAAAGCAGTGTGTAGAGGGAAATTTATGGCACTAAATGCCCACAAGAGAAAGCTGGAAAGATCTAAAATTGACACCCTAAGATCACAATTAAAAGAACTAGAGAAGCAAGAGCAAACACATTCAAAAGCTAGCAGAAGGCAAGACATAACTAAGATCAGAGCAGAACTGAAGGAGATAGAGACACAAAAAACCCTCCAAAAAATCAATGAATCCAGGAACAGGTTTTTTGAAAAGATCAACAAAATTGATAGACCGCTAGCAAGACTAATAAAGAAGAGAGAAGAATCAAATAGATGCAATAAAAAATGATAAAGGGGATATCACCACCGACCCCACAGAAATACAAACTACCATCAGAGAATACTATAAACACCTCTACGCAAATAAACTAGAAAACCTAGAAGAAATGGATAATTTCCTATACACTTACACTCTCCCAAGACCAAACCAGGAAGAAGTTGAATCCCTGAATAGACCAATAGCAGGCTCTGAAATTGAGGCAATAATTAATAGCCTACCAACCAAAAAAAGCCCAGGACCAGACAGATTCACAGCCGAATTCTCCCAGAGGTACAAGGAGGAGTTGGTACCATTCCTTCTGAAACTATTCCAATCGATAGAAAAATAGGGAATCCTCCCTAACTCATTTTACATGGCCAACATCATCCCGATACCAAAGCCTGACAGAGATACAACAAAAAAAGAGAATTTTAGGCCAATATCCCTGATGAACATCGATGCAAAAATCCTCAATAAAATACTGGCAAACCGAATCCAGCAGCACATCAAAAAGCTTATCCACCATGATCAAGTGGGCTTCATCCCTGGGATGCAAGGCTGGTTCAACATACACAAATCAATAAACGTAATCCAGCATATAAACCGAACCAAAGACAAAAACCACATGATTACGTCAATAGATGACAAAATTCAACAGCCCTTCATGCTAAAAACTCTCAATAAATTCGGTATTGATGGAATGTATCTCAAAATAATAAGAGCTATTTATGACAAACCCATAGCCAATATCATACTTAATGGGCAAAAACTGGAAGCATTCCCTTTGAAAACTGGCACAAGACAAGATGCCCTCTCTCACCACTCCTATTCAACATAGTGTTGGAAGTTCTGGCCAGGGGCAATCAGGCAAGAGAAAGAAATAAAGGGTATTCAGTTAGGAAAAGAAGAAGTCAAATTGTCCCTGTTTGCAGATGACATGATTGTATATTTAGAAAACCCCATTGTCTCAGCCCAAAATCTCCTTAAGCTGATAAGCAACTTCAGCAAAAGCTCAGGATACAAAATCAATGTGAAAATATCACAAGCATTCTTATACACCAGTAACAGACAAACAGAGAGCCAAATCATGAATGAACTCCCATTCACAATAGCTTCAAAGAGAATAAAATACCTAGGAATCCAACTTACAAGGGATGTAAAGGACCTCTTTAAGGAGAACTACAAACCACTGCTCGGTGAAATAAAAGAGGACACAAACAAATGGAAGAACATACTATGCTCATGGATAGGAAGAATCAATATTGTGAAAATGGCCATACTGCCCAAGGTAATTTATAGATTCAATGCCATCCCCATTAAGCTACCAATGAGTTTCTTCACAGAATTGGAAAAAAACTGCTTTAAAGTTCATATGAAACCAAAAAAGACCCCTCATTGCCAAGACAATCCTAAGCCAAAAGAACAAAGCTGGAGGCATCATGCTACCTAACTTCAAACTATACTACAAAGTTACAGTAACCAAAACAGCATTGTACTGGTACCAAAACAGAGATATAGACCAATGGAATGGAACAGAGCCCTCAGAAATAATACCACACATCTACAGCCATCTGATCTTTGACAAACCTGAGAAAAACAAGAAATGGGGAAAGGATTCCCTATTTAATAAATGGTGCTGGGAAAATTGGCTAGCCATAAGTAGAAAGCTGAAACTGAATCCTTTCTTTATTCCTTACATGAAAATTAATTCAAGATGGGTTAGAGACTTAAATAACAGACCTAAAACCATAAAAACCCTAGAAGAAAACCTAGGTAATACCATTCAGGACATAGGCATGGGCAGGGACTTCATGTCTAAAACACCAAAAGCAACAGCAACAAAAGCCAAAATTGACAAATGGGATCTAATTAAACTAAAGAGCTTCTGCACAGCAAAAGAATCTACCATCAGAGTGAACAGGCAACCTACAGAATGGGAGAAAAATTTTGCAATCTATTTATCTGACAAACGGCTAATATCCAGAACCTATAAAGAACTCAATCAAATTTACAAGAAAAAAAAAACAACCCCATCAAAAAGTGGGCAAAGGATATGAACAGACATTTCTCAAAAGAAGACATTCATACAGCCAACAGACACGTGAAAAAATGCTCGTTACTCACTATCAGAGAAATGCAAATCAAAACCACAATGAGATACCATCTCACACTCATTAGAATGGGAATCATTAAAAAATCAGGAAACAACACATGCTGGAGAGGATGTGGAAAAATAGGAACACTTTTACACTGCTGGTGGGACTCTAAACTAGTTCAACCATTGTGGAAAACAGTGTGGCGATTCCTCAAGGATCTAGAACTAGAGATACCATTTGACCCAGCCATCCCATCACTGGGGATATACCCAAAGGATTATAAGTCATGCTGCTATAAAGACACATGCACACGTATGTTTATTGAGGCACTATTCACAATAGCAAAGACTTGGAACCAACCCAAATGTCCATCAGTGATAGACTGGATTAAGAAAATGTGGCACATATACACCATGGAATACTATGCAGCCATAAAAAAGGATGAGTTTGTGTCCCTTGTGGGGACATGGATGCAGCTGGAAACCATCATTCTCAGCAAACTATCGCAAGAACAGAAAACCAAATACCGCATGTTCTCACTCATAGGTGGAAATTGAACAACGAGATCACTTGGACACAGGAAGGGGAACATCACACACTGGGTCCTATTGTGGGGAGGGGGTAGCGGGGAGGGATAGCATTAGGAGATATACCTAATGTAAATGATGAGTTAATGGGTGCAGCACACCAACGTGGCACATGTATACATATGTAACAAACCTGCACGTTATGCACATGTACACTAGAACTTAAAGTAAATAAAAAAAGATTAATTTGCAAAAGTCAGTTTCCTATATACCAGAAATAAACAAGTGAAATTTGAAATTAAAAACACAATATTATTTATATTAACACCCCCAAAATGAAAAACTTAGGTATAAATTATATGTGTATATGTATGTGTGTGTGTGTATATATGTGTGTGTGTGTGTGTGTGTGTGTATGAGGAAAACTATAAAAACTCTTATAAAAAAATCAAAAAAGAACTAAATAGATAGTCCATCTTCATAAATAGGAAAACACAATATTATCAAGATGTCAGTTCTTCCCAACTTGATACATAGATTGAATGTAATCCTAACCAAATCCCAGAAAGTTAGTTTGTAGATGTTGACAAAGTAATTCTTATGTTTATACAGAGAGGCAAAAATCCAAAACAGTCAACACAATATTGAAGTAGAAGAACAAAGTTGGACGACTGAAACTACCCAAATTCAATACTCACAATAAGCTGTAGTAATCACGACAGTGTGACAGTGGCAAAAGAACAGGTCAATAGATCAACAGAACAAAACAGAGAGCCCAGAAACAAACCTACATAAATATAGTCCACTGACCTTCAACAAAGAGTGAAGGCAATACAGGGAGCAAAGATAGTCCTTTTAACAAATGGTGCTGGAACAACTAGACGTACACATATAAAAAAAAAATTAATCTAGACACAGACATTGTACCCTTCACAAAAAGGAATTCAAAATAGATCACAGACCTAAGTGTAAAATGCAAAATTACAAAACTCTTAGAAGACTATGTAGGAGAAAATATACACGACCTTGGGTACAGTCATGACTACATACCAAACCAAAGACATAATTCATAAAATAAATAATTTGTAAGTTAGGCTTTATTAAAATTAAAAATTATGCTCTATGAGAGACAATGCCAAGAAAATAAAAAAGATGAGCCATAACGTAAGAGAAAATATTTGCAAAAGATACATCTGGTAAAGTAGTGCTATCTAAAATATACAAAAAAAAAAAAAAAAAAAAAAAAAAAAAAAAAAACCTCTTGAAACTCAACAATAAGAGAACAACCCAACAGAAAAAAAATGGACCAAAGATCTTAACAGAGAAATAAAAAAGATATACAGATGGCAAATAAGCATATGAAATGAAAAGATGTTCCACATCATATAACATCAGAGAAATTCAAATTAAAACAAGATACCACTGTGCACCTACCAGAATAGCCTATATCTAGAATACTGACACCACCAAAGATTGGCGAGAATAGGAAGCAACAGGAACTCTCATTCATTGCTGTGGGGAATGCAAAATGTTAGTCACCTTGGAAGACAGTTCTTCAGTTTTTTTTTAAAAAAAACATATTTTTATCATGTGACCCATTAATTATACTCCTTGGTATTTACCCAGAGTAGCTGAAAACTTACGTCCATGCAAAAATATGCACATAAATATTTATAGCAGTTTTATTCATAATTGCCAAAACCTGGAAGCAACCAAGATGTCCTTCAGTAGCAGAATGGATAAACTGTGGTACACTCAAACAATGAAATACTATTCAGAGTTAAAAAGAAATAAGCCGTAAAGCCTTGAAAAAACACGGAGGAAACTTAAATGCCTTTTAACTGAAAGAAGACAATCTGAAAAGGCTACATACTGTACAATTCCAATTATAAGACATTGTGGAAAAGGCAAAACTATTGATACAGTAAAAATATCTGGTTGGAAGGGGTTAAGTGGGAGGAAAGGATAAACAGGTAGAGAAGAGAAAATTTCAGGGGCAGTGAAAATCCTCTGTGTGATACTATAATGGTAGATACATGTCATTACACATTTTTCCAAACCCACAGAATGTACACCACTAAGAGCAAACCCTAATATAAACCATGGACTTTGGACAATTCTGATGTGTCAAGATAGGTTTGTCAATTGTAACAAATGACCACTGTGATGGGGAATGTTGATAATGAGGGAGGCTGTGCATGTGCAGGGGCAGGGAGTACATGGGAAATGTCTGCACCTTCCTCTCATTTTGTTGTGATCCTAAAATTACTCTAAAAAAGTAATGTCTTTAAACATTATTTAAAACTAAGTGAAATGAGAACAATTCATTCATTAGTCACATGTTTCAAGGGTTTAACAGCCACATGTGGCTTATGACTACCATATTGGACAGTGCAAATTATACAATATTTCTCTTGTCACAGAAAGTTCCATTGAACTGTACTGCTCTAGTCTTTGCTACTTTACATTTCCTATGAAAAAAACAAAAGCCCAGTTATTGACCATATAACGAAACCTCTCTTGATGTGCTTTCTCATCCTGCTCTCTTGTCACCACACCACACTGTCCCCAAATAAGTTTTATGTGAGCAAAACTTTGGTAAATAATTATAGGAAAAACTGCAAGAAATGCATTTCCTGTTTGTGACATGCCAAAGTGAATGAGAAATAACACTTCTATAATTTCATCGTAAATTACAGGATTGATAGCAAAGATAGTATTCATCTGCCAAAATAACATGTTCTCATTAAACTGCTTCATAATCTTAAAAAAAAGGGCTATGAAACTTTAATGGATATTTTTTTCCTAAATACATACACCTGTAAGAATTTACCTCTTATTTTTAAGTGGTAACAATTTAATACCGAATGGTTTATAAATGTCCATGTTGTGATAAAACAAAGTGATTCATTTAATTATACTTAATTATAAGATTAAAAATGGAAACTATCAATATGCTTTATATATGAGAAAATAATTCTCAAATTGTTTTAAACTATAATTCTCACAGTACTTGGATCCTCAAAATACGTTCATGTACAGATGCTCCTCATTTTACAATGGGTTTACATCTAGATAAACAAATTGTAAGTTGAAAATATTCTAAGTCAAAATGCATTTAATACACCTAACCTAGTGAATACTGTAGCTCAGCCTCATCTACCTTAAACATTCTCAGAAGCCTTATATTAGCCTACAGTTGGGCAAAATCATCTATCATAGAGCGTATTTTATGACAAGCAGTTAATGTCTCATTGAATACTATATTGAAAGTACAAAACAGAATGGTTATATTGGTACTTAAGGTGTGATTTCTACTGAATGCATATTGCTTTTGCACCATCACAAAATCAAAAAATCATACATGGAACCACCGTAAGTCAGGACCATCTGTAATTAATCATACGTTTTTTTCTATACCTAAATCTACATATTTTCATCTGGTTCTAAAACTTCATGTAAATAATTGCAAACATATAGGTCAAGACATTATGATCGAGACCAAAAAGTTTTTTTCTCTTTACTTATTTACTGTTAACATGGAGGATCATGTGAGTGCCTATTTTCCCTGTAGTGATTACAGCTGACTTTAACACTCCATCGAGGCTTTGCAGTAATACTGGTGCTACTGCATTGTAATTCATATTAGTTTGCCGGGAAGGATTAAAAATGATTTAGTGATTAAACTTTCCTTACAGTGTTCTCCTGAAAAAAAAAAAAAATGCTAAATTCTGGTTCACAGGTGGGAAAAATGAAGTGCAACACTGTGATTATCTAAGGGCTTGTTCAATATACCAGAACATGCAGCAACTTGAGAGTCAGGAAATCTGGATTCAATGGCTCACAAATGACCACAAGCCATGTAAGACTCTTGGGCCTTAATTTTCACATGTATAAAATCAGTGTTATAGCTAAAGGACTCTGACAGATGTAACATCTTATGAATACACCTCGTATATATGTGAGTACCTTTATCTCCTAGGATATCAACCAGAGGGCTGGATTGTATGAAGTAGCTTGGGTGAAGTAGCACGATTGTAACATTTGAAGATGCAGTGTCTTTCATTTTAACCCTCCCTTTCCATCCTTTTCCACCATTCAGGGTATCTCCTGAGAGAGACTGAAGAAACTTAGATTTTATCTCTTACCCTTTAGTGTAGACATTTCAGTTATTTTAAGTTTGCTTCCTTCTTTGCTTCTGTATTATCCAAGTTTTTATTTCTTGTCTTTTTTTGTTTGTTTGTTTTAGTCACTTTTCTTTTTCTTAGGGGCTTTTTTCTGAACCGTGTAGTGATCTTCAGCAGTGATCTTATATGATAGGTGTAGCATAAAAAACTGATCAAGGAGCAGAGGCTGTACATGGGTGGGCTATGTCAGTGGGGCTCTGACTGGCCTGGTTCATGGGCGATCCCAAGTGTAACATCTGCAGACTCTTTCTCTTGGAATACACAGTTCCTCCACAGAATTGTTTTCCCAACTATTCCCAGGACAATTATTTTCTGAAAAAACTGCCCCCTCCCGATGAGGGAAAAGGCCTGAGTGGAGTTTTCTCCTCTTTGCCTGTGCTACTGACCTGTGAAAAGCAAAAGGAAAGATGGTCCCACAAACAAATGAATCCTACCCAATTAAGTTCCAAATAAGAGTTTCTGGACTTTATTTTGGTCCCCAGAAATAGTAAAAAAAAAAAAGTTGGGGGCTTCATAACCAGATCATTCTGCCTCCAGTACGTACTTGCTTATCCACCTATTGCTTCTCACATCTAATTCATCTCTCCTCATCACAATCTCCCTCCAGTTCTTGAACCCATATTACCTCTCTTTCATTTCTCCCTTTATGTGTCTATTTTCCATGTGTTTTGTTCCTCAATGCAATCTGAAGGACATGATCCCCAGACCAGTGGTTCTTAAACTTCAGTGAGCATGAACATCACTTGAAGGGTGCAGAAGCATAGAGCGCTGGGCCCTGCCATCAGATATTCTGATTCAGTAGGTCTGAGATGGAGCCTGAAGATGGTATTTCTAATAAGCTCTCCTCAGATGATGCGTATGCTGCTGATCCAGAGACCATACTCTGAGAACAATAGACAAAGAGTCTATATTCATCAAAAGATCATAAGGCAGAGAAGTAACAAATGACTTCAAACTATAGCCCTGGTGGGAAGAGAGCTTCTAATATCATTTCTGCTTGGTTGGGTTAACATTTATTGAAAGCTTTATTCAATTATGATTTAAGGCAATACTGCCTTTAATATTGAAGGCTAATTTTCATTTTCCTACGTTTAACTTTTTATTCGTTCAACATGCCTTTTAGTGAATAAGATTAGAGATAGGAGTATGCTGTTTAGGAAAAGAAAATAGCGTGGGAAAGGCAGAATATGGGAAACAATGAGGTGGTTTTCAGGATGTGTAAGTGCCCAATTTGTTGAATGATACACACACACACACACACGTACACATACACATCCTGCTGGTTCAGTTTCTCTGGGGAACACTAACATAGTAAGAGAAGAAAATTGTGTATATATGTGTGTGTGTGATAGCACATGTATGAAGAGCTAGCACATGTGTAGACATACATGCATATGTGTTAGCTCTTACACAAATGCACACATACATGCTAATTATCCACATATGTGTTAGGAAACATATGTATATATGTATATTTACATATATTAACATGTATAATGTGTATAAAGCACAATGGTTTGAATTAACATTTTAATAATAGCAGACATTTGAATAAGGAGTTACAGGAAAAGAATTCAAGCTTAAGTGACATGGGGGCAACAGCATGATGAGCAAAAATAGCAAAATCAAAAGGAGTACTTATTTGGGAATAGGAGGCAAGGCAGTACAATGAATTCAGGCTTATTTTGGAACATGTTACATTTTATTTACTAAATGGATCACCAGAAAGGAAATTTAGGTAGTGAGAAGTGAAAGATTAGTAATGCATAATAAAATAATTGGGGAGGAAAGCAACATCTAAATTCCAAAATAACTGGAATAAAACTGTCAAGATTTGTAACGCATAAATATGTATACTTCTATTAACAAATATTAAGGAAAGACTAAAATTTTAATGGAATGGATAGAGTAAATTCTGTATTTTAACAGTAGCTTCTGCCAGTGCTTCTATTAAAGAATAGGCAATTATGTATTATGAGTTTATAATACATTACTTATATTTTTCATTTTTGTAATGCTTAAGGTGAACTGCTACTTCATAAAAGTGAGTTCATGTGTCAGGTGTCAAGTATTATTAAGCAGAATAGTATTAATGTTGAACTACCAAAGAAGTAAAAACTTATGGTCATACATACCTATGTATAATTTGTTACAGTGATCATCCACTGTATGTCAGACTCTGTAGTAATTACTCTAGTTCTTCCTCAGAATATACCTGCTGGGTAAGTGTTTCTTCCCTAATCTATCCATGAGGCTCTAACTAATTCCCTTGAGCACAAACAGCTAGTAAGGATCCAGTTTGCTCAGAACTCAAACTCTATGTGGTTTTGACAACACTTAGGTGTGTGGAATAGTTAACAGAAGAGATTTTTTTTCACCCAATGATTATCAAAATTAAGCATTTCTATTGGTTAGAAACGCCTCAAGAGCATTCTGTGGCTAAGGGTTTTGTATTCTTTTTGGGTTCTGCTCAGTCACAGAGGAAGTTGTAATAAAAGTTCTCTCATGGAAAGACACTTAATTTTACTTCAGCTACTGTCTCCTCCCACTCACTATAAAAAGTTTATGTACCACAGACCATAAAGAATACAACCGAAGACAGAGACTCACAGAACAGGGTTGATGTAATCTGTGCTCTGCAAACACTCTTCCTATACGCCATTTGTGGAAAAGCACAATAACTTTTCAGACATCTGTTTTTGAGGTTACAAAATCCGAAAACATCTACACACTTCAAATAACTTTGTAAAATTTAACGCAATCTGCCATATTGGACACTAATATCAGTCAAAATGTATTATCTTAAAGCAACCTTTTCTTCTTCTATATATTATTTGGACAATTATTCCATTATCCATTTGTCTAGCACTGAGTATATTTACTGTACCTAGGGATGCTTCCTATAGCTAAAATAACAGTACAAATTGAACAAGACTGCATACTTATTGTCCTTTCACATGTTCAAGCTTTGACAAAAACCAGGATAAAAGCCTTTGAAGATAGTCAAGAATCTTGTAACAGAAAGGGATGTGTTAGAAATTCAGCTTCCTGAGGTGGTATAGCTCCAGAAGCTCCTGGAGCTCTGTGCTAAGTTACAAATTGGCTAAGGGGCAGGGCAGGCAAGCGACTGCTTACAAAAAGCACTATAAAAGGTAAGTGGGGCTGGGCGCGGTGGCTCAAGCCTGTAATCCCAGCACTTTGGGAGGCTGAGACGGGCGGATCACGAGGTCAGGAGATCAAGACCATCCTGGCTAATACGGTGAAACCCCATCTCTACTAAAAAAATACAAAAAACTAGCCGGGTGAGGTGGCGGGCGCCTGTAGTCCCAGCTACTCGGGAGGCTGAGGCAGGAGAATGGTGTAAACCCGGGAGGCGGAGCTTGCAGTGATCTGAGATCGGGCCATTGCACTCCATCCTGGGCAACAGAGCAAGACTCCGTCTCAAAAAAAAAAAAAGGTAAGTGGAAGCTGACCCCCAACCAAGAACCTAATCTGTTCCTGCTCAGTGATCTCTCATAGGTCAGTCTATTTTTTCCTCTAGATGAAATATTATAAATTTCACCTACTCTTAGGAAAAACATTCCATACCTCAAAATTACCAAAAGAAAAACCTTATAAAAACAAAGCACAAATATATGCTTTAAAAATACTTACTAAGTAAGTAAATCAAGTAGAATATAAAACCACTTTGTAAATGCCCTTTATGGTAGATGATACATAAGCAGAAATGGCAAACCTATTTAGAAGGCAAGCCCAGTGAAATTAGGAGTGCATATTCCTCCAGCATCAACCTTTAAGAATACAGACATTTCTGTTTGCACCAGGGTCAAAATTAGGTTTATTATAAATTTTCTGTGTATTAAAAACGTTGAAAGCTTTTGAATTGGTAAATGCCAGAGACAGGCTTGCTCTTAAGGTCTGCAGGGCCTGAGACCTGCATATTGCCTGTGAGACTATTTTAAAGCTACTAATCAAGCTGGTATTGTGGCCTGGTTCTCACTAGGCCCGTTGAAGACTATTTCTGTACTAACCCTTGAAGCTGATGCTCAAAAGGCATCGCTCTCCCCTGGGCTGCACCGCTCCCTGAAAACCTGATTAGCAATCTGGATCTGCTGGCACAGGCCAAGGCAAAGGCCAGTCCAGTGCCCAGGATGCCCAGCTCTCACTGCACTTGCCAGAACTCAGAATGGGACTGACCCACTCAGGCTCCCTAGAGAGTCACAGGCGCAGAGTCTCCTCCCACTCTCCTCGCCTTTCCAACTCAAGATTTCTAGGCCATTCTAATCACATCCAAAGTTAAACCACCCCTGCACAGGGAGAGGTGGAATTCAGTTATGAAAAATCTAGTCTGACTAAACCTCACTTTGGGTGATTTGAGGCAGTCAACTTAAAACAAGAGCAGATCCTTTCCCTTGACCTTCAGGACAGGGGCTGTGATTTTCTCCCCTTCTCTGCTCAACCTTCTCCCTACTGCCCCTGTGCACGTGTGTGTACACACACAGGCACACAGATTTCTCTCAGCTCTGTGTCCTCTATCTAGAGGTCTAGATTTGGTTTCAATATTCTTCCCAAATAATTATGTCTGTTTACACAACCAGTTATCAGACTTTCAAAAATTTTCATTAAAAGATCAAAAAGAAAAAAGTCTTTGTATTTTTGTGTTTGGGATATGCATTGCTCCTCTGAAGCCTGGACTGACTCTAGGAGATTCCCCTTGCTTATATTTTAATACTATTTTCATTAATTTTCCCTAGCTAAAGCAAGTCTCTCAATTCAATTACATCTGCATGAGAAACATATAATTGACTAATTGTCATTTCAAATGCAGTTGTATTGTTTCTCATTATGCAGTATTTGTTCTAAAGCCTTTCAAATCTTTTTCTTTAAGTTTTAGAGTATCTTTTTCATGTTTTATTTTATTGAGATAAGAAGGCAACATAAGATCTACCCTCTTAGCAAAGTTTTCAGTGTACGATACAGTCTTGTTGACTACAGGTATAATGCTGTAGAGCAGATCTGGAGAGAAAGGCAGAGCATCTTATTACCTCTTTATGGTTAGATTGAGCTTTGGAAAGAACAGAATATGCCATAGAGTCCCCCCTTTCCAACAGAGATTCACCCCTCTCCATTTCATGCAGTTCTCTTGGGATAGTCAATCTTGGAGCTTGACCTGAGCACTGGCATCTGGAACGGGAATGTGACCAAGCATTGGACACCCTGAGTATTTCATGCCCTGGTAGCATGACTGGGTCATGACAAACTAAGTTAATCTGACAGAGATACTGAGAAAAGTTATGTTCTCTTCCTCAAGAATCAAAAGTATGTAGAATTAGGAAGGTCAGCTGCCATCTTATTGGCTTGTGGAAAAAACCTTTCTGGAATTGAAGCCAAACAGAAGCAGGGAGAGATGAGAGATAATGTTCTAGCGACAACGTTTAGATCTCTGAATTCAGCTATGTATGACTTTTTGCAAAAGTCAATAAATTCTTTGATTTGGCTTAGTTTGAATTGGATTTGTGTCACTTGCAACAAAACGTGACTGGAAAATAGCATTTCATTCTGAAAGCAACAATTCCATCTGATCCCTGGCAAATCCTCACAGATGTCTCAAAAGCACATCATCTTACAAAATAAACTTGTTTTCCTCTCCCATATTCCATGTCACCAACAAACAAACAGAAGACAAAAAACACTCTCACTGACATTTTGCTTACGTAAGTACTGCCACATATACACCTGAAAATGCTTGAACGCATCCTCTCCTGTTTTTCCACTCTTGCTGCTTAATATATAATCTCAATATGTTTTTGGCTAACCTATTGCAATAATCTTTTCCTAACTGCTGTCCCCTACCTCCAGTTTTTCCCACATCCAACTGTATTTCATTTGTTGCCAGAGTGAAATTTCTAAAGTGTACATTTAAACAGGTGACACCCACATGAGCAATTTCAATAGCCCATTACTGCCTAAAAGATAAAGTTCTAATTACATAGTATGTCCACAGCTCCTTTATAGCTTGGTTTCAGACTCCACACTTCTAACCGAGTCTCCTGCCACTACTACCCCGCAAATAATCTCTGTTCCTTGAACACACTAGTTGTTCGCATATAGTGTTTCTCCTTTACCTGGAAAGATCTTGTCAACATTTGGCCCTATCAAAAAATTATGTGCCTTCTGAGACTCAGTTGAATTTTGCTTCCCTCTGGTAGATTTAAGGTTCTATGTTATCTAAAAATCCTCAGTCCTTCTGCTTTATAAGCTTAGTATTCTAGTTGTACCCTTTTTTCTTAAATTCACTTGGAAAATCAGTGAGGTATGTCACAAGGGAACAGGAAGTAGTAATGTGTCCAAGAACTTTGCTGCAAAGAGGCAATGTTTATTATCTATTGTCCTGGGAGCCAAGGCAAATGCAAAAATTTAAATCTTTTGATCCTGTACTATTTGGCTGGCTCAATATATCCATGGATTACATACTTGTTCTATAATAGAAGCCCTAAATATGCACTGGCATTTGCTGAAATCATAGAGGACATGCCATGTTGTTTAGAGCCTGCCCCCTTCAGCATAACTTGTTTCCTGGGGCCCAACTGGTAACTTTGTTACAAAAAAAAAAAATTAGGGATTTTCCTGTGTTTTCACAAGCGTCTTGCTTTGGGCATTTCCTCAAGGTCTCTGGCATAGATTATTTTTGCTGGCTGTCTCCACTTCAAGCTACTTTGTAGAGTTTACCTATTGTAGCCAACCCACTGGAACTCTCTCCTTGTACATTCCCCCACTTCTTATTACTGACCAGAGCCTCCTTTTAAGTCTGGTTAACAAGAAATATGGATGTTAGCTTGGCCATGAGCACACTTTTAAAGGCCCAACAGTGATCATGAAATCCAGCCAGATATTTTTTTTTTCAGTTACTTAGCACTTCTTCCTAAGTCTTGTGCTTTAGCCTCTAAATGGAAGGAAACAAAAGTTCCTGTTTATTTCTCTAAAGTGCCTGCCTGCAACACTGATTTGTTCATTTTGAACCAGAGAATAGCCAAAGCCAGCAATAGTGAGACTTACTCATTTAAAAAGGTTATTTCGGTCCATCTCAGCAGCCTGGCTCCTTGAGGCTTTCCAAGGCAACAATACCTGGGTAAAAGTGGTTTATCATTCACTCCTTGATTGCATGATGCTTAATGCTGAATTTTTAGTCATAGGTGTTCTAAGAAACCCTCAATGCCCAGGCAAGACATGCTGAATATATTCTGTGCATTCTGGTAAATACATCAAGGTAATAATTACTTCCACATTTCCCCTTTTAAACACACATTTTTTACTCAGGGCCACAGTTTGCCCTTACATACACCCAATGCATTTCAGATTTCTCTGTAATTTAAAGAAAAAGCATTGCTGAGGTGAGCCAAATTTATATGTGAGCTCTTTGTGTAAGCTATTTCAGAGCTACAAAGGCTATGTCCCCACGCTTATATAGTTTGTTTCCTCAAAATGGCTTTCTGCCATCAATTGGAATACCTTTCTTACAGTACCCCAGATCCCAATATGAAAAGCATTTACTTATTTTTTTATTATTTTTTTTTTTAAAGAAAGAGTTCTTATGTATGGTTCTAAAACAGGAGGGCTGGTTTGCATTTTTGAGATCCTCAATCTGAACATAATAAAAAAGGTGATACATTGGGGAGAAAATAGTGACTTGTAATGCCAGTGGAAAGAATGGGCTCATTTTCTTGCTTTGGAAGCAAGGTAGGGGGGCATATATAATTTTTATTTTATGGTACGGAAACTGAAGACAAAATGTATTATTACATGTCTCTATGAAGCAAAGCAAATGTAACAAAACATACATTTGTAATATTATTTATAAAAGAATTCATCTCTGTTATATGCATTTCTTCCTTATGCATACTATATATATAGTATATACTATATATATATAGTTTTATAATACTTTGAAATCTTCACTATGATTACCAATTAGGTTATCATTTATAAATTCTGTTCAGTATTGATAATGTCTTTTCAAAACGACAATTGTTCATCTACAAGCATTTTTGTTTTATTTACATTTCAGACTGACTTTAATATTTTTTTCATCACAGGTTTTCAATATAGAACTATGTTTCTTAGTTTCAACTGCTTCTTCTAATTATATTTGATTTGAGAACGTTTGGGACTTGATTTTTGGAAGTGGATTTCTTTGTGCATTGTTTTTACATTTTTCTAAAACAGCCAACAGTTTATAGATGTATTGGGAAGTCACCAGGTTTTACTGCATTTCTTACTTTTATCCATACTTTCTATTAAAATACCAATTTAAAATAACTCAAAATTCTGTCTGTGGTTTTGGAGACATTAAACTTAAGTGCATCTTGTGAATCAAATACATGTCTCTGCAGAGACAATCAAAAAGAAAAAGCAATTGAAAACTCAAATACAATGTTGTTATGTTTTATTATAAAGAGTATTTAAAAAGCCAGATATTGTGGTGCCAGATACATTACTTTAATGGTTAACTTCTTGGCATCTCGTCAAAAGGTAGAATTTGTATCTGGAAAAGCTTGATGAAAAAAAAATGTCATAGCTTTAATTTTACTGCCTCAGACTACACAAAATTGTCTGTTCAAGTTTTACCTGCATAACTCTGTGAACAGTCCTGTGTTCAGCACCATCCATGGAGGTTTGTGAAGGAAGTTATCCAGGAACACAAAAAACAGTCATTTTGATGTTTCCTTAGATTGTTTGCATAAGTTCAAAATTAAAAATGACTTTTGACTACCTTAACATGAATTAAATTCAAACCTAGACTTAATTGACCTATTCTCCAAAGGAGAAGTCTGAAATTCCATGAATTCTCAGGATTTTTGCAGGCTTTGTATGAGTAAAAGACTCAGAAATTATCTTTTATAGTATACATTCCTTTAATCACATTTATTCTTCTCTATTTTAATTAAGATATTCATATCTGACTTCCCAGTAGGCAGAGGGACAATCAGAAGAACAGGGACAGTATCTTTGTATCTTTAGCATCAAAAGCAATGCAACTTGTAAATGTGAAGAATTCAATGACTTATCTGTAAAACAGGTCAATGCCACATAGCAGTAGGGACGTGTCATAAGTGAAAACATTTATGTCTGGTATTCAATGGATGCCCCTTCTCTTTCTTTCCCTGAGTAGTTAGTGGTCTAGTCTCTGTAAACTACTCAAATGTATTTTTCTTCCTGTGTAATTTGCCTTAGTTGATCCTTCATACAGCAATGTAAAAAAGATTTTACCCAAGGAATGAGGAGAAAGAGAAGAGGTAGCTACTAAATGTTGAGCATTTACTTTCTCTCTGAGATAAACAATAGTGCCTCACTTGGGTTGATGCTTCCAGTTGTTTCTAGTCCCATAGTTTTTCTTTGGAAGAGAGTGTAGTCAAGTGACTAAATGCTTTGACCCTGGAAGCATGTTGAAAGTGTTCAAATGCCAGGGTTTTAAAGTCCTGTGCACTTGGGAAAATGATGAGTCCTCTCTAAGCTTTAATTTTCCCTGAAAAACTTGAATAAATGTTAACCTACATCATCAGGTAGTACAGAGGATCAAATAAGATTGAAGCAAGTAAAATGTTTATCTTAGACTCTGGCACATGGTAAGATTTGTTAAATTATTCCCCAAGTGTTAAAGATGAGGCTGAAGGTAAGGAGCAGAGGGAAAATCATTGATTAAAGGCATCCTAACACCGTTTGCTAACTTTCTGGTAACAGGAAGATGTTGATAACATTTAATATGGGTCCATCCTTATCTTCCCACTTCTCTTTGCAAGCCAACTGTCTCAGTCACCAGCTCTGCTAAACTCAGAGCAAAGTGGGCATTCTGAGCTGCCAGAAAGGGTGGCAAGCTAGAGAATGGTACATGTCTGTTAGTGCAATGGCTTCTTATGCTATTAAAACTGCCACGTAAGGATTGGGTGGATGAGCATGTGGCTTACAGTGTTCCAAGTGAGACCATATCTGTTACACCAGTTGCTCTTCATCACAATTAAGGATGGAGAAGGGTCGAGCATGGTGGCTCATGCCTGTAATGCCAGCACTTTGGGAGGCCGAGACGGGAGGATCACCTGAGTTGAGAGTTCAAGACCAGCCACGACCAACATGGAGAAACCCCGTCTCTACTAAAAATACAAAATAATAATAATAATAAGCCGGGCATGATGGCACATTCCTGTAATCCCAGCTACTCAGGAGGCTGAGGCAGGAGAATCACTTGAACCTGGGAGGCAGAAGTTGTGGTGAGCCAAGATGGTGCCACTGCGCTCCAGCCTGGGCAACAGAGCAAGACTCAGTCAAAAAACAAAAAGAAAAGAAAGAAAAAAAAGCAAAAAAATTAAGGATGGAGAAAATTGAAATGTGGAAAATGTGAGCAGCTTACATGAATTCACAAAATGTTTAAGAAGAAAAGGTAAATCTTGCCTGTGTTTTCTATAAAAGGTAAATACAACAGCTGTTAATTCCTTGCTCATTATTTTAGAGGTATTGCCAAAAAAAGATAAGTAGCTGCGTGTATACTTACTGAGTTGTTTTCTTCAAAAAAGAATGTGTAATTCAAAAGACTGATGTCAGTATAATATAAAAGTGACTGCTAATGTAAAAAAAAAAATTCACAATATTTTCTTGAGCGATTGGCATAACATATCACTTCCATGTGAGTGAAGTGAAGATTGAGAGGGAACGTATCAGTGTCATATCCCTGGTTCAAAATGACAGGTCTATGCACAGGTTTATTCCAGCCTGTGTCTCTTGTTTTTGTGTCAATCTTTGTTCTCCACCTACATTTTAATTTTAAATATAGAGGCCATGACTTATCCTTCTGCTAAGAACAGTTATTACCAAATAAAGTATACTTGAACAGACAATGTTTACTAAGCCATAACTATGTCTCGAGAAGAATTAGAAGCTTGGCAAATTGGTCCAAGTGGAAGCATGAATTCATGAATACTTAGTTGAAGTCAGGATTAGAGAATCTTACTGGTTCATAGGAAGCTAGAGGCAGAGTACAAAGGCTGATAACTTCAAAATCAAAGTCCTGAGGAGATGGTCAGGCAGTCCACCCTAGGATGTTGTCAACCCAAAGGGACTAGATCATTGAGAGAGAGAGAAAGAGAGAGAGAGAGAGTCTAAAGCAGTGAGTGGTAAACAAATTAGTAAGAAAACAACAATCAATCCCATCAAAAAGTGGGCTAAGGACATGAATAGACATTTCTCAAAAGAAGATATACAAATGGCAAACAAACATATGGAAAAATGCTTAACATCACTAATGATCAGGGAAATGCAAATCAAAACTATAATGCAATACCACCTTACTCCTGGAAGGATAGCCATCATGAAAGAATCAAAACACAGTAGATGTTGGCATGAATGCGGCAATCAGGAAACATTTCTACACAGCTGGTGGGAATGTAAACTAGTACAGCCACTATGGAAAACAGTGTGGAGATTCCTTAAAGAAATAAAAGTAGAACTAAGATTCGATCCAGCAATCCCACTACTGGGTATCCACCCAGAGGGAGAAAGGTCATTATTTGAAAAAGATACTTGCACATGTATCACATGTATGTTTATAGCAATTCACAATTGCAAAATAGTGGAACCAACCCAAATGCCCATCAATCAATGAGTGGATAAAGAAACTCCAGTATATGTATATATATATATGTATATATATATTATATATACATATGTACATATGTATATATACCAGAGTATATATACATATATACATATATTATATACATATATACATGTGTGTATATATGTGTGTATATGTGTGTGTGTATGTATATATATGATGAAATACTACTCAGTCATAAAAAGGAACAAATTAACAGCATTAACAATGACCTAGATGAGATTATAGACTATTATTCTAAGTGAAGTAACTCAGGAATGGAAAACCAAACATCATATGTTCTCAATGATATGTGCAAGATGAGCTATGAGGATGCAAAGGCATAAGAATGATACAGTGGACTTTGGGGACTTGGGGGGAAGAGTGGGAGGGGAGCCAGGGATAAAAGACAATAAATGTGGTGCAGTATATACTGCTAGGGTGATGGGTGCACCAGGTTCTCACAAATCTCCACTAAAGAAGGTATTCATGTAACCAAATACCACCTTTACCCCAATAACTTATGGAAAAATAAAAAAAAATACATAAGTAAATAAAGCAGTGAGTGGGAAAATAATCTGAAGTAAGTAGATGAACTAAAGAGAGTTAACTGTAGCAATCTTTTTTCCAGGGAAAGGGCAAGGCAGGGAGTGGTGGTGGTGGTTTTAACCCGGGACAAGCAGAGGAAAGCAGTCATTAAAGAGATCAAGTCTCTGTGGGTCACTATGGCTATTTATTGTGAAGACACATTCTCTTAACTTCTCAGTCTCCATCAAGCAGTCATGCTAAGTGATAAATGAGTCAATCGGGTAATATATTATAAATATTAATTTTTATTAATATGGAAAAAGATCAAAAAGAATATGATTAATTAAAGAAGGATATAGTATGATCTATCAGAGACCGATTTGTGTGTGTGCATATATGTGCAATGTGTACTTGAAAGAAGAATTGAGAGTTTACACACTGAATTATTGGCAGAATTTACTGATAGGTGCTGGTAATATGGTTGTTTACTCTTTCCTTTTTGGTGTGTAACTTTTCTACAATTTTTGTTTTGTAAATGTGTTTTACTTTTGTAATGAGAAAATATAATTTATACGTGAAGAATAACTCTATAAAGTAAATAGCTACTCGGTCATATTATAACCACCATAAGAATAGGTTATAATGGAGCAAAAATATGCATGAGAATCATATAGTCCTTCATTGGACAGTACACCAAGGCATACTACACTTTTCTGATTTCTTACACAGATATATCACTGATTGTCCAAAGTCCCTTAGAATATTTTACTTCTTGTCTGCCCATCACATTTCTTAGCTTTGGCTAAGGCTAAGTTTCTTTGCCTTTTTCCCAGTGTTTCTAAAACTAATACAGAATGAGAACATAATGACATTGGTTCTATAAAGAAATTGTTCTCCAGCCTGGTCAACATGGTGAAACCCTGTGTCTACTAAAATTACAAAATTCAGCCAGGCGTGGAAGTGGGTTCCTGTAATCCCAGCTACTTGGGAGGCTGAGGCAGGAGAATTGCTTGAACCCAGGAGGTGGAGGTTGAGGTTGAAGTGAGCCAAGATTGCGCCATTGCACTCTGGCCTGGGCGACAGAGCAAGACTCTGTCTCTAGAAAAAAAAAAAAAAATGTTCTTCACCTGCAGAGATGCTACAGAGGCATTGGCAGTAACACATGCACTTAGACTTATGTGTTTGCAAATGTAGATGATGGTGTTGAGTCACCCATACTCTGTCTCTTGATCCCCTTTTGATCAGCAGCAAACATTTGCAAGGCAGCTGGCTGGAATCATAGTTGCATGCTGCATGAGCATAACACTAGCTTTGGTCATATGTAGGAAACTAAAGGGATAAATATCATACCCTTGGCATTATTAACACTGTATTCTCCACAACTGCTAAACTGCACGCCTTTGAACTGGGAGCAAATTCACTGTGACATCTTAGACTAACTTTAGATTCACTATTGTTGAGAAACACAAATCAGAATTTTTATAAGTATTGTGTGCCTAGTGGGTGGGTGGACTAGAACAACAGTGGTTTAGAAGAAAGAGACCTGACTTCCAGACTTAAATAAATCATCCTTTAGATAAGTAATTTTCATTGGCCTTAATTTTGGTATCTGCAAAACAAGGGATTTGAGTAGTTCATTGTTTCCAAACTTATTCAGTATTAATACGTTCACAAAGTACCATCTTATGTGACATTTCCCTATTTGCTGTACATTGCTATTTAGCAGGAATGGAGCCTATGAACTATGATTTTGGCAAATACTCCAAGTAACTGATATGATAAGAAACATTGGATAACACTGGATGAAGTGTTGTTTGACCTCCCCACCCTAACCGTAAAAAGCCCATGGTATGCGAGGTGGTCATCATCACATTATTGTTAACACATTCCTGTATGTTTGGCTACGGTGAGAGATTTGCCCATTGCAACAACAACAAATAAATCTAGGAGATCATTTCCTTTAAGGACACATTGTTTTGCTTTTACAGTATAACTAAATGGCCAAATAGAGATTCACTCATACATACTGTGCATGGAAACCAACCGAGCGAACATGAGTCCTTAGAATAAATGCCTGTTGACATCAAACATTCAGCTGTTAATCAGAGGGAAATCAGTTGTACTTTTCTACATTGTAGTCTTATCTGTAGTTACAGAATTCCTTTGCAACATTTACCTTGTAAGATGTAGAACATGGCGAAATGTTGTAGAAATCATGGAAATGTAGGCTTGAGATGATGCCAGCTTTGAAGATTATAAGTGTGGACCCTATTAGCACATCAACATGGCACATGTATACATATGTAACAAACCTGCACGTTGTGCACATGTACCCTAGAACATAAAGTATAATAAAGCAATGAATCAAACAGAATATAGTACACACACACAGAGACACACACTTGTGCTCATACTCAAACATTCACACACAGAAACATACTTATGCTCCCCAAAATAAGAACACATGCACCCCTTTTCCGAACACATGCTGTGCCAAACTTTCAACTCTGGATTGAGTTTTTCGTTGATTAAACACATGAAACTGAAACTATCCAAATAAACTCTTTTGGCAGTTATTGAAAGTCTTTTGAAGTAAACCAGAATGCCTCTACAGTCAATGTTTCCATACTGAATCAGTCCCTGTCACAGTGATATTATGTTTATTTTTATGCTGGAATGTAGATTTCTTCTTTCTTTGCACCAGCTCTGCAAAGATAAAAATAAGAGGTAATGAAGCAGAATGCTATGGGTTTGAGGACCTCTTCCCTGGAGAGTGTGTAAGCTCTAATTCTTTTTACAGTCTCTTTATAATAAGATTGGCCTGCTACTTCATAGCGGTAATTGCAGCCTTCTTCTATTCCTCAGAAAAAGACACTATTTTCTTGCTTCTGTGAATCAGTAATCTGTTTTTTTTTTTTCTTTTTTTTGAGACGGAGTCTCGCTCTGTCCCCCAGGCTGGAGTACAGTGGCACCATCTCAGCTCACTGCAAGCTCTGGCTCCCGGGTTCACGCCATTGTTCTGCCTCAGCCTCCCGAGTAGCTGGGACTACAGGCACCCGCCACCTCGCCCGGCTAGTTTTTTGTATTTTTTAGTAGAGACTGGGTTTCACCGTGTTAGCCAGGATGGTCTCGATCTCGTGACCTCGTGATCCGCCCATCTCGGCCTCCCAAAGTGCTGAGATTACAGGCTTGAGCCACCGCGCCGGGCCCAGTAATCCCTCTTAATACTTAGTGATTCCCTCAGTCCTCTTATGTTTCCAAAGCCATGTGGTGTCTTGGAGCTTGTCATCTGTGACAGGAATTGACTGGGAGCAACCCAAGTGGGAAATTCTAAAGGCACTTTTGAAGATTTCCCCAAATGCTTGCTTGTTTATTTCAGCACCCTTTACTGATCAGAAAAAAAAAAAAAATTGATAAACCAAACTTAAAACTTGAGTACAAGTATGACAAAATTAAACATATCCAAAAGTGAACTCATTATTTTCTGCACTCCCCATAAAACTACTTCCTTCCTCTAAAAATCCCCGTTTTTGAATAATGGCATTGAGCTAAGTGTTAAAGCCATAAACCAGAGTCACCCTTCTCTGCTAGACAAATCCAGTTATTCATCATACGCTGGCTATTCTAAATTCAAAATGTCTCTTATTTCTCATCTGTCTGTTCACTCCCCACTCATGAGGCCTCAAAGTAGGATCTCATTGATTCTAGCCTGTTCATCTCCCCACCATTAGTCTTTGCTTACCTAAAGTCCTGATTCCACTATCCACAGCCCTATTTCTAAAGTAGGAATCTGATTTTGTCTTTAATAAATTCGTGAATAAGATGATAAACAAATGTTTTTTATGATTGTTAGCTCCTTTATAACCCAACCTCAGTCTGACATCTCAGACCCATTAGTTATTATTTCCTTTAGCCTTTATTGACTTTCTTTTAGCCGCATTGACTTTCTTACCTCCTTCCTAATCATGCTTCCTTGTTATTTGTCCATCTTTGCATGGACTATCTCCCAAAAGATGGAATTCCATTACCTCTTACACCACAACACTCCTACTCTAGTCTAAAAAACTCCATTCAACCTTTAATCTTCTCATGTCACCTTCCCTGTGATGCATCCTCCATTTCCTCACAGAGCACTGCATTCCTAATCTATTAATAAAGTGCAAATCATATTATGGATGGTGCAGTGGGTTGAATGGTGGCCTCCCTAAAAGGTACATCACATCATAACTCCTTGAACCTCTGAATGTGATCTTATATGGGAAAAGGCTCTTTGCAGATATAATTAAGAATCTGAGGATGAGATCATCCTGGATTATATGTGTGGGCTTTAAATCCATTACAAGTGAACCATTAAGAAACACAAAGAGCAGAGCCACACAGGGAAAATGGGAGACCATGTAAAGACGGAGGCAGAGATTGGATTGACCAAAACCCAAGAAACTCTGGAGCCACATGGAAGAGGAAAGGCAGGATTGCCCCATTAGAGCCTTTGGGAAGAGCGAGCCCTGTAGACACCTTGACTTCAGACTGCTGGCCTCCAAACTGTGAAAGGTTAATCTTCCATTACTTAAATCCATCAAGTTTGTGGGAAGTTGCTGTAGCAGCCCTAGGAAACTAATGTAGGTAGCTATTTATACATTCGCTCCTAACTATATCTTAAAATTCTGCAGGGCAGATGTCACAGATTGTTTTTGAATTGATAGAGTTTATTTGTTGAACAGTTTTAGCTTTACAGAAAAATTGAGCTCCAAGTACAGAGCATTCTCATATACCCCTTCCCATTTCCCTTATAATTAACAGCCTGCATTAGTGATGTACAGTTGTTACAGTTAATGAGCCAACAGTGATACGTTATTCTTTTTTTTTTTTTTTTGAGACGGAGTCTCGCTCTGTCACCCGGGCTGGAGTGCAGTGGCCGGATCTCAGCTCACTGCAAGCTCCGCCTCCCGGGTTTACGCCATTCTCCTGCCTCAGCCTCCCGAGTAGCTGGGACTACAGGCGCCCGCCACGTCGCCAGGCTAGTTTTTTGTATTTTTTTAGTAGAGACGGGGTTTCACAGTAATACGTTATTCTTGACTGAAGTTCATAGTTTACATTAAGGTTCACTCTTTGGTCTAGGCAAATGTTAATGACATGGATCCATGAATACAGTATTATACCGAATAGTTTCACTGCCCTAAAAATCCTGTGTTCCACCTATTTATTCTTCCCTTCTCCCAAACCCTGGAAACTGCTGATCTTTTTTACTGTCTCCCCCCGCCTTTTCCAGAAAGCCACATAGTTGGAATCATATAGTATGTAGCACGTTCAGATTGACTTCTGTTACCTTATCAGCATTTAAGTTTTCTTCATGTCCCTTGTTCGTTTGACAGCTCATTTTTTAAAAATCACTGAATTATCTTCCATTTTATAAGAGGCCACAGATTTGTATTTCACCCTTGTAGCCTTACCACATCACTCAGAGTAATACACACATGTTCATTAAATTAATAGACACACAAGTAGATACATATACATGGATGATTGAATAAACAGTGAATGAGTTTTAATGACTTATTGAATATAAAGTGAAAGCATGAAATCCTATAAAATGACTAAAGTGACTGTATTTTTTTTTTTTTTTTTTTTTTGGCTGTCACTGAAAGCACCCAATGGATGTCACTCAGGAGTTCTAGGCTCATTCTGGGTTCTGGCTTGCATTGAACTGGTTTGTGTTAGATCCTAAGGCCAAAGGAATAAACTGAACTGAAAAAGTCAGTATACCTAAACAACTCCTGGCCACATAAGAAATAGCCTTAAACTGCTAGGAAGTGTATAATTCATCTTCACAGATTGAGTGTACTTTCAGTTTCATTATTATTGAGTTTTGTTATTGATTTTAAAAACAGTTAAAAGGTAAAAAATACGTAATACTTATGAAGCTTCCTCAGGGCACAGTTTCAGGCTGAATAATATCATTTCTCTGTCCTACAGCTGAATGGCTGAGATCAGAGGTGTTTGCTTCAGTTACCCTTTTATCTCACCCTCTTTTTTGTTGAAAAGATTAACTTTCAGTAACATTTAATATTTATGAATGAAATCATACAAAATAGAGAATTCAAAATAATTTTGAAAGGTCTTATGGGAAAAGGAAAAAGATTGGTCCTGAGAAGATAATTGTTGAAGCTGAGTAACAGAGATAAGAGGGTTTGTTTTATTATATTCTCTACATTTGTATATGTTTGAATTTTTCCACAGTTAAGAAAACTCATTTTATAAAATAATGATGAAAAGAATGTCAACATATTTTGTTGTTATTGTTATTGTTGTCGTTGTTGAGACAGAGTCTCACTCAATCACTCAGGCTGGCGTGCAGTGGTCCAATCTCGGCTCACCGCAACCTCTGCCTCCCGGGTTCAAGCAATTCTCATGCCTCAGCCCCCCAAATAGCTGGAATTACAGGCGCCACACTACCTCGCCCGGCTAATTTTTGTATTTTTAGTAGAGACAAGGTTTCACCATATTAGTGAGGCTGGTCCTGGCTGCAAGTGATCCACCCATCTTGCCCTCCCAAAGTGCTGGGTTTGTAGGTGTGAGCCACTGCACCCAGCCCACATATTTTTTAAATATGTTTTAAATGTAAACTGAAAGTCATTTTAATCTCATGTCAAATCAGAATTTTTGATACCCCTAAAAGACCTAATACCCTAAAAATCTGTGTGAATTAAGTAACTTCAGATCTTTACATTGCCTAAGTTGCTTCTCTCTCTCTCACTCTGCCTCCATATATATATTATTATGTAATTATATTATACATATCTCTCTTCATATATTTATCTCCATATATAAAATATTACTACAAAAAGTTCATATATCACTATTAAAAAGTTAGTATAAAATATACACTGTAAGAAAGTTGCAAGAGAAAACATTTGAATAGTCTCTTAAAGCTGTCAGCATATAATACAATTTCAGGTGCATTTTTTCGTGGTGACTTCAGAGAAGATACAGGAAACATTGTCTGATATGCAACCTCATAGCAAATAATTTCATTTATTCTCAAATTATTGGTACACCACAAATAGGAAGGATTCCCCTTCCCCCATTGTTGGCAATCCTTAAATAAACTGCAAATTCATGTCACCATCTGGCTGGCAATGGACACAGGCAGATTAATCATTTCCTTTTTGAATAATGAAAAAAGTTCCCTTCAAAATGCCCCAAAATACTGGATAGGAAAGAAAAACATGGAAGTTTTATTTACAATTTCAAATGGTTTGCAACACATGAAACGCTGCAACAGAAACTTGCTTTGCTCAAGCTTTACATACTTTGCTTTACATCAAACTATGTAACTGGTATTACATAGTTTGATTTCTTATTAATAAACATTTATTATGTCTATAAGAAATGTCATTTAATAAAAGAATGATATAAAAAATTGAACTTTCAGTTTTCAGAAAGCACAGATTGCTCAAACACAGCATCTTAGTTCCCCAGGAAGCTCCACTCAGTGCCTCCCAACACCTCTCACACTTCAGTCTCCTGCCTTTTCATTCTTCTCTTCCCCATTGTTTATAATAAACATTTTTAACACATTTATCATCGCTGGTAAAGTAAATCATTGAAACCTGAGTTGCCACCACCTTGCTGTTAAACATGGAAAAGAGCCGAAATCCCTCTGAAATAACCTGTATCATTTGGTTGATATTTTTTCCTGCCCGTAGCAATGTTGCTTTGGTTTTGTTGTTTTGAAGCTTTCTATTTTGCTACACACTTTGATGTTTGACTAATAGAAAAATATTTCCTTATTTTCTTAGTCATTACTATGCCAAGTGATTCATTTCTTCTCTTTTTTTTGTAGCCTCAGGCATTCTCAGTGGTGCCACTAAATTTATCCTGCAGATGTTAAAAAAGAATCCCCACTAGAATCCTAGTACGTAGACTTTTACAGTGTTATGAAACATGCCTATTTTTTAATATTTAATTAATATTTTAATGTGGTATAAATAACAGCATCTCTGAAGCCATTGCCATTCCCAGGAGTCAGGGCAGGCTACATAGAAGACTGTCCTGTTACAATAATGTTCTAATGATTTGGATTATAGTCCTTGCTTCCTTTTTCTGGTGCTATAATAATTTGACCCTTGACCCATACCAACTTCCTAGTCATCTATTCAGTTTTTATTTATTTATTCAATAAATATCTCTTGATCACCACTTTTTTGCCATACACTGAGTTAAACATTATTAACTATTAGTTTAATACATTGTTAATACATTCAAGTAGCTCACACATCCTGAGGCCTTTCTTTGTTCAAAGGGTGTTTATAGACAAGAAAAATGGGAGTAACGATGTCCTTCTGTGACATAAGCATAATTGAAAAAAAAGTAAAAGTATAAAAGAGAGAGTTTTGGAAAGAAGAGAAGGTTCTGAAACATTTTAGATTGAGAGAAAATATTTGGATTTGAACACCAGGCTTTCTAGCTTTTGACAAAATTCAAAACCCTTTTACATTAAAACCCCTCAACAAACTAGGTAGAGGACTTTACTTCAACACAAAAAAGGTCATATATTAAAATATATATATATGTGTATATATATATATATATATATATACACACACACACACATACACACACACATATATCCCACAGCTGATATCATACTCAATGGTGAAAAACTGAAAGATTTTCCTGTAAGTTGAGAAATAAGGCATGAATGTCCCATTCTCCACCACTTCTATTGGACAGAGTACTGGAAGTCCTCAAGATAACAATTAGGCAAAAAAGAAATAAAAGTCATCCAAATTGTAAAGGAAAAAGAAAAATTATCTCTGTTTGCAGATGACATGACCTTGCATGTTGAAAATGTCAAAGACTCCACCAAAAAAAAATAACCTGTTAGAATTAAGAAATGCAGCAAAGTTGTTGATTCAAAATCAACATACAAATATCAGTTGCATTTCTGCACACTATCAAAGAATTGTTCAAAAAAGAGATTAAGAAAGCAATCCTATTTACAATATCTCAAAAAGAATACAAATTTAGGAACAAACTTAACAAAGGAAGTGAAAGTCCTTGTACACTTGAAACTAGAAAACATTGATGAAAGAAATTAAAACACAAATAAATGGAAAGATGGTCGGGTGTGGTGGCTCACACCTGTAATGCCAGCACTTTGGGAGGCCAAGGCAGGTAGATCACCTGAGGCCAGGAGTTCGAGACCAACCTGGCCAACATGGTCAAACCCCATCTCTATTAAAAAGAATACAAAAAAATTAGCTGGGTGTGGTGGTGGGTGCCTGTAATCCCAGCTACTTGGGAGGCTGAGACAGGAGAATCACTTGAACCTGGGAGTTGGAGGTTGCAGTGAGCCAAGATCACGCCATAGCACTACAGCCTGGGCAACAGAGAAAGACTCTGTCTCAAAATAAATAAATAAATAAATAAATAAAATAAAAATAAATAGAAAGACATCCCATGTTCATGAATTGGAAGAATAAATATTGTTAAAAGTGCTCATACCATCCAAAGCAATCTACACATTTAATGCAGTCTCCATCAAAATTCCATAGACATTTTTTACAGAAAAAGAAAAAACAATACTAAAATCCATATGAAACCACAAAAGACTCCAAATAGCCAAAGCAATCTTGAGAAAGAACAAAGCTGGGGGCATCACATGTCCTGATTTCAAAATATGTTACAAAGCAGCTGTAATCAAAATAGTGCAGTAGGTATAAGGAAAAATATATAGACCAATGGAACAGAATAAAGAGTTTGAAAATAAACACACAATATGGCCAACTGATCTTCAACAAAGGTACCAAGAATACACAATGAGAAAAGGGTAGTTTCTTCAACAAATGTTGTTGGGAGTGGTGATGGAGCAAGATAGCAGAATAGAAATCTCCACTCATCATCCTTTCTGCAGGGACACCAATTTAACAACTCTCTATACCAAAAAAGCACCTTCATAAAAAACAAAAACCAGATGAACACTCTATCTAGTTTTAACTTCATATCCCTGAAAGAGTCACTAAAAAGAGAGGAAAAGCAGTCTTGAATTGCCAACACCACCCCTCCTCTATCCCTTAGCAGTGGTGGCATGGTGTGGAAAGGGAATCTGAGTGCTTGAAAGAGGGAGAGTACAGCAATTGTGAGACTTGCATTGAACTCAGAGCTTCCCTGTTAATAGCAGAAAGCAAAATCAGAATGAACTCAGTTGATACCCACCCATGGAGGAAGCTTTTAAACCAGCCCTAGTAGGATCCCCATCCCAGCAGTTGGATCTAAAGTACCTGCAAGCTCCACCACCATGGGCTAAACGGCACCGTGGCCCTAATGAGCTTGAAGGGTAGTTAGGCCACAGGACCGCAACTCCTAGGCAAGTCCTAGCCCTGAACTGGGCTCAGAAACAGGGAACTGGACGGGTGCACCACTTACTAAGACAAAAGTGCTGGCACCACACTTCCCCTAGCCCCAGCCTGCAAAGCTCATGGCTCCAAAAGTGAACCCTTCATTCACACAAGGAGAGGAGACAGAAGAGTGAAAAGGACTTTGTCCTGCATCTTGGGTACCATCTCTGCTACAGGAGGATATAACACCATAGTTGCAAGGTCTCCTTTCTAGGCCCTAGCTCCTAGATGACATTTCCAGACACACCTGGGGCAAGAAGGAAACCCACTGCCTTAAAGGGAAGGACCCAGTCCTGGCAGGATTCATCACCTGCTACCTGATGAGCCCTTGAGCCCTGAATAACAAGCAGCAATATCCAGGAAGTATGCTGTGAGCCCTTAGGTGAGGCTCTGAGACTTGCTGGCTTCAGATGAGACTCAGCACATTCGCATCTGTGATGGAGAGTGGGCAAGACTCATTTTGCTTGAGAAAAGCAGAGACAAAAGTAAAGGGAAATTTATCTTGCACCTTAGGTACCAGCTTGACCACAATGGGGTAGAACACTAAGTAGGCCCTTGGAGTCCCCAGTTCTAGCCCTTGGCTCTTGGATGACATTTCTGTACCGGCCCTGGGTCATAAAGGAGACCAATGCTTTGAAGGGTAAGTCCAAGGCCAGATAGCAATTACCATAAGCTGACTGAAAAGCCCATGATCCTTAAGAGAACATCAGCAGTAGCCTCCCCGTGGGCCTGTGGTGCCAGTGGCCACAGGGTGAGGTTCCTCTGCCTTTGGAGAGGGGGAGGGAAAAGTGGGAAGGACTACATTTCATCGTTTGAATGCCAGCTCAGCCACAGTACAAGAGAACACCAGGTAGACTTCTAAGGTTTTTGACTCTAGACTCCTAGATGATACCTGTGGACCCACCCAGGGCCTGGAGGAACTCACTACTCTGAAGAAAAGGACACAGACTTAGCTGGATTTTCCACCTGATGATTATAGAACCCCAGGGCCTTAACTGAACATAGATAGTAGCCAGGGAGTGGTTAGAGCAGACCTTGGGAAAGACCCAACACTGTGCTGGTTTCAGGTCTGACCCAGCACAGTCATAGTGGTGGTGGCCACGTAGGGTGCTTGTGTCATTCCACTCCCATCTCCATGTGACTCAGAACAGAGAGACAGAGAATGAGAGAGAGAAAGAGAAAGAGAGAGAAGAGAGAGACCTATTTATTTGGGGAAAAGTAAGGGAAGAGAATAAGAGCTTCTGCATGGTGACCCAGAGAATTCTTCCAGATCTTATCTAAGATCAGCAAGGTGGTACCGCTGCAAGTCTGCAAGAACCAGAACCACAGCATTACTGGGCTTGTTGTACCCCAGTGCAGATACAGCTAGATCACAACGCCCAAGTCCTTTCAGTTATCTGGAAAGCCTTCCCAAAAGGTCAGGTACACACAAGTCCAGACTGCAAAGACTACAATAAATATCTAGCTCCTCAAGGCCCAGGCACAGACAAATATCCACAAGTATCAAGATAATCCAGGAAAACATGACCTCACCGAATGAACTAAATAAGGGACCAGGGACTGATCTTAGAGAAACAGAGATACGTGTCCTTTCAGATAGTGAATTCAAAATAACTGTTTAGAGGAACCTCAAAGAAATTCAAGATAACACCGAGAAGGAATTCAAAATTCTTTTAGATAAACTTAATGAAGAGATTGAAGTAACTAAAATGCATCAAGCAGAAATTCTGGAGCAAAAAATGCAACTGATATACTGAAAAATGCATCAGTCTTAGTAGCAGAATGAATCAAGTAGAAGAAAGAATTAGTGAGCTTGAAGACAGGCTATTTGAAAATATGCAGAGGAGATAAAAGAAAAAAGAATAAAAAACAATGAAGCACATCTACAGGATCTAAGAAATACTCTCCAAAGGACAAGTCTAAGAGTTATTGGCTTTGAAGAGGAGCTAGAGAGAAAGATGGAGGTAGAACATTTTTTTCAAAGGGATAATTACAGAGAACTTCCCAAACCTAGAGAAAGATTTCAATATCCATGTATAAGAAGGTTATAAAATACCAAGCAGATTTAATCCAAAGAAGACTACATCAAGACATCTAATAATCAAACTCCCAAAGGTCAAGGATAAATAAATGTTCCTAAAACCATCAAGAGAAAAGAAAAAATAACATACAATAGAGCTCCAATATGTCTGGCAGCAGACTTTTTCAGTGGTAATGTTATGGGTCAGGAGATAGTGACATGACATATGGAAGTGCTGAAGGCAAAAAAAAAAAAAAAAAAAAAAAAAAACTTTTACCATAGAATAGTGTTTCTGGCAAAAATATCTTTCACACATGAAGGAAAAATAAAGACTTTTCCAGACAAACAAAAGCTGGGAGATTTCATCAACACCAGACCTGTCCTACAAGAAATGTTATAGGGAGTACCTCAGCAGTAAAGAAAAGGACATTAATGAGCAATAAGAAATCATTTGAAGGTCCAAAATTCACTGGTAATAGTAAGTACACAGAAAAACACAGAATATTATATAATTGTAACTGTGGTTTGTAAACTACTTTTATCTTAAGTATAAAGGTTAAATGATGAACCCATTAAAAACAATCAATAACTACAACAACTTTTCAATATATATGGAATACAATAAGATATAAATAGAAAAAAGCAAGAAGTTTAAAAGTTGAGGTAAAAAGTTAAGGCATAGAGTTTTTATTAGTGTCTGTGTTTATGCAAACACTGTTAAGTTGTTGTCAGTTTAAAATAATGGGTTATAAGATAGTATTTGCAAGTCTCATGGTAATCTCAAATCAAAAAACATACAATAGATTTATAACAAATAAAAAGGAAAAAGCTTACTCATATTTCCAGAGAAAATCACCTTAACTAAAAGGAAGACAGGAAGGAAAGAAAGAAGGAAAAGACCACCAAACAACCAGAAAACATGTAACAAAATCACAGGAGTTAAGTCCTTACTTGTCAACAATAACACTAAATATAAATAAGATAAACTCTCCAACAAAAGACATAGAGTGACTGAATGGATAAAAAAATAAGACCCAAGGATCTGTTGTCTAAAATACACACATTAATCAATGTGATGCATCATATCAACAGAATGAAGAACAAAAACCTTCTGATCATTTCGATTCATGATGAAAAAAGCACTTGATTAAATTCACCATCCTTTCAAAATAAAAACCCTAAAAAGACTGGGTATAGAATGAAAATGACACAGTAAAAGTTATATACAACAGACCCACAGCTAGTATCATACTAAATGGAGAAAAACAGTTTTTTCTCTAAGATTGGAAACATGACAAGTATACCCATTTTCACCACTGTTATTCAACAAAGCACTGGAAGTCATAGCTAGAGCAATCAGACAAGACAAAGAAATAGGGCATCCAAGTGGGAAAGGAAAAAGTAAAACTATTTTTTGAATATTATGTAAACTTATATTTGGAAAAACCTAAAGATTCCACACACAAAAAAAAATCCTAGTAGAACTGATAAACCATTTCAGTAAAGTTACAGAACACAAAATCAACATACAAAAATACAAAAACCAGGAGCTTTTTGTTTTTTTTTTTTTTTTTGAGACAGAGTCTCCCTTTATTGCCCAGACTGGAATGCGGTGGTGTTATCTCGGCTCACTGCAAGCTCCACCTCCCGGGTTCAAGCCATTCTCCAGCCTCAGCCTCCCGAGTAGCTGGGACTACAGTTGCCCACCACCACACTCAGCTAATTATTATTATTATTATTATTATTATTATTATTATTATTATTATTTGTATTTCTAGTAGAGACGGGGTTTCAGCTTGTTAGCCAGGATGGTCACAATGGCCAGGAGCTGTTTTATATACCTACAGCAACAATCTGAAAAATAAATTAAGAAAGTAGTCCCATTTACATTAGCTACAAATAAAAGACCTAGGAATGAACCAAAGCAATGGAAGATCTCTACAATAAAAACTATAAAACACTGATGCAAGAAATTGAAGAGAACACCAACAAATGAAAAGATATTCCATGTTCATGGATTGGAAGAATCTATATTGTTAAAATGTCAATAATACTCAAAGCATTCTATAGATTTAATGCAATCCCTATCAAAATACCAATTATATTCTTCACAGAAATAGAGAAAAGTTCTAAAATTTATATGAAAATACAAAAGACTTGAATAGCCAAAGTAGAAAGAAGAAAACTGGAGGAATCACATTACCTGACTTCAAACTATACTACAGAGCTAAAGTAACCAAAATATCATGAAACTGGCATAAAAACAGATCGGACGCAGTGGCTCATGCCTGTAATCTCAGCGCTTTGGGAGGCCGAGGTGGGCGGATCATTAGGTCAGGAGTTCAAGACCAGCCTGACCAACATGGTGAAACCCCATCTCTACTAAAAATGCAAAAAAAAAAAAAAAAAAAAAAAAAAAGGTAGCCAGGCATGGTGGCACGTGCCCATAAACCCAGCTAATCAGGAGGCTGAGGCAGGAGAATGACTTGAACCCAGGAGGCAGAGGTTGCAGTGAGCTGAGACTAGGCCACTATACTCCAGCCTGGGCGACAGAGAAAGACTCTGTCTCCAAAAAAAAAAGAAGACACATAGTTCAGTGGAACAGAATAGAGAATCGAGAAATAAATCCATACATCTACAGTGAACTTATGTTAGACAAAGGTGCCCAGAACATAAATTGGGGAAAGGACAGTCTTTTCAATAAATGGTGGTGGGAAAACTGTATATCCATATGCAGAAGAATGAAACTAGACCCCTATCTCTTCTATATATAAAACGATCAAGGATATGGATTAACGGACTTAATAGATTAAAGACTGAATCCATTGTATTAAAGACTTAAGTGGATTAAAGACTTAAATCTAAGACATCAAACTATAAAACTTCTACAAGAAAATATTGGGAAAAGTCTCCAGGATATTGGAGTGGGCAAAGACTTATTGAGCAATACCCACAGGCACTGGCAACCAAAGCAAAAATGGATAATTAAGATCACATCAAGTTCAAAGGTTCTACATAGCAAAGGAAATAATCAAAAAAGTGAAGAAACAACCCACAGAATGGGAGAAAATATTTGCAAACTGCCCATCTGACAAGGAATGAATAATCAAAATATATAAGGAGCTCAAACAAATACATATGTCCATAAATAATCTACTATCAAGTCTCTGTAATCACTAACAGGGGTCACAGGTTGTATTCTGGTTGCTTTCTAAGTCCAAGTCATTCCCAGTTTTGTTCCCAGAAAAACATTTTTTTAAAATAGGAGTTAATGATGTTACTTTGACTTTTTTAACTTTTTAACTCAGGATTCTTCAAAGCTTCTCATTATGTTACACTAAAATTCAAAATCCCTAACAGGAACTGAAGGAACTACCTGATCTGACTCTGCCTATGTCTCCAAATATATCTTGAGCCCCTCTTTTCCTTGTATGGTCCACTTCACAGTGGACATCTTTATGTTCATTTGAAGGACATATTTATTTCTAAATTCAGAACCTTCACACATGGTCTTCCTTCTGCCTGAAATGCTATTCTCCAACTCTTTCCTTTTCTATTGCCTTTTTATGGTTTAATCTATATGTTTCATCCACAAAATAAAAAGACTCATCTTAAGTCCTCTCATAACAAAGACTTCATCCTCTATCCTCATCCTTTTTAAGTTGTAATATAAACTGCTAGAAATATTGGCTATTGACTACCCACAGTTTCATCTTTCACTGGAAATGGTCATTTGCTAGAGCCTATACCATCTCTGAGATAGGGACAAAAATGCCTGGCGCTATTCACAATAGCAAAGTCATGGAACCAAGTTAAGTGTCCATGAATGTTTGACTGGGCAAAGAAAACGTGGTACATATACACCATGAAATACTACGTAGCATGTGGTACATATACACCATGAAATACTACACAGCCATAAAAAGTATGAAATCATGTCCTTTGTAGCAGCATGTATGTAGCTGGAGGCCATTATCTTAAGTGAAAATGGATTTCATTATCCTAAGTGAAATGTTTCCTAACTCAGAAACAGAAAACCAAATAGTGCAGGTTCTTGGTTATGAGTGAGAGCTAAATAATGGGTACACAAGGTCATAAAGATGAAAATAAAAGACACCAGGGACTCCAAAGGAAGGAGGCGAGGGGTAAGGGAAAGGGTTGAAAAAGAAGGTTTCTTCTAGTGTTTCTATAGTTTCAGGTCTTACATTTAACTTGTTAATCCAGCTTCAGTTAATTTTTGTATATGATAAGAGATAGGGGTCTCATGTCCTTTGCAGCTGAGCTTCTTAAACAGTTGTTACGTTTACTATTTCTGCTTCTTTTCTTCCCAGTTCTCTCCTCAGTCAGCTTCAACCAGCTTTGTTGAATCCATTATTCTTCTAAAATTATCCAAACCTAGATTGCCAATCTGATTGTTGATAAATTCAACAGAATATTTTCAAACATCAGATTGCAAAGCCTATCTTAAGGTTGTATAACAGTTGTCCGGTCTCCTGAAATGACTTCTTTCTTGGCTAGCACACACCTGCTAGCTTTGTATTCCTCCCATCATTGTTCAAAATTGTTCTCAGCCAACTTTGTCAACAGTGCTCTGCAACTTCCAAAATTATTGGAGTTTTTCTGGAGTTCTTGGCTCTCTTTTTTCAAGGTGTTATAATAATTGGAAGGTAATACCATTCAGTTTTTTGATCTCATTTATTCCATCCGTAACTCTAATGCAAATCTCTATTTTCAGTGTCAGATCCTGATCCACCCCTTACTCTACACAGTGCAATCCCACATTTCTAACCGTGAGTTCATTATCTTCCTCCCTCCTCTCTACTGTTCCATTCATCCAGCAACACAAACCACGAACTTGAGACGGGTATTTATCTCATCTCTCCTGTCTCTAACTCAACACACAACTAGGAGATGAAACTTTCTAAAACTGTACCCAGTTATGTCAGCCCCTTGCTTAAATTAAATCCCCTCAGTGATCTTTATTGTCCTCAAGATAAAGCCCCATTTTGTTTGCAAACCTCACTAAAACTTTCATGAACTAAACTTCTCTCTCATCAGAGATACTCTATTTTAGTTATCCTTCTCTGTCTTGTCTAGAAAGGCAGTATAATTCAGAAGGGTCTTGCTGCCTAAATTTGAGTTACATGGTTTGCTATCCATGTGATGTTTAGTTGTATGGAGCTAGAGACTGAATTTGCCCAGGTCTCATTTTTCCCTTCATGTTAAAATAATAATAGTATTCATTTGGGTATGTATGAGACTTGACATCAGACCTGTAAAATCCTGTGATGGTGCCTGGCAAGTAGAAATCACTCAACAAATTGTAGCTGTATTCGTTATTATTAACAGTAGTATTTCATTTTAGACATTAAGTTTCTCCAGAGCAGGTGCTATGCTAAGTATACAGTACATATTAACTAAATAATTGTTACTTGGATATAAAATAGTAGCGCTCTACTTTATAAAGCAAACTTATTATACCACCTAATATTTCACTTCTTTAAACTCTGAAATAATTGTGCAAATTAAGCACACTTGAACGAATTGAAGTAAGTATACTCTGGGAGGTTACAGTAGAAATAACATATTCTAATACATATAAAATAAGAAGAGACAGTAAGACTAACCCAGGAAACTCAATTACTTCACATATAGAGGCTTGATAAATATTTTCTGAAGTATCTAAAAAACAAAAGAAAAGTTTTCTGTTAATCTGTTGTGCCTATGCCATTGGAGAAAGTAAACTTTGTAAAAGAAAACTCAAAGGATGTCTTTCAAGCTTTTTTATTCAAACCTTCTGGCAGAGACTGAAAACTCAGCCACTTTACTTATCAAAGACTGCAATCAATATAGCAAAGCTTAAGAAAGATAGGAATGAATAAGCTGCTCCACTGACTCTGAAGATTATTAGAGTTTGATAGAGTCAGAGCCAGCCACACCATATGGTTGCTGAAAAATTCACTCATTAAGGAGAGTCATAAAATTGCAGTACATTTCTAAAGACATAAACCCCCTACCTGTTAAGATTCAAAAATAACCAGGGACAGAGAATTTGCCAGGAAGGAAAGTAAAGCAGGATGAGAAATCTTCAAAAACACCATTCCAGGATTTGTACTATATACAACTGCATAGCAGACAGAGAAACATATGAATTGTCTTTAGACAATACTGCCTCAATGCTTACCCACTACTCACATATACACATCCATTGGGCGTTTCACCAATGCGTGTCCTGATTCAATTACTGCCATGAATTTTCTTCTCTTCCACAAACTTTTCAGAATGAAGCAAGCACTATTTTTTTTTAAATAAAACCACATTTAGATATAAAAGCACATATATTTCCAAATCAAAGTAAGTCCAACTCTGAGTCACTAGTGAGAAATTCTATCTCTCGTATTGCAAAGCCCCAGGTCCCACGGATTTTATATAATTCAGAACAATTGAAAAGCACCTCCAGTTTTTTTTAAATTTCATTTTCCATTATTCGTGGATCAAGTGGGAATGGTCTTCTGAGGGTAGGAGTCACCACTTGTCTCTCAGCAGGCTTGAGAGGAAATTTTGCCCAGACTGGCAGCCTCAGTGTGCTGGATCTAGCCTTTCTAGGATCACCCTAAAGTTATGACCGTCCAAAGTTCTTCTACTTCCTCAGAGGTTTGCAAAGAAGCTGGAAGTGAGTCTTCCAAAGTAGCATAAATCATGAATTGTAACTAATCAAAATGTGACTTTATTTGTGTTTCCCACAGACCTTTTAGGTTTATTCAATGGGTAATTTTTCTTCATTCTTGGATGAAAACTTAAGCCCTGTGATTCTCTGCACATTCTTATCAGATTGGTTGCTGTAAGTCACAATCATTGTCTTATTTCAATAATTAGCATGTCCAGAACAAGATTTTAATTAGAACTTTGAATTTGTTTAAATATAAATCTCTCTTCTAGTTTAGACCAGTTTTATTCTGGAGCCTGCAAAAGGCATCAGGGGAGTGGGAATCAGATATTTTAAGTCAGCTGTACTCACTGCTCTTGGCACATGATTAAACTTGACTCTTGTGAGGCACTTGTATAGGCTTTTCAGAGGTGCTCAGCTCTAGAAACTTCTATTCTGAAGTCCCATGGCCATCTGATGTTCTAAGCAGATACTCTGATTTTTCTTTCAGAATCTAGTGATAAATCCTAACTAGCCTCTCTTTGATGGGATCTTTGCAGGCCTCTATTCACCCTCTTTGGCATGATCTTAGATTACCTCAAGCTGACTCTCTATTCCACGTGACCCACCACTGACCTGCCAATCACACTCTCACATCCTTTGCTCTGACAAACTCTAGGAGTGCAGGATGTTTGCAATGATGCAATGCTCTGTGGGCTCTGTCACCAGGCAATTGGCTTGTCGGTCTTCTGCCCACTACTGCTGTCAATGTGACCCCAAACTGTAGAGACACACATGGCTTTCCCACCTATCTTGTGAAAGCCTTCCTTACCAGGCTTAAGGAAGTGCCACAGACCCAGGTACATTGTGTGGAAGGTGCCAAATTGGTCATAGAGCTCACAATACCATTCTCCCAAAGACATTGTCCTCAGAAATCTGCTGTCTGCACATTTCAAACTTTTGTATATTCTTCATCTGCTAAGAGTTCTCAGATTGGTGAAGATGGAACTCAAGATATTTTATATAAATATATACTGCATGTAAAGATGCGCCTCATATCCACTCTGGCATCCCAGTCTCTCTTATGGTAGCATATTTGAAATGGAGTCAACATGAGTCTCCTAACACCATAGCATTTCCAGTTTGGGGCAGGGTCCCAGACTTTTCTATAATATTGCTGCTTCTTTATCTTTTGTTGATCTCCAGAAAAACATACAATTTCTCCTCAATTTAAATTGGCTTTTAAATCCTCCATTCTTGGACTGGAATGGGTATATAAGATGCTCAGACCAATTTTATTTTTTCTTATGAATTGATCCTACTATATGAATAATAAAATGAAAGAACTGCAAGGGTTTCTCATGATCTACAGAGATCAGTTACTGCTGGAAAATTATATATATTTTATATGTTGATATACATTATATGTAATTTCCCCAGAGTAAAAAAATACATATATAAATATACACATGTATATATGTGGTTTTAAATTTTACCCTCCAAATATTTAATGCATTTGTAAGCTCTGACAGCATTTGTGATGAATGATAAATCTCTAATTGTTACTAAAACACTCCTTAGACATGCCAAGTACATTCAAAAGAAACTTTCACTGAGGGTGAAAATATCAAAATCAATAATCGTAACAAACAACTTGTTGGTATTCCCAGAATATTCTGACAGATGAGAGAGAAGATTGTTCATCTCTAGATTTTTCCCTCTCTTTTTTCTTTTGATATCGAGTGAGCATATATGTCTTATTTGTGTGCAGAAGTAAAAATAATGCAATAAAGGATTACAAAAGAGGATCTTCATCACAACTGATGAGCCATTTTTTTAATTAACAGAAGAAAAAGATAAGGACCATACTGAAACAATTGTCTGAGGTCCCAGAGGTAAATGTTAACACCTACATTTTAACAGGTGTTTGAAATTGAACCAACTATTGGAATAGAGGAGGATATTAAAAAATGACTATATTGTCAATTATTTCACACTTCAGAAAAATACACATTTGAAATCTGGCAAGCATGAAAAAGGTCAAATGGAAAAGAATTCTGCTACAGATGAAGGTATTGCTTGGCTGTCTTACACATAAACTATTGAATAAGATTATAGTGTTTACAAGGAAAGAAATATTTCAACTGTCTAATGATTAACAATGCCACCTATCTCCCTCCAAATAGGATGAACTTTGAACATTTTTCTAGGTCTATTCAAAATTATTTTCTCATTCCTCATTATATTAAGTTGTGATAAGAATTTTTCTCTGTGTATGTATGTGTATGTGTACACACACATATACACACCTACACACATGTACACATATATACACATACACTTATGGAGACAGATAGTTTATTCAGTTGATGAATCAAGAGTGGTAACATAGGAGAAAGACTGGTTCATTATAACTGTTGCAGGACATATGGTATTTTCTGGCCACAGGTAATATAAATAAGGAGGCGATAATGTCCCTATATTTACAATAATTAAAATGTGTGTGGGACATGCTTAGTGACATATTTTAAAGAGTATTTTAAGCACACGGAATAAACAATAACTCATTAAAGTTGTGGAACAAACTTTACACCAATTCTTACGTTTCAAATGACAGGAAGAACTAGGAAAGTTTTCTCTGGAGAACACAGCATTTCATTGAACAGGTACACTGAGAAACATGAGAACTATCTTCACATGTTTAAAACAGCTATGTGGAACAGGAGATAAATGTTTCTCTAGATGCCAGAGAGGAATGAGAAAAAGAGGAATGAGAAAAATATGATCTATATTTGGATCATAGATAGAATGGGATATCTCAGAAGGAAGCAAGTTCTCTACAATCTGAGGTGGTCAGATAGGTGATTTGAATCATGTCTAGGATGGAATTTGACTTGGCTCATTGATAAACAGTATTCAAACTGTTTCATCAGCTAATATCACATTAAATTCATATGGGACATATTCAAATGGGTTAAAGAGGTACAGTAGAGAGATGCCAGTTGATCCCTGCCACAAGTAGGGCCCCAGATTGACTCCTACTTTTGGGCCTTGGGCAGAACAGAGCAAGTAATTCGGAGTCACAAAATACTTTTGTGTTTTAGCCCTTTCAAAATGGTCAGCTTCCTCTAACAAGCTCTAAATCTACTCTTTAAAATCCTCTATTTTGTTGTTCAATTAATTTATACCCTCTGTCTTTTGTTTTCAACCATAAAACTATTCTTTATGGATTTCATAACTTAAAAATTCATATGCTACATTGACAGCCCAAAAAAAGAAAAGCACTTTCCTTTTTCAACATCTGTACTATTGTGATTTATGACCTCTTTTTATTTGGTTCTCTGTCTTACATTTTTTAGTAGGTGGGGGAATAGGAATCCATTCTTTGAACAGAAACATATATAAATATCTGAACTGAAATACAATAATGGGTCTGTCGTGATCACACAGTAGAACCAGAAAGATAAATAATGTAGCTGCATAAAAATATCTTATTATGCTTATTATAAACACCTTTGATTTTACCTAAACACAGCCAAGTACACAGTATTGATACTACTCTAGTGTTTTCCATAGAAACCATGAAACATATAAACTTGTATGTGTGTTTATTTTCAGTAATCTCTAATCATTCAATGGAGTTTAGTGTTAGTTCATCTTTAAATTTAAACGATTATTCTATACACATGGAGCTATAATATTTTTTTCCACATGGTGTCATATTTATTTCCACAAAGGAAAAGTGATGACAGAAACATTTTTTTAAAAAAGGGGGTTCCAAAAAATATGTATTAAAACAACAGTAGATTTCCCATTAAGCAAAGAATTCAGTACCTCATTTTTCAGCCAGTTGAAGGAGTGCCGAGAATGTACTGGCTTTGGAAAAGATACCTCTTTCCAGCCAAAACTCTTCAGAGAAGTTCAATAGGAATAATTTCCATTCAGGAATTCCATCTTTCATATGCCAGGTGTCAGGACTGTCAAACCTTTGGACTGTTTAGTCTTATCAAACCTAATAAAACAAATCGTACATAACCACAAGGAAACATTTTGTTGCTCTTTTCCTCACAGCATCACTTTTAAGTTCAACTAAATTTACAAAAAACCAGTTTTGCATTTTTGAACATCTTGTTCAGATTTCTAAGGAAGATTTTTCTTGAAAGCACATCAATATAATGAGTTATTAAAATATACACATAAAATAAGAGTGATATTCAAGTGGTTATATACTGAATGTAAACCCTGAGACATGAAGTTTAAATGGTATTCTTTCTGGAGGAAAAAAATCTGTGGTTGAAATATTTTAGCCTTATCTTACACAGGGAATCAGATAATGCTAGCTGGCTGCTGCGTTGTGCCAAACATTTGAAATTCAGTATAGAAAAGGGGCTTGTGAATTGTCTTCTTGACCCATGACTCAGTTTTGTGAGACGATGGTTTCCCATGCAGAGTTTCAAGTTGAAGATACCCTTGTTTTCTTTATTTCTCACAGTTTATAGTTCTACAAAAGGAATGCAGTGGGAAGAATTTCTCAAACTAAATATTTTAAGGGTCACCTACAATTGATATTGTTTAAATCAATTCCTTAACACCATTAAAATCTGTTTTAGTTTCTCCATCAATATATTAGTGATAAGAAAGCAATTCATTTTCATAGACCACTGTATTGCTCTAGCATAGGAAAAAGTATAATAGAGATTGCATTTTAAAAATCCTGCCTAGATTACATTTCTCCTGATTTAGAAGATAATAATATAAATTATTTCTTTACTGACCTATCCTGAAATGTTTTTGAATGATCTCTCTCAGTGATTCCTAGATTTAAGAATTCCTAGCATTTAGGAAGAAGGTAAATATTTATTTTGCCCAAGTGCCAGACTATGGGCTGGGTGCATATTGTCTCACTTAAGGGTCTCGAGTGTCCCCTGAGGTCCTCAATCAGTCCTGCCCTTAGTTAAGGGGAAGTCTAAGCCATGACTCATTTTCAAATCACTGGGTCCATGAGGCCCTTTCTGACCATATTTGTAGTTCTAAATTCAGGGATTCAGTATCAGGTTTAAGAGCAAGTCCTCGAGCTCTACATCAGTTTTAGCAGGTGGGTTCATAGTTTATTCTGCCATGCCTGAGTCCTTCTCTCAATAACTGATGTAATATTTCAGTTCCTTCCAGAATGTTTAGTCCTGTTTGCTTTAGCTACATTTCTACAGTGACTGGAGTCTAGTTCTAGTACTTGCTACTGGTTCTGTATCTTTTATTGCTGACTTCCAGCATATCCAGTCATTAATCTATTCCATCCTCCTATGATAAAAACCATCCCTTTTGAGTTACAACTAATAACTAGTGGAATGGAAATATTTATAAACCTATATATTCTCATAGCAATGCAATACTTTGTAACATAAGCTGTTATATTTACCATGTTAAAAAAAAAAAGGAGAAAATCATTAATTTTAAAGATTACTGAAGTAATGTGGAAGTTGAATTTTTTATTTTGTCCCGAGTGTGAAAAATCCTCAAAGCCAAAGAGCCATATTCATCATTGTATCCCTTGTCACCAAAATGGGACCTGGCCCAAAGGCCTCTGTCCCACCAGCAGGTCTAATTCTCAGGTTCTAATTCTTTCCAGTCTGATGCCGGAGCTTGATTCTGGCATCTGAGAGCTTCATTTTAGAGCTTTCATGGCGTTGAAAAAAATGTCAAAGATGTCAAGATAAGATTAGCAGCTGCAAAAATTTCTGACGGAGCAGAGCAAACAGTTAATAAATTGAGGCAAAGAGGATAAGGAGAGAGTAGGCCTCCTTTTACATCTTAAAACATCAAATAAGGTGAATCAAGGTGACTTACTGCTTGTTCCACAGAGCCACACTTGACAAAGGAAAATTTTAGCTTAAAAAAGTCAATGTGTTAGGCTAAAAGTATGTAAACTGCATCTTCTTGTTCAAGATTTTTCTAATTTACTTAAATTACAGATTGTTTTCTCCATATTAGTTTCCCTAGCAATTAATGTTCCCATGCATGGACATATCCAGGGTCAGGCATCAAAAACCTACAATTTTGTTTCCTATAGTCAGTAAAGCATGGAAATGTGAACAACATAATACATATTACCTTGATTCTTCAATCACTATTAAAAGTAAAATTTGTACATTTATACATTTATAAAAATGCACAAATATACTCTATTTCATACATCTAGTCACATTATTAATAATCATGAGATACAATATGTAGTATTAATTGAATGTGAACATTAATCTCTGTTCTGTTAACCAATTAAAATTTAAACACAAAAATATGGCTTACCAATGAGAACAAATCATTTAAGTATTACAATAGATAATAATTTTTTGGTCAAGAGAAATCTTTCATATTTTTCAATGACAGTATTTAGTCCATTTTACTAACAAACAGTATATCCTCTCAGCCGTCTAACAAAGTGACCATATAGCAGGTACAACAGGAAATGCTTTTGGAAAATGCCAAGCATTCAGAAATTGACATCTACAAGGTCCATAAAAGAATGTCTAAAGGACAAGTTTTATATGGTTGTGTACAAAAATTCAGGTAGTCTATAGAACTCGATAGTATATTAGCCTTCTTAAAGAAATATTTGTGAATCCTAAACACATACACACACACACAGAGAGAGAGAGAGAGAGAGAGAGAAAGGGAAGTTAAGAAAGACAAAAGTATTTTTTAAAAATGTACATTAGACTGGGCACGGTGGCTCATACTTGTAATTCCAGCACTTTGGGAGGCCAAGTTGGGCAGATCATGAGGTCAAGAGATCAAGACCATCTTGGCCAACATGGTGAAATCCCATCTCTACTGAAAATACAAAAATTAGCTGGACGTGGTGGCACGCACCTGCAGTCCCAGCTACTCAGGAGGCTGAGGCAGGAGAATCACTTGAACCTGGGAGGCGCAGAGGTTGCAGTGAGCCAAGATCGTACCACTGCACTCCAGTCTGGGAAACAACAGCAAAACTCCATCAAAAAAAAAAAAAAAAAAAAAAGGAGGGGGGGAGGGAGGGAGAGGGAGGGAGGGAGGGAGAGAAGGGGAGAGAGTGGGGGGGGGGGAGGGGGAGGGAGGAAGGGAGAAAAAGAAAGAGAGAGAAAAATGTACATTAAAATGTACCTTATTAATATGTTTTGAATGGGTTCATCCAGAACATAATGGGAAGACACCCATACATTTCCTAGAAACAATTGTTTTCTTAAAATCTCAGGCATTGCATACCCTCATCTCTTGTCTAAAATCATCACCTTTTAGTAAATTATTTTAGTTGATGTTTCCATGGAGATCAAAAAGTGCCTATGTGAGAATGTATATGTGAAGTTCCTTCTAAACTGCATACCATTAAAATGATTCCTGTTAAAATGATGGGTTTTTTTTTTTTTTTTAACTCACACCTCTACTTATCTATCTTATTTTTTATATTATGGTTCTTCAAACTATGACTCAAATGTCCCCTGCTAGTTCTATTTCCTGAGACTTCCAAATATAAAACCCTCTCGCTCATTAAATACAGTAGGGATCATAGTTTCTTGTCATGAGAAGATGTGCTATGAGATTCAATATAGTGCCACTAGAATAACTTATTTCTCAACCCTCATGATGGTCAGAGATCAAGATGGCATACAATAGTCACACATATTATAGTAAAACACAAAAGATAACTATCAATTTTAAATGTATATAAAAATAATGGTTTTGCCTAAAATAGATTTGGATTAAAAAAAAAGTAATGACTGATGTCTTTGAACATACATGAACAAACAGTTGTTAGTGGTGTAATGAGAATGATCGAGTCCTCTATCTTTTTTATCTAATGTTTATCCAGTCTATTTTATATGTGCAATTTTAAATTATCTTTATGCTTTAAAATATAATCTTAAAGAAAATCTTATAAATGCAATTCATGAAAACTTACAAAAGTAACGAGGAAATATTTTCACCAAGTTGGAAACTACATTTTATTAATAATTTTAAAAGGTAGTAGTTGGTAATTTTCTCAAAATTAATGTTGAATTATTTTAGTGTTTGAAATTATTTTTCTCTTTTATTTCTGATTTCTCGTGTCATCTATATAGACTATGGAATCATGTTAAATATTTTAAAACATTTCAGAAACACATTGTACATATATTACATAAATATATGTGTAATATGCATATATATGTATATATGTGTATTCACACACACACACACTTTGGAGAATATTTATCTATGTATTTGTTTTACCTTGAGTTTTGATTCAAAACCTATGTTTTTCAATAAGATTGTAAGTTTCATGAGATTTAAATCTAATTCAATACTGTTCATTTTCAGCATGTATTATCATTCCTTAAGGATAATGCTCATTTTTTGTAGCTAGCTTTTTGTAGCTTCTATAAATTGTCATTCCAGATGGCACTCCATTGTTTCAAAGTTGATGCCACTCATCTTCTTTTAGGAAAAGATTGTATTTAATAGGAAGCCTGGGCAGTGTTTTTCTACAAAAAGAGAAGGTGTAGATTGAGGAATGATATTAGCTTTTGCAATTGAATTGCTCTATGAATTACTTCCTAAAAACTGATGTAAGCAAATAACTCTTCCAAGTCTCCAAGAACTGCTTTACCACAGGAAGTATCCCAACAATTTGCTGAAAATATTTGCATCTGTTCACCCAGAAAGTGAAAATCAAAAGGGATTATTATCTTTTTCTCCTTAAAGAAACCATCATAGGTTCCCTGAGTCATCCAACACACACCCTAGCTATGGGTGTATGCTGTATTGAGAAATGCTAATAATACACTCTTGAAAAGAAATGTATCTCTATATTTCCACTGCAGCATATATTTTTTAATGAATTAAACATAAAGGTCACTAGCCGCAAGAAAATACTTTTATTATTATAGTCAACTCAGTGCCCAGGTTAGAGTCTGACACAGACTAGATGCTTGATAAGTATTTACCAGATGAATGAATGAATACAAGTTGTTTATAATCTCAACTGCTGAATAGGCTCATATACTGCCGCCTCTCCCTGTACATTATCTCATCTCCAGAGATTAAAGAGACCTAACAGATATATCAATATCATTTTACCATTCCAAGTGATAAGGCTTAAGAATTGCTTACATTGTGTCTGGTAAAGACCAAATATGGAAACAAATGGTATATGAAAAATTGACAGGAAAAAAGATCACACAAGACTGAGAGCCAGGCAAGGGATATTTTCTTGTAGTCCAGATTATCCCTAGCTTGCTGTATGTTCCTAAGCAAATGACTTTATATTTCTGGGGATCTTGACACATCTGCTACGTGAAGAAGATGCTCTAGCTGCCAACGTCTCTCACAGATTCCATGTTCTCAAATGAAAACAACTAGCAATAGTGAAGAGTGGTTAGCTTGCTGAGCAATGAGGAGCACCCATACATTGCTGGTGGAATTTTAGAAAACGCCACAACTGCTCTGGAAAACAGTTTGGCAGTTTCTTATAAAGTTCAATATGTATCTACCCATAAAATCCAGGAAGTCCACTCCTAGGTATCGACTCAGAAGAAATGAAACATTATATTTACACAAAAACCTATTCACAAGTATTTACATCAGCTTTGTTTATAATTCTTAACAATTAGAAACAACGTAGATGTCCTTCAACCAGTAAAGATGTAAACAAACTGTGGCACATAGCTCAAATGCAGAATTAACAATAAACAGAGCAAACTAATGGTTCAAATGACAACATGGATGACTCTTAAATACATTTTGTTGAGTGAAAGAATATGCTCTAGTTTGTGACTTTGTTTCTTTCAGGGATATGGATCAGGAATTCTAAAACAGTTACATTTTTTATTAGGATTAAACAAATAAATAAATGTATTATACATAACAAAAGCCAGGTATCCTGCTATCAGAGAAAGAAGTTGTAAAAAGTGAGGGAGAAGCTTAGAATAGCTCCTATGGTGCTGGATTCTAGTAAATGGTATCAATATTACCTTATTTTTAAGTATGTATATGTATATACACACACACATATATATGGACATGTAAACATAAACAAAAATAGCTACGAAAATGAGTGTAAGCATGAATTAGTATGCTACATATATTTCTTACTTTTATCCCTGAATGGGGCTAGAATCACTAAGACCTCTGTAACAAAATAGCACACCTAGCACTCACACATTGGTTTCTAAATACCACTCCCCAATAAATGGAACCAGGACTCCTGTGAGACATGATTGATTCCAGAATTGAGACAGGAAAGTTTAAAGTAAGCCTGAAGTAACTTCATAATGCCAGAAAATAAGAAACTGAGGTAAAGTGAGAAATAAAGAAAACAAAGGATGGAGGAATACTGAATAATCACAAGAGCCAAACTGAAAAATCTCCCAATGGCTAAAGCTGGAATAGCATGAACAAAAATAAGTAATTGGTATTTGAGATAAACTCCTAAAAATAAAAATTTGAGTTCATAATAACATAAATAAATGGGGTGATATGGTTTGGCTGTGTCTCCACCCAAATCTCATCTTGAATTACAACTCCCGTAAATCCCAGGTGTTGTGGGAAGGACACAGTGGGAGATAATGGAATCATGGGGGTTATTTCCCCCATACTGTTCCCATGGTAGTGAATAAGTCTCACGAGGTCTGATGGTTTTTTATGAGGTTTCCCTTTTCACTTGGCTCTCTTTCTGTCTTGTCTGCCGCCATGTCTGATGTGCCTTTCACCTTCTGCCATAATTGTGAGGTCTCCTCAGCTATGTGGAACTGTGAGTCCATTATACTTCTTTTTCTTTATAAATTACCCAGTCTCAGGTATGTCTTTATCAGCAGCCTGAAAATGGACTTATACAGTGGGGCATGGGTAATGGTTCTTCTTTGTATATATAAATATATAAATGGAAAATCAAAATTAGAATATCACAGTAAAAATTGCCACAGGCATGATCCAGAGATGGATGCTAAAATGAATGGGTAAAAGTTTAAGCTAAAACCAGGTATTTGCAACAAGGAAAACAGAAATTTAGAGTGGAAACTCTTCACAGACACTACTATAGTCAAGTGATTAAGGTTAACATTACCTGTCGTGCAAATGGTGTCATCTTCAGTACTCTGACGTGTTGCCCGGAGACAAGCACATTATCTGTGACATTCATCTCATAAATGCATAATCTCAATCTAATCATGAAAAAACATTAGAAAAGCTTAGGCTGAAAGTTTAAGTATATATAAATATGTGATGCTTCCACCGACCAGTTCTCTAATCCATCCTCTTCAAATGTCAAGGTCAAGACTGATGATTGTCACAGACTGAAGAAGAGCACAGAGCTTTGACAATTAAAAGCAATGTGGGATTTGAGATTAGATGTAGAATACAAAAAGGACATTAATGGAAGAATTGGGGAAATTTGAATAAATCTTGTGCTTTGGTTAATACTACTGTATGAAGGGTAATTTATTTTGATAAATATGTTTTAGTTATATAATATATAAACATAAGGGTAAAATGGATTAAGGGTAGATTGAACTCTCTGTGCTATTTTTTGGATTTTGTAACTGTAAAATTATTTCAATATTAAAGAGTTACATTCCTTGATCATTCAACCAGTACGTATTCATTACATGATGCCAATTTGAGATCTTTTTTTAATTTAGGATAATCTCTAATTTCCTCCTGTATGTTTTCTATGATCATGGGGAAACATCAAAATATCTAGGCACTCCTTAGTCTTAAGAAATTTATTTATATATAGCACACATCACTTTAGCCTGAGACGACATTTTAAACTGAGGCATTTGGCCACATCTAACTGTAAGGAAGTCTGGAAATGGTATCAGTTACAATTCTAGTGCTGTAGAAGAAGGGAAGAAAGATTTTTGGTGGTTGGCTATCAGCCTATGATGCAAGAATAAGGAACATTATAGGAGATTCTCAACCTAACATTTATTTACAATGTTGATGCACTTCATACCAAAAAAACGCTCTTAAAGAAATATGAGTACTGTCATAAATACTAATTGCCATAGCTAACATTTTAGGTTTTATTTTACAAAGGATCTTTCTGTGAAATACTGCTTTTAAATCTATGAAGTAAATATAACAATCCCAATTTATATATGAAAAAATTAAAGCAGAGAGAAATTACATATCTAGTGATACAGCTGGGATAGAGAGATATTACATATCTAGTAACGTAGCTGGGATATAATTCTAGATTTTCTGACCCAACATGGACATTTTTCTGTATAAATTGTTTATAGATACTATCAGTTTAATTGTTAAGAATGTTTTAAAAATTGAAAAAAATCTCACCCCAATATTAAAATCACATTATCAGAAAACTATCTATCTCTTGTCTTCAGAGAATTAGGAGTTTAAGAATGAGTCAAATTCTCCTTTTGAACTTGACTTATCCATATTTGTGAAGTTCATAATGACTGAATGTTTCATTTGGGTCAAAGATCCACCAATTCCAGGCTCTGGGTATAAGCCAGACCTCGAAGTCTCCTATTATTCCAAGAGTACATTTCCAAATATTTTATTTTCTTAATTTGTCTCATGCTCTGGTTTTGTCCCAGTCAGGTCTCGTTCAAGTCTAAGTTCAAACAAGAGCCTTTTAGTATCACAGTCTCTCATCTCTGCCCCAATTTGTTTTGGCTGATCGCCTCCCTCTGTGGCCACACTATTTCTCTCACTCAAACAGTTGATCCCATATGCCAATGCTGTTTGCAAAGGAGCACTTGAAAGGGCAGGGTTATTCATAGGTAGCATTGTTGACAGACAGAAAGCCAGGAGAAACTCCTCAGTCTATAACATTCCGTTATCTACTAACTTACTGTGGAGTGATAAAATAAACCCCTATGTATCACAAGATTCAAAATCAGTATCTAGTCCTTCTTTCCTATTCATATAAAATTGGTATATCAACATTGCAACAAGACTGTCAAGAATGCTAGTCTGATTTGCATCAATGAGTGGGTAAATGTTCTGAATGACAGAGCTGATATATATGCCCTTGCTCTGTGATAGTCAAAGTATACTGGAGGCTTTGAGCAAAAGTCATAGCCTCATTCTTTAAAAGACCTACAGAACTTATGCCTGTAGAACTGTACGAAGGGTAAAGGGACTCAAACACATTCCACAGAAGAATAACAAGGGAATATACGAAGACTACAGAAGAGAAAACTGCAATTGAAAGGGTTTCTCCAACTATCTTAAGAGCAGCCCTGAAGAAGTCTTTAGTGAGGCATCATTTGGATTAACTAAAAGGGAAAGCCAGACTTTCTAAATGGTAATTCTTAGGAATAACATATTAGCTCAACATAAAGAAAGATAAGTGTAAGTATAAGAAGTATCAAAAAAAAAAAAAAAGAAAGAATGGATATCTCAGCAGAGAGCTAGTTTCTCATCTCTTGGAAGGCTTCAGGCAGGAGATCAAAAGTAAAAGACTCTGACTATGTAGCTACATCGCAACTGACAAAGTTTATTTAACTATTTTAAAAGTCAATTTAGATTTATTACTGGATTTACTTTTTAGCTGTCCATAAATCTGTTAAGGTAGGTGAAATGGAACTAGTGCAAGTCAAAAAAGTGAGCAAAAGAAAAACAGTATCAAAAACGGAAGGCATGCAAATGAATTCCTCTCTAGATAAACATATATACACACATATAGATATAAATATATATATGACATAAAAATTACCAATAATTTGAAGATAAATAAATAGGCTTCTTGTAAAGAATTAATGTTGCCAAGGATCCCATTTATCTCCAAAGCCATGGTGCTGGATGCCATGTTGAGATGTTAACTTATTTTCTCCTCTCCCCTTCAAGGAGGTATTTAGCTCTATATTCAATCATTTCAAGAAAGACATGGCAGGACAAAAAAGAGGTATTGGTCACAAGTCTTTTAAGATCTTAGGAAAACCTGGAAGATTTTATGATGAAGCCAAGATTCTTTGGTTTCATGGGCATAAGCTTCTGAATGCAGAGGGAGAAGAATTATCTCTAGACTGGAAAAATATGCCTGCAGTATATAAAGAGGGACATATAGAAGGAGGCTATAGATTAGAGACAGGGAGAACTACATCTGGTTTTCTAGCAGTTCCTCTAGAGAGCTAACAAGATGGCAGACAAAAAATGGCTTGACTGTGTTGTGCAGCTCAGTACACAGGATCCCTGAGTCCTACGTTGGTCAGAGTTCTCCACAGAAATTAAACCAATAGGGTCTCTCTCTTTCTCTCTCTCTCTCTCGCTCTCTCCATATATATGTATGTATGTATATACACACACACATATACATACACACACACACAGACACACAATATGTATATGTGTATATATATATATACACACACACACATATATAAATTTGTGTGTGTGTGTGTGTGTAATTATGGAGGCTAAGAAGTCCCATGATCTGCAAGAACCAGGGAAGCTGCTAGTTCAAATCAGTCTGAGTCTGATAGCCTGAGAACCAGCGAGCCAAAGGTGTATCTCTCCAACTGAGGTTAAAAGCCTGAGAAACGGGGAGACTACTGGTATAAGTCTGGAAGTCTGAAGGCCTAAGACCTGCAGTTCTTATATACAAAAAAAAAAAAAAGAGAAGAATGATAAGAATGATGTCCCACCTTTGGAAGAAAGAGCGAATTTGCCTTTTTTCAGCCTTTTTGTTCTATCTGGACTTTCAGCCAATTGGATGTTGCCCTCTCACATTGGGTAAGGGCAGATCTTCCTTACTCAGTTCACTGATTCAAATGCCAATCGTTTCCAGAAACACCCTAACAGACACACCCAGAAATAATGCTTTCCCCTCTATCTGCGTGTCCCTTAACTCAGTCAAGTTCATAACTAAAATTAGCAAGCCCTCTAGACCAAGCATGTCAGGGAAGCAGCAGGGAGCAACTGAACTTGAAGAGTCTAGAAGGGATCCTCAATGGACATCATGAAGGCAGATCACAGGAACCAATCGCAATGGTCTACATCTTGAGTGACCAATGATCTTGGTAGCCCAGGACTTTCTAGGTGTTAGCACTGAGAGATGCATATTTAGGAAAATCCTTCAGTTCCATGCAAACCAACATTTATCATTTCCCCATCCCATTCTGTGTTTGCCACACTAGCCCAAGAAGGATGGATATTTCAAGAACTGAAGTTAAACCTTCTACCTTTTTCCTAAGTACTAGAGATTCGGGTCAGAATTTAAAAAAGAATGACTGAGAATAAAGTTCTATTTTCTGACACAATGGAGTTTGTGAATCAAGAGTAATGCCTACCATAACTGAATACCATAAAAAAGGAAAGAATGAAACTTTTTCAGAGGAAAATTGCTAGCCTCCAATTCTATACTGAGCCAAAATACTCTATAGAACCACCAAATGGCCCCATCATTGCAAAAGTTAGAAAACATCATAAATATGTATTTTAATGAAAGTACAAAATAAAAAAATACAAAGAAAAGGCAAAGAGCAGACTGCACTACACAATTACTCAAGTAGGATTCGTCATATTGCTTGTGATAATAAATATTAAGGAGTTAAACTCCCTCTTAAGTAACAAAACTCTCCATTTGTATTTAAAAAAAATAATTCATTCACATGCTGTAATAAGAGTAATGCCTAAAATCAAACATGGCTCTGAGCCATCCAATATTCAGGCTCTCTCCTGAAATCCCACTATAACATGAATAAAGATGTTATTTTAAAAGACACAAAGTGAAAAATGGAAGAAAATGAAAGTAGAGACACACCAACAGAACCCTGAAGCCTGAAAAGCATATGAATAAGTGTCTTTATTCTGATTTACACTGCCAAATCTTCCAAAGGCTCAGAAATTGATGTCCAAAGAGACTGTAGTGGGGCTGGTGTTGAGAAAGGAGGTTGGTTGAGAGCTGCTTGAGGAGTGTTATCTGCCTAGCTCTCTCCCACTCTGTACCCTTAGTGGCTCCTCCCTAACCTAGCATAATAGATGTCTAAAAAATTATTCTCTGGAAACTTGAAAGAGAGGGTCTCTGGAAAGAGGGACACCAGGAAAAGTTGAGAGCACATGTGCTGCAACAAAATAAACAAACAACAATAAAAGGAAAATCAAGAGAACATCTGCAAACTGAATGATGAGACTTTCTACTCAGTTATCCCTGCCTTGTACCAGAATGCTACAGCCAGGACTTAACTTCTAGGCAAGAGGCTAGAGGGATTTTTCCTAGGAAACACAACCAGCCCAAGAGGAGAGGACTTAAGAGACTCACATTGAGGAAGCCCCAACAAATGTCTCAGATAATTTTACTGTGCCTTACTGTGAATCCCAAGGCCAATGAGTCCCATTCTCATGCACAGAGTTTAAAATTAGATTTTCAGACCTTTCACTCTTAGACACACTTCCAAAGCTACCAGGTGTTTTAGGAAAGTCTCTCAGATAAAAGATAACAGGCCAAAGCAAACAGAAAAAGAAGACCATCTGGAGGAAAGGAAAATAATTTAAAAAGAAGGAAAAAAATATCATTAATAACCTGAGAGATACTGAATCTATGATTAAAGTATATATGGAATCTTTTTTAAAAAGAAATAACTATTTAGATAATTTTTTAAGCCTTGGAATTAATAACACCATGAAAGCCAAGAAAAAAATGATATAAGTTTTGATAACAAAAGTTAATAAAAAGATGGAAAATAACTAGTAAGAGTAAGAAAAATAGAAATCTATGCAAGAGATTTAACATCTGAATAAATGGATTTAAGGAAAGAGAGAATTGAGACAAGATTAAACAATGATGTAATTTAAGAACATTTTCCAGAATTAAAGGACTTAGATTTCTAAATGTAAAAGATCTATCTAGTGCCCACGACAATGGGGTAAAAACGTTGTACTCCAAGATATATCACTATGAAATTTCCAAATAATAGAAAAAAGAAATTCTGTAAGCTTACAGAAAGGAGAGAATAGGAAGGCTCATAAAAAAAAAAAAAAAAAAAAAGAATGTCTTCCTTCTACACAGCAACACAAATAACCAAGAATATGAAATCATGCCTTCAAAATTCTAAAAAGAAATAATGATCAACCAAACAGAATTTTATTGCAGCCAAAATATCAACAAAGCGTTAAGATAAATTCAAGATATTTTCTGACAACCAATGTCTCAAAATATTCACATGTCATTTCAAAAAATATGTTGTAGAATATGACACACCGAAATCAATGAGAAAAATAGAAGATATGAGAATATAGAAAACATAAAAATCTAACAACGGAGAAAGGGAATCTCTATGAGGATGATGACAGGAAATTTCACGGTGACAGTTGAATTCTGAATGGACAAAATATCTAGTGAAGCTGGCCCAGATTCTTATTCATTATTGTGTTGATTTAACCATGTACTGAGAAAAGTTTTATTCTCTCCTTCATGCCATATAATATTTTTTCTTTGGTGGACTTGTAGGAGGTAGAGGTAAACCATAGTAATTTGAGAGGCAGAACATGCAAAGCAGCCCCAAACTCCCTTCCATGCCCCTATGGGATACCTGGTACCTGTTCCAGACCACAGTTCTGCCAGACAACTGGACAGCGGTGACCCTTGTGATCCTTGTGTTTTGACACCTACTCTAGGCCACATGCTCTGGCTTTCTCAGAAGACAACCTTGAAATCATGCTGTAAAATCTTGGTTCAACTCATCTTCTTCAGAAAACGTTTGTCTAATAATACAACTATTGCCCTTTTCTTGAGCTTGTGGAGTGCTAATTATGAATATGTCATATTCATTTGGATTAACAGTGGTTGATATAATTTTTTAAAAATCCTTGAAAAAAATGAAATAAGAGGAAGGGCAAAAGCTTACCAAAATATGCCAAACCAATGATAACAACAAAAAATCTAAAAAAAAAAAAAAATCAAATGAGGAATATTAATTACAGATAAAGTATATTTTAAGGCCATGAAAAGCAGAATCATTCGGTGTTGATAAAGTGTACAACCCACAATGAAAATATAATAGTCTTCAATATGCTACATGTGTTGTGCTATGTTAATGCATACTGATAACTCACATCAGAATTCATGAAACAAATGCTGTCTGGAAACTAATGTATATAAAATTGTCATGGGAACTTGAACTTGACAAAATAAATACACAGAAAATATGACAAAAAAATTAATATTAAGAACTGTTTATGACAAACCCATAGACAATATCATGCTGAATGGGCAAAAGCTGGAAGCATTCCCTTTGCAAACTGGCACAAAAAAGAATGCCTCTCTCACCACTCCTATTCAACATAGTATTGGAAGTTCCAGCTAGGACAATCAGACAAGAGAAAGAAATAAAGCATATTCAAATAGGAAAAGAGGAAGTCAAATTGTCTCTGTTTGAAGATGACATAATTCTATATTTAGAAAACCCAATTGTCTCAGCCCAAAAACTTAAGCTGATAAGCAATTTTAGCAAAGTCTCAAGATAAAAAAATGTGCAAAAATCAAAAGCATTCCTATATACCAACAATAGACAAGCAGAGAGCCAAATCATGAGTGAACTCCCATTCACAATTACCACAAAGAGAATAAAATACTTAAGAATACAACTTAAAAGGGACGTGAAGGACATCTTCAAAAAGAACTACAAACCACTGCTAAAGGAAATAAAAGAAGACACAAACAAATGAAAACACATACCATGCTCATGGATAGGAAGAATCAATATCGTGAAAATGGCCCTACTGCCCAAAGTAATTTATAGATTGAATGCTATTTTCAACAAGTTAACAGTGACTTTCTTTGCAGAATTAGAAAAAACTACTTTAAATTTCATATGGAATCAAAAAAGAGCCCGTATAGCCAAGACAATCCTAAGCAAAAAGAAGAAAGCTGGAGGTGTCATGGTACCTGACTTCAAACTATAATGCAAGGCTACAGTAACCAAAACAGCATGGTACTGGTACCAAAACAGACATATAGACCAATGGAACAGAACAGAGTCCTCAGAAACACCACCACACATCTACAGCCATCTGATCTTCAATAAACCTGACAAAAAGAAGCAATGGAGAAACGATTCCTTATTTAATACATGGTGCTGGGAAAACTGGCTAGCTATATGCAGAAAACAGAAACTGGACCCCTTCTTTACACCTTATACAAAAATTAACTCAAGATGGATTAAAGACTTAAATGTAAAACCCCAAACCATAAGAACCCTAGGAAAATACCTAGGCAATATCATTCAGGACGTAGGCATGGGCAAAGACTTCATGACTAAAACACCAAAAGTATTTACAACAAGAGCCAAAATTTACAAATGAGATCTAATCAAACTAAAGAGCTTCTGCACAGAAAAAGAAACCAGAGTGAACAGGCAACCTACAGAATGGGAGAAAAATTTTGCAAGCTACCCATCTGATAAAGGTACAATATCCAGAATCTATAAGGAACTTAAACAAATTTACAAGAAAAAAAAACAACCCCATCAAACACTGGACAAAGGATATAAACAAACACTTCTTAAAAGACATTTACACAGCCAACAAACATATGAAAAAAAAAGTTCATTATCACTGGTCATTAGAGAAATGTAAATCAAAACCACAATGAGGTACCATCTCATGCCAGTTAGAATGGTAAACATTAAAAAGTCAGGAGACAACAGATGCTGGAGAGGATGTGAAGAAATAGGAATGCTTTTACACTGTTGATGGGAGTGTAATTAGTTCAACCACTACAGAAGATAATGTGGCGATTCCTCAAGGATCTAGAACCCTGAATACCATTTGACCCAGCAATCCCATTACTGGGTATATACCCAAAGGGCTATAAATCATTCGACTATAAAGACACATGCACATGTATGTTTACTGCAGCACTATTAACAATAGCAACGACTTGGAGCCAACCCAAATGCCCATCAATGATAGACTGGATAAATAAAATGTGGCACATATACACCATGGAATACTATGCAGCCATAAAAAAATGAGTTCCTGTCCTTCGCAGGCACATGGACGAAGCTAGAAACCATCACTCCCAGCAAACTAACACAGGAACAGAAAACCAAACACCACATGTTCTCACTCATAAGTGGGAGTTGAACAATGAGAACATATGAACATCACTCACTGGAACCTGTCAGGGAATGGGGTCAAGGGGAAGGAGAGCATTAGGAGAAATACCGAATGCATGTGGGGCTTAAAACCTAGATGATGTGTTGATAGGTGCAGCAAACTACCATGGCACATGTATACCTATGTAACAAACCTACATGTTCTGCACATGTATCCCAGAACTTAAAGTAACATAAAAATAATGAATTCGTATGCTACATTTATCTAGATAAGATTCACGTTTTAAGGAAAACATATTACTAGAATTGAACCAATAGGAAGAAAAATCTCAATAATTACTTCCCCAAAAAGATGCTGGAGTCAAATGGTTATGATGGTAAATTTTCTCAATTTTCAAGGAAGAATACGAGAATATTTATATAGTCTCATTTTGAGGATTATGCTTCTACATATGCAAGTGAAGGCAGACTCAAAAAGCAGAATATAAATAGTACCTAAATGCTTTATGTAAAAAATAAATAAAATGTAAAAGGAAATGACAATCTTAGAAGAGGAGAAGAAAATTGTGAATATATATGACAAATTTAATATCCTTAATATGTAGGAGTTCTTAGAAGCAAATTAAAATTATAGAGGGCACAAAGGGCAAAAATATTGAGGTTTGCTCAGGTTTGTGTGATGGGCACACAGACTGGTTGCTCAGAAAGAATTACAAATGACCAAAAAACTATGAAAAAATTATTTGATGACTATTATTTAAAGAAATGCAAATTACATCCACAATGACACCTAATTTTAATCTGTTTCATGAAGGTTAAATACAGTAATTATTATAATGTATTGCTATAAAAGGTGGGAAGTGGGAATTGCCAAAACCATCTAGGAAAGAAATATGAAATAATAAAGGAAGAGATATTAAAGCTGACATAATATTTTTGCCCAAAAAACCCAGTTCTAGAAAATGATCTTAGGAAAATAATTATACATGCATAAATTGATATATAAGAACAATATGGATGTTTTCATGATAAAGTGAAAATAAGGTGAGTTTCATTAAAAAGTGAGAAACATTCCATATGTGTATCAAAATTGAATGGTTTGCATATAAGGTGATTTATCTACTTAAGAAGTTGTTTTAACCATGAGAAGTCATAGTAACAATTAAAAATTTTGGAAATTTCTGTAATATTGTGTAAATTAAATAACTCAATAGAAAATTACATATGTGGTACAATCCTAATATAAACATGTTTGAGCATGGATGCATGTGTTTTATGTGTTTACAATTATACACAAATGTGAAGAAGAAAAGGCTAACAATTCTACAAAAATTTAACTGTGCTTATTTCTGAGTGATGGAATTAAGAGTGAGATTGCTTTTCTATTTTTTCTATTCATGTTCTACTTAATACTTTTATTCAGAAATAGTAAACATTCCAAACAGCAAGCTGCAACCCTCTTCAATGGAATTGGAAAGTGACAAATACGAAATGAATGGTTCTCCAAGGCATTTGATTGCTATTAGAATAGGCTTAGTCTTCCTACTGGCAGAAAAAAATCCAAAATAACCAATAAAACTTGTTCACACAACTGTGCTGACAATGATATTAATGCCTAGAACAACACAGCAGTTAACTAAGGGAAAACCATGCTGGGTTTGACTCAATGAGAACCAGAGGAGGGTAAAAGCAAATGGAAAAAGATGAAATTGACAGGAAAAGCAAATGGTAATTTCAAGCTCCCAGCCTGGGTGGGCAGTTTGGGTGGGAAACTAACCTCTCCAGAGTTTGGGTTCACTGACCACAAGCGAAACAAGGATTGGCAGAGCAGGCCAGATCGAGGCAAATAGCTATAAAAGTGTTCTGCCCTGTAAGTACCACCCTGAAATATAATTAACCACCAGAACAAAAGAAAACAGTGCCCAGGGTTTCTCCATTCAGGAAACAAATCTAAAGAGCAGGAACTGGAGCCATGTGCCAACACTTCCCCAAGATCAGAGGCCAAGAAAATAGTATAATATCTGAAAAATAAATTTGGTTAGATTCTCACAGGACTTTCTAACTCACCTCTTTGGAATTGTACTGTTTAGTTCTAAGGACCACTTATGAAAGAAGACTGGGTATTAATTCTATCCTAAAACCATAACAATTATGAAGTTATGTTTACATGGTATATTTACTTTGATAAACTATATGAGTTATTTCTGACATACTGGAAGCAAGAGCTAATCTACCCGGATTATGAAAATGTTTATTCTACTTTAAATATAAACACACACACATACACATACTCATATACTTACAAGTATGTATATGTAGATTTAGTAGCTTCAATTCTTTTTTTTTTTTTTTCCTTTAATCCATTTACACATTCAACCATTCAACAAATGTTCTCTAAATACAGGACATTTACTATGCCCTAGGCATTAAGAATTATATAAAGTTACACAAGTCACATGCATTCTTTTTAAAATCTAGTGAGAGGGAATAAAATATTAATACGTAAATATAAATAAAAGGCTCTTACTTTCAAGAATAGGCTAGGCTACACTATAGTAAATAACAAAAACAACCTGGTACATCAGTGGCTGCCCATAATAAAGGTTTATTTATCATTCACCAAAGTCTTAAGGAGGTAAATTGGTTCTCCAGAGCGATGTTCCATCACATGACGCCCGAAGAACACAAGATGCTTCTAAAACATGGCCTCCAAAGTTGCTGTCAAAGGAGAAAAGAGATGGACAAAGCACACTGGCTCTTAACTGTCTCAGAGCAAAAATGATGCGTCATTTCATTTACTATTTGTCAGAACTCAGTAATACCAGCCTTTGGTTGGTTACTCTGTGAAACAGACTCAGCCAATGATTTACATCCAAGTGGTTTATTTCACAAGTAATCCCAGGAGAAATCAATAATGAACAAGAAACACAACATATGAAACCTAAGCAAGGAGGCAATTTCAGTCATTATCTATGGATATGCCATTGGATTTGGTGAAATGAACACAGATATAAAACTCAGGAGTTTCCACATCTTAAAGATGAGGCACCTGGAGGAAACATCTAAAGGTGAATGTACCAATCATTAGCAACAAGCTGGATGATGGGCACACAGACTGGTTACAGGGGATCTGAGGGTCTGGGCAGGGCAACAATAGTGTCTGCTCCAAGTTGTAACAAAAATTCAAGAGAAGCTGAAAAGTAAGAACTGTCCTCATGAAGAGGAAATTTTGTAGTAAACATGTGGTGTTGAGTCTGCCATGTTCAAGGCTATGTCATGTAAGTAGAGAAGAACACTGCAATAGCTTGGTTATAAGATTGAAGTTTGACAGCTCTGTTCATCCTTCCAGTGATTTGAAAGATGAACAGAACAATGAACAATATCAATATTAATTCTTTATTGATCAAAGGATGAGTGTGTTTTATATATCAGATAAGCATTACACTATTATGTCTAATAAAAGAATATGGACTAAAATTCAGATTTCAACAGTAGTTTCAAAAAGCATAGGAAATCAATGTAAAGAGGGCTATTTTCTTCTTTTAGTAGAAAAGGCTTTTGATGTATTAGCCTTAGAGAAAAATGTTAGCCACTTATTTAAAATTATACATTTATTAATGTAAATGAAGGAAGTTATTTAGCACAATGCCTGCACAAAACAAGTTCTTAATAGATATTTATTTTGACATTACCTAAAACCAAAATAAGAAAGTGACTCCTTAGCAAGCACAAAATAATGTTCATGTATGACAATGTTAAGCTCTTAAGAATTTCTTTATAATAACAAAATTTGTTTTGAAAGAACCTTAAGAGATAAATGATCTGATTGTGATCCAGACATGTAAGAGAAACCTAAACTCAGCCTTCAAGGCCAAATGGACCACATTTCTAATTCAAGTGAAGAACACAAAGCATTTTTTTTTAAATTCAACATTATTATAGACGTAATAAGTGATCCTTTTCAGAGATTGTCCTACCATAACTTTGTAGAAATTTCTTAACAGATTTTCTTTCGATATTGATTATGTTTTATTCCACGTCTTCCTCTTTTTTGTTAATTTGTTCCATTTTCATGTAATTATGCTACTCATATGGTGATTTTCACATTAATGCATACAGAACTACTATGCTATGTGATTATAATAAAGATGGTTTATGGCCCAATTTTTCCATTGCACTGTCACTAACCAGAAACACAAGAATGGTATCAACCTTAAAATATACCATACCTGGGTTTAAACAATCATCTCAGTTACAGCATTATCATTATTGAAGGTAAAACCAAAATACTGCACTAATGCTATGCAGCCATAAGAAAAGATGAGTTCATGTCCTTTGCAGGGACATGGATGAAGCTGGAAACCATCATTCTCAGCAAACTAACACAGGAACAGAAAAGCAAACACCATGAGTTCTCATTCATAAGTGAGAGTTGAACAGTGAGAACACATGGGCACAGGGAGGGGAACATCACACACCAGGACCTGTCGCAGGGGTGGGGATCTAGGGGAGAGATAGCATTAGGAGAAATACCTAATGTAGATGACGGGTTGATGGGTGTAGCAAACCTCCATGGCACGTGTGTACCTATGTAACAAACCTTCACATTCTGCACACGTATCCCAGAACTTAAAGTATATTTAAAAAAAAAAAAAAAAAAAAAAATCTTGACTGACAAAAAAAAAAAAAAATACAAAAACTGAACAAACACATTGAAAACATTTCATCCATAACACTATGTCCTGAAGATTGTTCCTCACTGATTCTAATGACTTGACCCATCCAAACAAAGAAAAATTCCCAAAAAGAGCAAGTACTTATAAAGACAGATAGCAGTACTGTCCAAAGTCCTGCTAAAAAAAAAAATCCTAAAACATTTTTCTTATGCAGTTATTCTTAGAGCAGCAAGAACACAGCTCTCAGTTGGCGTTAGCTGCCAAAATGCCAAAATAAAACCCAAAGAGTTGTAAAACTCCTACAAATTTAGTTCAACTGTTTAAAACATATTTTTGAACCCCCTACTATGTGCTGAGCCCTACTGGCTTTTGTAAGTACAAAAATGTGTAAGACATTTTCATGCTGATACTGGAGTACACACATTTAATCAAAGTCTGATATCAAGTCTAGATAAATGATGGCTATCAAAAGAATATTCCCAAAGAGATCAATTAGCATTATGATTCAGTCAAAACTGGTGCTTAAATAATAATTAACAATCATTTGTTAAGCTCCCATAGCACTCTAGACTCTGAAATCAACCGAAATATACAAAACTTTCACTCGTTCCCATGGTGATGTTGGGAATAATGGCCCTATTGTTTGAAGGTCTCTCATCTCTAATGACTTATCTGCAAAAAAACACCATGTACATTGAGATGCTTTGTTTCATTACATTTAATAGAAAGTTTACACATGGAGACTGCCCGGTACTTTGTACATATGCTACATTATTTGTCCTTAAGTCTAGGGATTTCCTTTACTTGGCATGAATTATAGGAGAAGTGCCTAACACCCAGACTGAGTGAGTTATTCTAGCTTATGGTGGTGTTGGAGAGAAAAGTGCATAAACCAGAGGATGTCATTAGACCAGTGACAATGGAGGAGAAAATATCCAGTGCTGACAGCCCTGCTCACTTGCAAGCTGATGGGTGTCAACGTGCAGAGCAGTACAGACAGAATGGCTTAGGAAGGGGTTTGCCGCATCTGGCAAGAAAGGAAGTGTAACAGCAAAAAGAGAACGAAATATTGTATGTCTGTGTTTGCTCCACCTAGGAAAAGCAGACACAATGAATCTACAGTATGTATAGAGAAGGAACTAACCACATGTATTAATACCGTCTTTGTGCCTCAGCTGTAAAACAGATTCTGGGCTTGTAGTTAAAGTGGCTGCACAGATGGGGACTGTTCCCCTTTCTTTGCAATATTCCATATTCTAATTATGATTTGCACTGCTTCTGGCATGAAAGCAAGGCCACTGATGTGGCCCCAAGAGTAGGCATGATAAAAAGCCAGGCTCATGAACTCATGTGGCTGCTCTTTTCCACTTCCCTCTTCCTCCCTCTGCTAATTCACTATGAAAATTTTCTTTTTTTGGACAGCATTTAGAATTCTTCAGTCTGTCTCTGGTTCCTTTTCACTCCCTGAAAGAAAGAAGATTCAACCTTCTAAAGGAACTCAAGAATTACTGGCAGGAAAGGAAGCATAGACTGATTAATAATGTGGTACAAAACTCTGTAAGTATATAGAGTGCTAATAGCCGATTATAGTAAAATAACTTTTAAGAACTAACTAAATTATCTTGGAGGCTATGTAATATCCAAGTGCAAAATCTGTATTATAGGGCACAAGTCTTCCAGCTCATATGGTACTTCATTTTGGCTCTATATGTGAAGTTAGTTCATTGTAATCCTTACAGGAATAACACCAAAAAGTTAATGAAAATCTCTAAATATGATGTTCTAAGTCATCTTATCTTATTTCTGTTATTGCCAGTAGAGCCTTACAAATATTCTGTCCCATAAAATTGATGTTTAACTAACGAACTTCACCTTAATATTCTGTCAAACTCTTATGGGAACAAATGTTCTTAATAATAATTTATCATGTAAGCTATATAGTTGTAAATGCAGGAAAGAATTCTACATAATTTGTACATATGTTTTAGCTCTTTAATATTCTAACACAATTACCAGGTATGCCCTTCTATTTCAGTGTCATCTTTTTAAACACTCAAAGGGAATTTTTCTTCTTTTTTGTCTGTTGCAGTCATTTTTTTCCCTCAGAATCTCAATAATAGCTTTTGCCATTAGATAATCAGAAGCATTGCTATACTTACTCATCAACTCACTCAGTTTTTCATTCAGCAAATATTTACTGAATGCCAACTATGTTCCAGGCATTATTCTAGGAAGTGCAGTAGTTCATAAAACAGAATGGAGCAAAAAACTCTACCCAATAGAGGTAGATAATAGGTAAAATAAACAAGTAAAGTGTATAACAAGCTAGATATATGAATAAGTGTCACGGAAAAAAATAAATGAATATATAAACAAACAGAATGGAATATCAAATATTGTGACCAAGAAATGTTTCACTGAGAAGGACAGTTAAGTGCATCTGTAAAGACAGAAATACAGTTAGATGGATTTATGATAGAAAGTTGTTCTGTAAAGGAAACAAGTACAACAGTGTTGAAGATAGATTATGAGAGAAGGATGCAAGGAAGAGCAAGGTGGTGAATGTGGCCGAAATAGATTAACCAGTAGATGATGATCACAGAGCCCTGAACAGACCATACTATGAAGAACAATGTAAGCTCATTCCTGCTCTGTTTAAGATGAGAAGACATTGGACAGTTTGTGTAGAAGAGTGACATGTATGAATTTACGCTTTATAAATCTCTTATATTGATGATAAACTGTTGGGATAACAAAGTCAGAAATAAAGATACTAGTTAGAAGGTTATTGCAATTACTTAGACAAAAATTGATAATGATCTGGAATGAACTAAGAGCCATGAAGAGAGTAGAGATTGGTTGGATTATAGATGTATTTTAAAGGTACAGTGAGCAGCACTTGGTGACAGATTGGACACAGGTTATGAAAGGAGAAAGGTCACATATGACTCCCAGGATTTAGGTTTGAGAAAATGAAAATGTGGAGTTCCCATTTATGGAAATGGGAAGACTCTTTGAAAGCAGGTTTGGAGAGAAAGATGGAGTGTAACTTTGGACTTGCTAAATTTCAGATGCTTATTGAATATCTAAGAAAAGAGGGCTGAAGTTGAGGAGAGAGACCTAAGCTGGACACATTCATTCAAATAATTTTTAAAATAATGAAAAAGATGAGGTTGTCAAAATAGTGAGAATAGGGAGAAAAGAGCAGAGTCTAAGGACTCTTGTGGTACTTTGGCAATTTGTGTTCTGAGAGGTTAAGAGAAATCCTCAAAGGAGACCAAGAAGTAGCAGTCAGTGAAATAGAAAAAAACTGGAGAGTATAGTATCCTGGAAGCCACGTAAGGCAACTTCTAGAGAGGAGGGAGTGATCAAATGTATCAAAATCTGGTAAAAATTTAAGTAAGATGGTGAATAAATAAGAACCTACCATTGGATTTAGTGATATGGAGGTCGCTGGTACTTTTGATAAGAAAATCTTATTAGAGTAGTGGGTTCAAAAGCTTATTTGGGGAAGGTTTAAGAAAGAAGGTAGGAGAAGAATTGGGGAGTGAATTTAGACAATGTTTTGAAAGGTTTTTTGTAAAAGGAAATGAGGAAAATCAATGGTAGCTGCCTGGAGGATGAAGGCAGTAATACCCTCTTTTCAGAGGAGAGGAATAAGAGCATGTTTATAGGTTGACACAAACAATTCAGTAGAAAGTAGGGGGAAATGATACAGGAAGGAGAAGAATGTCTTGAAGCAGGAGAGAAAGCAAGCAGTCTCCTGGGAGTTGAGTGTGGCACCAGTGGGAGATAACTGCTGGCACAATTATAGAGATTGTCATTGGATGGGAACACCCTTAAGTCATCCACTGTCCAAGAAACACATGCAAGTATGTGGTTTGTTATGATGGCAGGAGCTTATGGAAACTCTCTTTTAAGTGTTTCTATTTTCTCTGGAAACAAGGTCATCAGCTAGGAGTTAGGGTTTAGGAGACAGTATTGGAAGTTAGAGGAGAGAATAAAAAGTATGACGTATTTTTCAGGGAGAGTGGGAGAATGAATGATGTGAAGAAATATGATTGTGAGGTGGCATTAAGGACCCACTTGAGATTAGACATCATAAAGTTGAAAGAAGACAATCATTAGGGTTATGTTTTTCTCCAACCATGTCTAGCAGTATAAAAGCAGATGTGGAGAAGGTAGAGAGATGGATTTAATCACAGGTTAGCCAGGGATGAAAATGTCAACACAGATACACTGTAAGGAGAGAAGATTATTATAATGATAGAACATGGAATGTAAGGTGAGTAAATAAAAGGACCAAAAGTTGGGGGGGGCGGAGCAAGATGGCCGAATAGGAACAGCTCCAGTCTCCATCTCCCAGCGCGAGCGACACAGAAGACCGGTGATTTCTGCATTTTCAACTGAGGTACTGGGGTCATCTCACTCGGGAGTGCCGGACAATCCGTGCGGGTCAGCTGCTGCAGCCCGACCAGCGAGAGCTGAAGCAGGGCGAGGCATCGCCTCACCTGGGAAGCGCGAGGGGGAAGGGAATCCCTTTTCCTAGCCAGGGGAACTGAGACACGCAACACCTGGAAAATCGGGTAACTCCCACCCCAATACTGCGCTATAACACCGGCACACCGGAGAATATATCCGGAGAATATATCCCACACCTGGCTGGGAGGGTCCCACGCCCACGGAGCCTCCCTCCTTGCTAACACAGCAGTCTGCGGCAATCTAACCGCAAGGCAGCAGCGAGGCTGGGGGAGGGGTGCCCGCCATCGCTGAGGCTTAAGTAGGTAAATAAAGCCGCTGGGAAGCTCGAACTGGGTGGAGCTCACAGCAGCTCAAGGAAACCTGCCTGTCTCTGTAGACTGTGCCTCTGGGGACAGGGCTCAGCTAAAGGTGCAGAAGCCTGTGCAAACATGAACGACTCTGCCTGAAAGCTTTGAAGAGAGCAGTGGATCTCCCAACACGGAGCTTGAGATCTGAGAAGGGGCAGTCTGCCTGCTCAAGTGGGTTCCTGACCCCTGAGTAGCCTAACTGGGAGACATCTCCCACTAGGGGCAGTCTGACACCCCACACCTCACAGGGTGGAGTACACCCCTGAGAGGAAGCTTCCAAAGCAAGAATCAGACAGGTGCACTCGCTGTTCAGCAATATTCTGTCTTCTGCAACCTCTGCTGCTGATACCCAGGCAAACAGGGTCTGGAGTGGACCTCAAGCAATCTCCAACAGACCTATAGCTGAGGGTCCTGACTGTCAGAAGGAAAACTATCAAACAGGAAGGTCACCTATACCAAAACCCCATCAGTACATCACCATCATCAAAGACCAGAGACAGATAAAACCACAAAGATGGGGAAAAAGCAGGGCAGAAAAGCTGGAAATTCAAAAACTAAGAGCACATCTCCTCCTGCAAAGGAGCACAGCCCATCGCCAGCAACGGATCAAAGCTGGTCAGAGAATGATTTTGATGAGATGAGAGAAGAAGGCTTCAGTCCATCAAACCTCTCAGAGCTAAAGGAGGAATTACGTACCCAGCGCAAAGAAACTAAAAATCTTGAAAAAAGAGTGGAAGAATTGACAGCTAGACTAATTAATGCAGAAAAGGTCATAAACGAAATGACAGAGATGAAAACCATGACACGAGAAATATGTGACAAATGCACAAGCTTCAGTAACCGACTCGATCAACTGGAAGAAAGAGTATCAGCGATGGAGGATCAAATGAATGAAATGAAGCAAGAAGAGAAACCAAAAGAAAAAAGAAGAAAAAGAAATGAACAAAGCCTGCAAGAAGTATGGGATTATGTAAAAAGACCAAATCTACGTCTGATTGGGGTGCCTGAAAGTGAGGGGGAAAATGGAACCAAACTGGAAAACACTCTACAGGATATCATCCAGGAGAACTTCCCCAACCTAGCAGGGCAGGCCAACATTCAAATTCAGGAAATACAGAGAACGCCACAAAGATACTCCTCCAGAAGAGCAACTCCAAGACACATAATTGCCAGATTCACCAAAGTTGAAATGAAGGAAAAAATCTTAAGGGCAGCCAGAGAGAAAGGCCGGGTTACCCACAAAGGGAAGCCCATCAGACTAACAGCAGATCTCTCGGCAGAAACTCTACAAGCCAGAAGAGAGTGGGGGCCAATATTCAACATTCTTAAAGAAAAGAATTTTAAACCCAGAATTTCATATCCAGCCAAACTAAGTTTCATAAGTGAAGGAGAAATAAAATTCTTTACAGATAAGCAAATGCTTAGAGATTTTGTCACCACCAGGCCTGCCTTACAAGAGACCCTGAAGGAAGCCCTAAACATGGAAAGGAACAACAGGTACCAGCCATTGCAAAAACATGCCAAAATGTAAAGACCATCGAGGCTAGGAAGAAACTGCATCAACTAATGAGCAAAATAACCATTTAATATCATAATGGCAGGATCAAGTTCACACATAACAATATTAACCTTAAATGTAAATGGACTAAATGCTCCAATTAAAAGACACAGACTGGCAAACTGGATAAAGAGTCAAGACCCATCAGTCTGCTGTCTTCAGGAGACCCATCTCACATGCAGAGACATACATAGGCTCAAAATAAAGGGATGGAGGAAGATGTACCAAGTAAATGGAGAACAAAAAAAAGCAGGGGTTGCAATCCTAGTCTCTGATAAAACAGACTTTAAACCATCAAAGATCAAAAGAGACAAAGAAGGCCATTACATAATGGTAAAGGGATCAATTCAACAGGAAGAGCTATCCTAAATATATATGCACCCAATACAGGAGCACCCAGATTCATAAAGCAAGTCCTTAGAGACTTACAAAGAGACGTAGACTCCCATACAATAATAATGGGAGACTTCAACACTCCACTGTCAACATTAGACAGATCATCGAGACAGAAAGTTAACAAGGATATCCAGGAATTGAACTCATCTCTGCACCAAGCGGACCTAATAGACATCTATAGAACTCTCCACCCCAAGTCAACAGAATATACATTCTTCTCAGCACCACATCGCACTTATTCCAAAATTGACCACATAATTGGAAGTAAAGCACTCCTCAGCAAATGTAAAAGAACAGAAATTATAACAAACTGTCTCTCAGACCACAGTGCAATCCAACTAGAACTCAGGACTAAGAAACTCAATCAAAACCGCTCAACTACATGGAAACTGAACAACCTGCTCCTGAATGACTACTGGGTACATAACGAAATGAAAGCAGAAATAAAGATGTTCTTTGAAACCAATAAGAACAAACATACAACATACCAGAATCTCTGGGACACATTTAAAGCAGTGTGTAGAGGGAAATTTATAGCACTAAGTGCCCACAAGAGAAAGCAGGAAAGATCTAAAATTGACACTCTAACATCACAATTAAACGAACTAGAGAGGCAAGAGCAAACACATTCAAAAGCTAGCAGAAGGCAAGAAATAACTAAGATCAGAGGAGAACTGAAGGAGATAGAGACACAAAAAACCCTCCAAAAAATCAATGAATCCAGGAGTTGGTTTTTTGAAAAGATCAACAAAATTGACAGACCGCTAGCAAGGCTAATAAAGAAGAAAAGAGAGAGGAATCAAATAGACGCAATAAAAAATGATAAAGGGGATATCACCACCGACCGCACAGAAATACAAACTATCATCAGAGAATACTATAAACACCTCTACGCAAATCAACTAGAAAATCTAGAAGAAATGGATAATTTCCTGGACACGTACACTCTCCCAAGACTAAACCAGGAAGAAGTTGAATCCCTGAATAGACCAACAGCAGGCTCTGAAATTGAGGCAACAATTAATAGCCTACCCACCAAAAAAGCCCAGGACCAGATGGATTCATAGCTGAATTCTACCAGAGGTACAAGTAGGAGCTGATACCATTCCTTCTGAAACTATTCCAATCAATAGAAAAAGAGGGAATCCTCCCTAACTCATTTTATGAGGCCAACATCATCCTGATACCAAAGCCTGGCAGAGACACAACAAAAAAAGAGAATTTTAGACCAATATCCCTGATGAACATCGATGCAAAAATCCTCAATAAAATACTGGCAAACCGGATTCAGCAGCACATCAAAAAGCTTATCCACCATGATCAAGCGGGCTTCATCCCTGGGATGCAAGGCTGGTTCAACATTCGCAAATCAATAAACGTAATCCAGCATATAAACAGAACCAAAGACAAGAACCACATGATTATCTCAATAGATGCAGAAAAGGCTTTTGACGAAATTCAACAGCCCTTCATGCTAAAAACGCTCAACAAATTCGGTATTGATGGAACGTACCTCAAAATAATAAGAGCTATTTATGACAAACCCACAGCTAATATCATACTGAATGGGCAAAAACTGGAAAAGTTCCCTTTGAAAACTGGCACAAGACAGGGATGCCCTCTCTCACCACTCCTATTCAACATAGTGTTGGAAGTTCTGGCTAGGGCAATCAGGCAAGAGAAAGAAATCAAGGGTATTCAGTTAGGAAAAGAAGAAGTCAAATTGTCCCTGTTTGCAGATGACATGATTGTGTATTTAGAAAACCCCATCGTCTCAGCCCAAAATCTTCTTAAACTGATAAACAACTTCAGCAAAGTCTCAGGATACAAAATTAATGTGCAAAAATCACAAGCATTCTTATACACCAGTAACAGACAAGCAGAGAGCCAAATCAGGAATGAACTTCCATTCACAATTGCTTCAAAGAGAATAAAATACCTAGGAATCCAACTTACAAGGGATGTAAAGGACCTCTTCAAGGAGAACTACAAACCACTGCTCAGTGAAATAAAAGAGGACACAAACAAATGGAAGAACATACCATGATCATGGATAGGAAGAATCAATATTGTGAAAATGGCCATACTGCCCAAGGTTATTTATAGATTCAATGCCATCCCCATCAAGCTACCAATGAGTTTCTTCACCAAATTGGAAAAAACTGCTTTAAAGTTCATATGGAACCAAAAAAGAGCCCGCATTGCCAAGACAATCCTAAGTCAAAAGGACAAAGCCGGAGGCGTCACGCTACCTGACTTCAAACTATACTACAAGGCTACAGTAACCAAAACAGCATGGTACTGGTACCAAAACAGAGATATAGACCAATGGAACAGAACGGAGTCCTCAGAAATAATGCCACACATCTACAACCATCTGATCTTTGACAAACCTGACAAAAACAAGAAATGGGGAAAGGATTCCCTATTTAATAAATGGTGCTGGGAAAATTGGCTAGCCATAAGTAGAAAGCTGAAACTGGATCCTTTCCTTACTCCTTATACGAAGATTAATTCAAGATGGATTAGAGACTTAAATGTTAGACCTAATACCATAAAAACCCTAGAAGAAAATCTAGGTAGTACCATTCAGGACATAGGCATGGGCAAGGACTTCATGTCTAAAACACCAAAAGCAACGGCAGCAAAAGCCAAAATTGACAAATGGGATCTCATTAAACTAAAGAGCTTCTGCACAGCAAAAGAAACTACCATCAGAGTGAACAGGCAACCTACAGAATGGGAGAAAATTTTTGCAATCTACTCATCTGACAAAGGGCTAATTTCCAGAATCTACAAAGAACTCAAACAAATATACAAGAAAAAAACAACCCCATCCAAAAGTGGGGAAAGGATATGAACAGACATTTCTCAAAAGAAGACATTCATACAGCCAACAGACACATGAAAAAATGCTCATCATCACTGGCCATCAGAGAAATGCAAATCAAAACCACAATGAGATACCATCTCACACCAGTTAGAATGGCAATCATTAAAAAATCAGGAAACAACAGGTGTTGGAGAGGATGTGGAGAAATAGGAACACTTTTACACTGTTGGTGGGATTGTAAACTAGTTCAACCATTATGGAAAACAGTATGGCAATTCCTCAAAGATCTAGAACTAGATGTACCATATGACCCAGCCATCCCACTACTGGGTATATACCCAAAGGATTATAAATTATGCTACTACAAAGACACATGCACACGTATGTTATTGCGGCACTATTCACAATAGCAAAGACTTGGAATCAACCCAAATGTCCATCAGTGACAGACTGGATTAAGAAAATGTGGCACATATACACCATGGAATACTATGCAGCCATAAAAAAGGATGAGTTTGCGTCCTTTGTAGGGACATGGATGCAGCTGGAAACCATCATTCTTAGCAAACTATCACAAGAAGAGAAAACCAAACACCGCATGTTCTCACTCATAGGTGGGAACTGAACAATGAGCTCACTTGGACTCGGGAAGGGGAACATCACACAATGGGGCCTATCATGGG
>NC_045441.1:64995469-65002523 GCF_002776525.5 Piliocolobus tephrosceles | reverse complement strand
GGGAGGGATTGCATTGGGGAGTTATACCTGATATAAATGATGAATTGATGGGTGCTGACGAGTTGATGGGTGCAGCACACCAACATGGCACATGTATACATATGTAACAAACCTGCACGTTATGCACATGTACCCTAGAACTTAAAGTATAATAATAAAAAAAAAAAAAATAAATAAATAAATTGCCTTTTTAAAAAAAGTACTTTACACTTCTAAAACCACAGTTAGGATATGAAAAGGCAAGTCATAACCTAGTGGAAACTTCACAGTGTATTTATTAGACAAAAGATTTGTATCAATAGTATATAGAGTTCTTACAAGTTTCTTACAAAAGAGACAAATCCATCAAAGAATAAACAAAGTATTTGAACAGTCACCTCGAAAAAGATTACAAATGGTGAATAAGCATATGAAAATATGCTCAATGTTAGAGAAGCTAAAATTAAATCCACAATGTGATACCACTACACACCTATTAGAATGGCTAAAATTAAAGAGACTGTATTATGTTTGTGAAAATATGGAGCAACTGGAACTCATACAATGCTCAAAGGAATGTAAAGTGGTAGAATTACTTTGGAAAACAGCTTAGCAATTTCTTAAAAAGTAAAAAAAAAAAAATACACTTTCCTATTACCTAATCATTCCACTTCTAGGTATATATCCAAGAGAAATGAAAACATGTCCATACAAAGACTTGCATCTATATGTTCAAAGCATCTCTATTTATAGTAGCCCCAAACTGTTAACAACCTAAATGTCCATCAACAGAGGAATTGCAGTATATCCATACAATAAGATGCCATGCAGAAATAAGAAGGAATTAGTTATTGAGACACAATTAAGAACCAGTGAGTAATCTGGCATTCATGGATAACTTAACGCTTAGAGAGAATGACTACAAATAAAAGTACAATTAATTATAATGCCACTGACATCTCAAAATGAAATAGACAAACTGAAATGTAGCTTCTGGCATAGAGTCCTCAAAGTAAAATTGATTATCTGGCAAGTAGCTATCCATATTAGTGAATCCAGAGAATACTTATAATACACTTACCTAAACATGCATAGAAACTTGTATACATAAACCTTAGTGTATGTACATTTCAAATTTCAACTATTTTTAATTCAGGTTAATTAACCTGGTTTTGTTCATTGTAGTACTCAATAAATGTAAATGTATGCAATATTTTTGGTGACAGTCTTCTCATGAACAATCTTGATTATTTTATGTGATTTTAAAGTATATCTGCATTAAAATAATGGACTCTAATTAAAACAATGTAATTTTAAGCAAAATGGATATGAACAAAGTTGCATAGTAAATTGGTCTCCCTCTTTCATTTTTGCCTTGCTAACACCTGTTTTTGCTTCCAAATAAACAGGGTCCTCTCCTTCTGACTTCCATTCCATGAAGCCTCTCAATTCAATAGTGCTTGTTCTACTTTCCCTCTGTTCACTCAGCACTTACTTTACAATTTGCAGGTAAAAAGGAAAATGCTATTTTCAAAATCAGAAGTCCTTCTTTGAGGTAACTGTTGGTAGTCATGAGGGCTCTTGGCAAATGCTTTTATATTCCCCAAATTCAGACACATTATATGCAGTTCGTGGCCCATTTGCAGTTGTAGGGCACGATGTGATTAGGACTGGCCAATGAGTTGTAGGAAGAAGTGATAGGTGTCACTCTGGAGGATTGAACACCCAGTTGTTACTGCAAGACTGAGGAATCCTTTTTTCCTTTAGAGTGATGATAAGGAAAGTCCCTGGGTGACTGTGCTCCACAGATGCCCTCTGTTGCACTAATAGCGATGTAATCTGAACCAGAAAAAAGAACAACCTTTGTTGTATTGTTATTGTGACTTGAAGGTTGTTTGTTAGAATAGTATAAGCTACTCTATGTTGACTGTTATAGTAGCATGCATTATAGTCACAGTGGCATTCTAAGGGCATTGATTTAATCTTTGGTATGGAATCTATAAGAGTGACTGATGATAAAATTTCTGCCATGATAAAGGGAGCAAGAATTGCTATGCTGAAGAATAATTGGGGCAAATAGAATTGTTATGTGCTCCTTAAAGCATATAATATAAGAAGCTACACTTCAGTCTACTTACAAGGTTAATTGCTGATAGTAGTTTAACTGATCAATACATTTGTGTTTTGAGTTTCTGGTTAAAAATGAAAATTCAGGGTACCTACTTAAGGTCATATCTGTCTCCAGTCTCCTCCTCTCACACAGTTTCTTAGCATTTTGATTCTCAGATATTACCTATAATATATGAGAGGTGATGGGAGACATTGACTACATAATTCACTTACTTTAAAGCACAACATTATCAGAAGGCTTCTTTCCTCTCACTATAACAACTGTGATTTATGTAAAATTAAGAAATCAGAGAAACCTACTTTGCAATTACCAAAAAGCTTAGGGGGAAAAAAAAAAAAAACCCAACACTTGTATTGATAACATTGCCTGAAAAAATTTCTCCCTGAAAAAAATTTCTGAAGCTTAAGTAGGAAAAATGCATTGTAAGAGTGATGACAGCAGCTCACCAATAATTCTGTAAAATATGACTAATAGTATTAGAACAAGAATAAAGATTTAAGATTTTTTGGGAGGGAACACACACAAACAAAGACTGGTCTTTTGTTATAGACACATCAGATATAACTCCTTAACGAAAGTCAGCTACCTGCCAGAAACTCAACAACATTTTTTGTGAACAAGTTTTCAAAGACACTGTGAAGTTTTACCCAAAATAAAGCAAAACGTCAAATCAGCGTATAATTAAATTATATTTATTTTTTTTAATGCAGGCAAAAGGGCATCTGATGTTTTACAGACATTCCAACACCTTCAGGAAATTTGAACTCACACCAAAGGGTCTGATAGTCATTTGAGTCTCCATCTGTACTGGAACACATGTGCACACACCAGGCACATTGAATCACTCCAGTGGAAAAAAAACCCCTCTGGTCTTAAATTATAGAAGCCTTCTACCATTATTCTTACCACGAAGCCTTTGGCAGCTTGAAACATCAGAGTGACTTAGGGTGATCTGGTCACAAAGCTGCTTTTTGTACCATAAGCCACAATGCTGACTATAAGTAACTGCTGCTCCAGGGACACATTAACTATACACTAGAAGGTCTAGAAGAAACCTAAGAGTGAGGGATATATTGGGGTGCAAACTCTTAGTTTCTTCCTTAAGGAGGCATTATTTGTTCTGATGTGTCTAAGACAGCCACTTCTCAGTGTCTTCTAAATTTAATTATTTCTTCCTTCATATGGTCAGCTTGTCAAAAATTTGGATGTACTAAAAATAATGTTCATATCCCTTAAAACCAAGAAAACCCCTGCCATTCTCAAATTCTTGGTGGTCTACAGAAAATAATCTTTTAATATATATTTTGAGAGTAAAATAAATGGAAAATTTAGATTTTATTGGTGTAAGTTCACTAATAGGTTGCTTGGGCGCAACGTATATAAAAGACATTAAAGTAATTGCTAAAATTTACTATAATGTTATTATGTTACTTGTATGTTACCTAATATGTATCATCTCATTTAACTTTACAGTAATGTTATTGCTCCCATACTACAGATGAGAAAACTGAGTCTTAAAGAAGTTTCTACTTGTCCAAGCCTGCTTGGAAACAGGCAGAAGGCAGAACTCAAATTCAGTTTCAATTCTTAACCACTGTTCTATGTTGCCTCCTTATATGCTCCTTCCTTTTCTACTTTACTAAAGTATTAGTTCCTCTTGTGCATCTATACATGTTTGAAAATTATCACTAGTGTTCATATCAGAGATTTTATTGGAAAAGAGAAGCAGATGGTTTATTACTTGTGAGCACCAACTCTGGAATCATCATCGATTCCCAGGACTACCATTTCCTAGCTGTGGGACCATGGATGAATTACTTGCATTTCCTGTGTTTCAGTTTTCATACCATATAGCCATGCTGTTGAGGTTAAATGAGTTAATATTTATAAAACCCAAACAGTGCCCAGCAAATCATATGCAAATACAGGTGTTTTATTATTATTACATATGTCTGTCAATATCATATTTATATATTTAAATAAGTCATAGCCCATTGATAAGCTAGTCCAGCTCAGCCACCCAAATGGTGCAGAAAGTCCTTTTCGGAAGGTTAAGTACTAAAAAGCCTCCCTGCAGCTGTGACTCAGAGAAGTCTCAGTCCAGAGCAGGACACAACAAAAAAGTGATGGTGTGTCCCATTGACTCATAAACTTTTAATTCAAACTTTGATCCCCTTCTCTCTCCTCCAAAAAGAAATTCAAATTTGTATTCTTGACATAGTAGTCCCATTCTGAACTTCGTCTTACATTTCAACAGCTCTTTGGGCCATCTCAGTTGATACAGTTCAAATTTCCTGCTGGCCAGGTAGCACTAATATCTGTGTTTCCCGTTTATTCCCTCCACATCATCTCAGGGCTTTCTTCGCTGAGGAGGCATTTCCAGATTTGGAGTGAAAATTGAAACTATAGAGCAGTAGTTGGGGGGTAGAAAGGCCAAGAGCATGGAAGGGCTCATTAATCAGGATCCAGAACTGCCACTGATTAGAACTCAGGAGAGTGGGGCACATTCTTCCTCCAGTGTGAATGTGGAAGTGCTTGGCCTCTCTCATCTTTCTCTTTTCCTGTGGTGACTCAAAAAATGTGCAAGCTTTGGCTCCTTGCCAGTGGGGTGGTTTTTTTGTTTTTTTGTTTTTTGTTTAAGGAAAAGTGTAAAGTATTTTTACATTAAATGAAGAACTTCAGACATCTCCAGGAATCTGTGCATTGAGGGCTTGTTAAAATTCAACAAAGACCCATTTGTACTTTAAGAGAACCTCTTCTTCCTTTGCTAGGTTGCCTTGGGGATTTTCATTTCTTTCTGCAACACTACTCTATTTTGTCTTAGCTGCTCCTAAGAGGAATCATGGCCAAATGCATTTTTTTTAAACCCTCGGGTCTCTCTTGCTTTTATTTAATCTTATCTATGTTTTTAGTATTCATACTTTTTTTTTTTTTAAAGAAGATATATGAGTTGATTTTAATCACCTAGTCCCCACGTCAGGGGTGACAGAAACATTTATTTCTGACTTTCAAAGTCACAGGAGATTTACCTAGAAGCTGGTTTTCTCTGAATTTTTGATTTGATTCTTCATTCCAAGTTTTGTAAGACCTCCTACATATATTCAGTTTTCACAAGAGTTTTAAGGAAATACATAGGAGAACATATTCAAATGAAAATTATTCTCACCCCCATATATTTGTGTGGGTGCATATATATCTTGCCTTTTAGGCGGTGAATAACTCTTATTTTTCATAAGAGCAAGAAGATTGTAAACTCTCACAAGTTAAGGTTCCATTCGCTACTCCACTGGCCAGCAAAGTGCCTTGCATATATGAAGCACTCAAAAAAAGTTGTTTGAGAGAATAAATGCAAAAATAACAGATGATAAAAAAAACCTCAAAAAATAGTTTTGAATTGAGTCTTTAATCTTTTATAATTAAGCACTTGACTTTTTATCTGGCCCTGTTTGTACAATTAACTATCTACCACACAACTTACAGAAAAGAAACAAACGTAATATTTCTTATTAATACGGTAGACTAACACCAGTTTCTAGATCACCTTGGGTAGAGTGCCTGAAAGATTGAGATCATGGCTGCAGCATGGGTGTTTAGTGCCACATGGCAGGCTGGCTTGTCTATAATTGTGCCAGCAGTCATCTCCCACTGGTGCCACACTCGACTCCCAGGCTTCAAAGCAACACATAAAGGAGGATTTATCTTTTTTTTTAGATGGAGTCTCGCTCTTTTGCCCAGGCTGGAGTGCAGTGTCGCAATCTCGGCTCACTGCTACCTCTGCCTCCCAGGTTCAAACGATTCTCCTGCCTCAGCCTCCCGAGTAGCTGCGACTACAGGCCTGCACCACCACACCTGGCTAATTTTTTGTATTTTTAGTAGAGATGGGGTTTCACTGTTTAGCCAAGATGGTCTCAATCTCCTGACCTCGTGATTTGCCCGCCTTGACCTCCCAAAGTGGTAGGATTACAGGCGTGAGCCACCGCACCCGGTCCCAGGAGGATATACCTTTATTATTGTTTGAGAATTCCAACTTGAAAACCAAAAGAATATTTAAGTGAGTTTGTTTTCTGTCCATTCACATTTGATTAATTCATCTGGAATAATGTAAACTTTATGTGCATGACTTTCAACAGTTTTCTAGCCATATAATAGAGAATGTAAATAATAGCAATCATACAATTTAATTGTCTGAAAAATTAGGTTGAATCATATGGCAGCCTTGTCCAAGAACTTTAAAAAGTAAAAGTGAAAAATGCTTTTTAAAAGTATTTTTAAAACTTCACCTGGAGATGGGGCAGATGCACTTGTTGCTCATTGCCACTTCTAGGTAATCTGTTCTCTTTCACTTGCACATCTTTGCAGCTTTAAAGCTCATGCTGGGAGACTATACATTACCCTTCCATCCTTGTTGCTCTCATTTACTGACCTCCAGGTCACTCTCTCTTTTTCCTTCAGCAGTTTAGTTTTTAGGTAAAGGTTGCTCTTCTCCAAACTATTCCTGATTTAATTCTTTGTGATTTCAAAACCTATTTTCAATCAGTTTCTCAGTTCTTTGATATCCTTTCCTCTTAAATTATCACCTTCCATCTATGTAAGACAGTTGGTACTATGGCTACACAGTATGGTTTCTTGTTTTTAACCAACAATTGTTAACTTTTAAAGATGTCAATTTCAGGCATTTCTCTCTAGGATCACCACTTGTCTTTCCAGTTCACTCCCACTATATCCCACTGGGGCTGAAATCAACTGTTTATACCGCTTTTTTCTTGTCCATTAGCACAACTTTTGGTCCTTATTATACTTTAAGTTCTAGGGTACATGTGCATAACGTGCAGGTTTGTTACATATGTATACATGTGCCATGTTGGTGTGCTGCACCCATCAACTCGTCAGCACCCATCAATTCATCATTTATATCAGGTATAACTCCCCAATGCAATCCCTCCC
>NC_045441.1:64837879-64995369 GCF_002776525.5 Piliocolobus tephrosceles | reverse complement strand
CCCATGATAGGCCCCATTGTGTGATGTTCCCCTTCCCGAGTCCAAGTGAGCTCATTGTTCAGTTCCCACCTATGAGTGAGAACATGCGGTGTTTGGTTTTCTCTTCTTGTGATAGTTTGCTAAGAATGATGGTTTCCAGCTGCATCCATGTCCCTACAAAGGACGCAAACTCATCCTTTTTTATGGCTGCATAGTATTCCATGGTGTATATGTGCCACATTTTCTTAATCCAGTCTGTCACTGATGGACATTTGGGTTGATTCCAAGTCTTTGCTATTGTGAATAGTGCCGCAATAACATACGTGTGCATGTGTCTTTGTAGTAGCATAATTTATAATCCTTTGGGTATATACCCAGTAGTGGGATGGCTGGGTCATATGGTACATCTAGTTCTAGATCTTTGAGGAATTGCCATACTGTTTTCCATAATGGTTGAACTAGTTTACAATCCCACCAACAGTGTAAAAGTGTTCCTATTTCTCCACATCCTCTCCAACACCTGTTGTTTCCTGATTTTTTAATGATTGCCATTCTAACTGGTGTGAGATGGTATCTCATTGTGGTTTTGATTTGCATTTCTCTGATGGCCAGTGATGATGAGCATTTTTTCATGTGTCTGTTGGCTGTATGAGTGTCTTCTTTTGAGAAATGTCTGTTCATATTCTTTGCCCACTGTTTGATGGGGTTGCTTGTTTTTTTCTTGTAAGGTTGTTTGAGTTCTTTGTAGGTTCTGGATATTAGCCCTTTGTCAGATAAGTAGATTGCAAAAATTTTCTCCCATTCCGTAGGTTGCCTGTTCACTCTGATGGTAGTTTCTTTGGCTTTGCAGAAGCTCTTTAGTTTAATTAGATCCCATTTGTCAATTTTGGCTTTTGCTGCCGTTGTTTAATCTTAGATTAGATATTAGTTTTCTTAATCAAGGAACTGTCCTCAAAGTTGCATCCTATTCCTTCTGAGATATTGGGAGTCATTAAAATGAGAACAGTTCAAACCTAGACATCCTCATAACAGCCACCAACATACATTTCCTGAGTACCTAGATTCTATCAAGCAATGTGGTTGGTTATTCAGATAGGAAGTGACTAAGACAGAGGCATTCTGAAAATTATACTTTTATCTCTGCCAAACCCAGCACATTTCTGGTAATATTTTGTCAGTATTCTGACAACTTAAAAAGCAGTAAATTAAACACACATACACACCACACACACATTTGTAAACATCCGCTTCTGGCTCTTTTGTAAACATCTAGCTCTTTTAAATACTGCAATACTGAGACAGAAAAGAGAAATCATGCAGGTGATCCCAATACGCAGGATCAAATCTCTTTCCATTCACCCCAGCTTTTAGGAATTGATTGAGCCAATGATATAGCATTACATAAAATAACTAATAAGAGGGTTTATTTTTTATTAGTGGGCACTTTACATATAGTTTTTAAATATTAAAGCAAATAGTGTATTAAAGTACACTGTGAGGAAAAAATGTGTGAATTTTTAAGGTAAGAAATAAAGTTTCTAGAAAATTTTATTGTTATAATGACTTCTGTCAATTCTACTCTCATGGCCTAGGGTTCTTTACTCATTGGTGTGTGTCATTTGACTCAATAATAACTGAGTTTTAAGCCAGAGAGAGTTTGATGTTTAAGTCTTGAATGGCGGTAAAAAGTTATATATGCAAAGAGTAAGCTCTGGCTTCGATATAATCCAATTTTTCAAGTTAATGGGCTCATATTAAATAAAAAAATTCAAACTAAAAGAAGGGATAAAGTAAAGCAAAGATATGGATGTAAAATGTGAAAAATATTGTAAGCACATAGTAAAATGTAGGGTTAAACACAAGCATGTCAGTAATTTCAGTAAAATTCAATCCAATAGTATTTAATGAGTTAAATACCCTATTAAAGTCAAAGATTTTCAGACCAAATTTATCAACAGCAATAAATTTATGCTTATTACAAGAGAACATCTAAAAATAAAGCTAAGAAAATAGTTAAAAGTAACAAATAGGAAAAATAAATAGCTGAAACCAAACTAAAAAAAAAGCAGCTACTATAATGATGTCGCTATCAAAGAGTTTTATAAAGTGGAGATATGAGTCTAGATAAAAAGGAACATTTTATAGTGATAAAGGGTGTGATTGACCAGAAAAATTTGATACTTCTAAATGCTTAATTACATGGCTTTAATTTTATGATACAAAATTAACAGAAAAAGAAGGAAAATAGAAAAATAAATATGGAATATTTTATAAATTTTGACCACATCCTGGACTAGAAAGCAAGGATTAAAAAATCATAAAAATCACAATGTGAAAATTCTAAAGAAAAGATGTACAAACAGAATCTAACAAAATATAACAGTAAAGTGTTCCAGTAAGGATGAGATCATTCCAGTAGTGGTAGGTCTGTTCAGTGTGTTTAATTACCTTAATAGAATTTTAAAATTCAAGAGATTTTATTTTTATGTACAGAAAAAGAATTAGCCAAACATCAACATGTATTACTTATAAACACTTTAATAAAACTAAATTTTAAAAATCTTCCTTCGGTAATAAAGTATATCTACAAAAATCCATGGCAGAATACAGAATTATAAAATATTAAAAGCTTCCCACCTGAATATCTTACTATCAATTCTGCTATTCAACATTCTATGGGATTCCTAAGTCATTTTTTTTTTTTTTCTTTTTTGAGACAGAATCGTGCTCTATCGCTCAGGTCAGAGTGCAGTGGCACAATCTGAGCTCACTGCAACCTCTGCCTAGCTGGGACTACAGGTGAGCACCACCACGCCCAGCTAATTTTTGTATTTTTAGTAGAGATGTGGTTTCACCATATTGGCCAGGATGGTCTCGAACTCCTGACCTCATGATCCGCCTGCCTTGCCCTTCCAATGTACTGGGATTACAGGCGTGAGCCACAGCGCCCGGCCCCAAGGCATTATTTTTTAAGCTAGTTTATTTAATATGCATCATAAACTGCTGTCTTTCAGTGAATGGAAGAGTTTGACAGAGAAACATCTTTGTAAGCAAACATTGAAAATATGTTGTTAGAACATATTTCTTTCTAATGGTTTGTATTATAAGTTTACATATGCAGCTATAAAATGTAAGCATGCTTTTTTCTCTCTCTCTTTTTTCTAATATAGTTTTATTTGTGTAGGTTTTCCCTAGCCATTACAAAAAGACAAGAAAGGAAATAAAATATGTAAGGAATGGAAATAAATAAATAAAATGCTTATTCTTCATAGGCAGAAAACCCAAAATAAGCTACATATGAATTATTATAATTAATAAGTGGGTACAAGATGCTTGCTGGATACAAGATTGTATTAGTAAGATTTCTTCAGAGTAAGAGAGTCAAGAGGGATTGATTTAAATAAAATGGCTCACACAGTTTTGGGGGCTGGCAAGTCTGAAATACGTAAGGTCGGCCAGTAGGCTGGAAATTCAGGTTAGAGTTGATATTGCATTTCTGAGTTTGAAATATACAGGGGAAGTCAACAGGCAGGGTTTCTATACTGCAATATTAAGGCATTTGTGATTGAATGTAGCTCACACTGTGTAAGGTAATCTGCTTTACTCAAAGTCTAATAATTCAACTGTTAATCACTTTTTAAAATACCTTCACAACAATATCTTGACTAGTGTTTCGCCAAACAACTGGGCACTATAGCTTAGCCAACTTGAAACATGAAATTAACCATCACAGTTCACCCCATGTCAACCTGAAACCCATAGGCATCTCCTTAAATAGTAATTAAATCTAAAGACAATCACAGAGTCATACTTCTGCCTCACATGATACAGTGTATCCTGTGCACAACCAAAAATACACTAACCTTTTTACCAGAAGAGGATGCAAATTCCTTGGGTGATAAACACTCATGTTCTTGATAGTCTGTAACTTAAATACAATGATGTAAAGTTAACAAAAATACTATGATGTGAAGTTAATACATCTTATGTTTCATGATAAGGAGAGGAAAGAAATCAAAATATTATACACACACATAAATATATTCGTGACAAAATAAGGAATAAATCCTCATAGCAATTACAGTTCTAATTTCTGCAACTAGTCACATGGTCATAGCTGATATTTATAACTACCTTTTCTCTTTGTTCTGTGACCTCTGAAAGCACCCCACTGGTCAGTTGGTGGTGTTGAGGTCAGTCAGCATCTCAGTTGGTGGAGTGACCCAAACCTTCATTCATTCCTTAAGGATCTGGGTCATTAGTAGTTTTGCCTAGATTGAGTTGTTGTAGTTTTCCAGTGGCTTTAATCAAAGCATGGTAGTACTAACAGATGCCCTAAGGGATCTCCTGCACTCTTCCTTATCTCCATTATATAATAGGCACTCAATTTCTTCTGGGTAGTCAGGATTAATCACCCCAACCAGTATAGTAACTCCTTTCCTTCCCAATTGATTCAGAGACATGAGGATCCCAAAGTGGCCTGGACAGCAGTTTTAACTTCCTTTTCCATGGAATCGTGGATGTCTCTTGGTGAAAACATCCTTTTCTTTGGAACTATAACCTTTTTATCAGCATAGATAAGGTCATGAGAACAGGAAGTAAAAATGTTGCTAGTGAATCACTATGGTTGATAGCGAGTGGTGCCACTTCATTTCTATCCCTTGATTCTTTAAATCCATGAATCCTGGCTATGAGAGAAAGAGTACCATATGCTGAGCACTCATATAGGACATATATAGCCTGCTGGAAAACTTTGTTTCAGCCCTGCAAAGTTTCACTACCTATCTGGCAATGTAATTGAATCTTCAAAAGGCCATTCCCCCATTCTGTCAAGCCCGTTTCTTTAGGGTGGTAGTGTATAAGCGTAGGTAGAACATAAGACCAGTTAATTCCAAGAGCATGGGCCCATTGCCATACTTCGTTTGCTGTTAAGTGAGTTCTTTTATCAGAAGTAATGTTGCCTGGAATACCCTGATGGTGGAAAAGGCATTCTATAAGTCCTTGATGATAGTTTGGGCAAAAGCATCTTGTGCAGGGAAGGCAAATCCCTATCTAGAGTGTCTATTTCAGTAAAAACCAAAGCACTGCCCCTTTAGTAATGGAAGTGGTCCAATCTACTCAATTTTCCAGCAGGTAACTAGCTGGTCACCCCGGGGAAATGATGGCATGGCAGGTGCTCACTGTTGACCTCTGCTGATGACAGACTGGGCACTCAGCAGGGTCTGTAGGCAGATCAACTTTGACGAGTGGAAGTCCATGTTTCTGAGCCCATGCATGACCTCTATCCCTGCCACTATGGGCTACTATGTTCATGATCCATTGGACAATGACAGAATGACAGAAATCAAAATCTTTTCAATAAATTTCATTCAGTCAGTTATATATTAATAATAAAAACAACAGGAAAACAAGAAAGGAAAGTAGTTTCTCTTTTTTACCATACTCAAAAATTAATTAAATTCTATGTAGATTTTCAGTCTAAACGTAAAAGATACAACATTACAGTTTTTAAGAATTATATAGGGAAATAGTGTTACGACCTTAGTTTAGGAGCTTTCAAGAGAACACACACACACACACCCCATTAATGTCCAGAGTAAAAGATTGAAAATGTGGACTGCATTAAAATTAAGAACTTTGTTCATCAAAATACTATTCAGAAAAGTAAAATGGCAAATAATTTAAGAACATATGCCACTCCTAAATGTGACAAACAGCTACATCAAATATATAAAGAATACCTGCAATTCAATGAAAAAGACAGGCCACCACACCAAATAGGCAAATGGTTAGAAAACAGGAACAAGATTTTTCACAGTATTTTAGAAAACAAACTACTAGAAATATATCAAATGCCCATCACAGTAGAATGAATAAATAAAATGTAGTATATGAATATAATGGAATCAAACAGCAGCAAAACAAACTATGGCTACATAGAACAACATAGGTCAACTGCACAAAACAATATTAACTGCAACATCTTTATTCAGTTAGTAAACATATCAAAAATAGGCAAAATGATTATTTAATATTAACATAAGGATATTTTGGGGAAGGGGTGTGAAATGGACTTTTGGGAGAAAATATTTGCAGTTCGCATAGTTGACAAAGTCTTATTACTTAGAATATAGAGATAACTTCTAAAATTAAGTTTTTCACACACGAAAAATAATCCAATAGAAAATGAACAAAGAATATAAATAATACATTCTTTAAAAATATAAATAACTAAAAATCATACGAAAATGTGCTTACTACATATCTAATTAGGTAGACATGTAGTAAATTTTTAAATGAAATACCATGTTATGCCTACCTCTTAGAATAGCAAAGTTTTTCAGTTTTTTATACTATGTGTTGGCAAAGATGGGAGGAAATAAAACTTAGAAGGGTAATTTGATACTTTAAACATTTAGTAAAGTTGATGATGCATAAAACCCTTTGGACCAAGATTTCTATTCCTAACTTAGGGAAGAATACTGTAGGAAAATTCTTATCTATGTGCATAAAGAGGTGGAAACAAACTAAATATCTTTCAGATAGGAGAAAGAATAGATAATGATATGTTCTTACAACAGATTATTAAGAACTTTAAAATACATGTATATTATTCACATAGTCATAGCTCATTCTTTAACTTGTACTTTACTCTTACTATTTTTTAGATTCTCTGATATTTATGTATCAGATAAGATATAGAGAATTTTGTTCATCAAAATACTATTCAGAGAAGTAAAATGGCAAATAATTTAAGAACATATGCCACTCCTAAGTGTGACAAAGAGCTACACAGAATATATAAAGAATACCTGCAATTCAATGAAAAAGGACACCAAATAGGCAAATGGGTAGAAAACAGGAACATTTTTCACAATATTTTAGAAAACAAACTACTACAAATATATCCAATGTACTACAAATATATAAAACAAATACTACAAATATATAAAACAAACCACTACAAACATATATCTATACACACATATTTATCTATCTCAGGGTATCTTGAGTGTAGTAGTAAAACACAAAGAATGAACTATACATTTATTGTACCATTTTATGTAACATATAAAAGCACACATCACAATATTAAATATTGTTTATAGATACATAAATAGTAAGATATTAAGCAACACTGAAAGGCTACACAAAAATGCAAGGAAAGGGTTATTTTTAGATAGGCAAGATAATCGAAATATAAAGGAGCCTTCAATTTTTAACTTTTTATTTAAAAAAAAAATCTGAAGCAAATATGGCAAAATACTATACTTGTCAAACAAAGCACCTGAGTCAAAGCTATGTCCCCCCCCAAAATTCATATGTTGAAGCCCTAACCCCCAATGTGATAGTAATTGGAGCTGGACCTTTGGAAGGTAATTATGTTCCCATGAAGTCCAGTAGCGTGGGGCTCTCATAACTCAAGGTTGCTGTCTCTCTAGCTGTCTCTCCCATTAGAGGACAAGGGAGAAGGTGACTGTCTCCATCTGCAAACCAAGAAGGGAACCCTCGCCAGAATCTGACCTGGCTGGCACCCTGATCTCAGACTTCCAGCATCTAGAACTCTGTTGTTGAAGGCACCTAGCCTATGATATTTTGTTATGGCAGCCCAAGCTGACTAAGGCAGTCATCATTATATTATTCTTAATTCCTTATATTTGAAAAATCACTCACACTTTTCAAAAATGTATAACCATAAATACCTAGGTTATATTGGCCTAAGATTATACCAAGAAACAGAATATTATTACAATTAAAAGTAAACAAAGGTATTCTTCAAACAAATCGATGTGCTGTAAAATCTTTGTAAGCTAGAACTGCAAAAGTATCCTGAGAGCCTTGTACAGTATCTGCTACACACCAGTGCTTAATGTTTGTTGCAAGTGAAGCATACACAGGTTAAACAAAAATTATAATGCTACCTGGGAAATAAACTTCACAAATCAAAGTTTTCTGAAATCCCCAGTAAAGAAACAAAGCTACAAAATACTTATTTTCAAACATTTAATGTCTAGAAACAAGCTTTTCAACTTTTAATATTAGTTTAAGTACCACAGACTTCTTAGTCTGATAAAGCCAGTTTCCTAGTATCCTCTTTACACAACTTTCTAATTCTGGCCTCAAAAACTGTGATGAAGCCCTTTCCCTTACTCTCTTTACAATCCACCTTCCCCAGTCATCCTTTTGTAGTCCAAATCTTGGATCCTTGCAGACTAAACTGAGACATATAATAGCTTCCTTCTTTGCCTCCTTTTGAGCTAATAGTCTGGAGTCAGTATTACTTTGGATCAGTCTCAAGAGGTATACTTCAACTTTGTCAAAAAACAGTGATCATATTTTGTTTGTAATCCTTCATCACATAAGGCTCAGAAGATGTTTTAAATTGATATACTGATAAACTGTCATTGTAGGGAACTGCATGCAGATTATGGGCCTGGGTAGAAGTTCTAGACGTGGAGCTATCAGGAAAAATCTGAAATGTGTGGCTCCAAGAAAGAATTATATATATGGTCCTCTCCATTTTTTTTAACATCGTATGTGTTTATACTTTCACTAACTTCTCAACTGTTAATTCAAATTGGTCTCCTAAGTATTCCCTCCTGTTGGTAGGATTTGGCTCTATAGTCAAATGAGCAGCTGCCTCTAAGCATTTGCTAATGCTTCCTTCCTCAAAGGAAGACTAATACAAATTTGCGTTAATTTCCACCTGAGGCATGATGGCCTCTGTTGGTTTTTGGCAAGTTCAGATAATTGTTACAAAATATTTTTTTTCTTATTTCCATAATATAGGGCTGTAGCAACAATATTTTCACTTTATTATTAACCTGTTTTATAGTAAATGTTGTTTATTTATGGTATTGTACATGTGGTATCTATTAAGTAACATCTCAAAGAATAAAATCCACTTACTTGTTGAATGGAAAGCAAAATGTCAAAAACAATTTGGAGGAAAATAAAAGTAGATGGCAAATGCTGACAGTCATGAGGCTTACTGAAGTTATCAAAAATGCAGATTACTTAGCCATTAATGAAAAGAAATAATAATAGTTTTTCAAGATTGACCAGGACCACTTATGGCAAGATTTCAACATCACTTCACACAACTTGACATATGCAAATTTTTCCAGTGCAGTTTCAATTATAATGCCATACAAATTTTATTAGTCACTTGGTAATACTGTAGATAATTGGAAAAGTCAGTGAATGATTTATAAAACAGAGATTGATTCCATGAGGCCTTCTTGATTTCAAGAAGAGAGAAAATTAACATTTTTTATATAAAGGAAAAATATCATATACTGTTTTTGTTATTGAGTTTATAGTTTATATTTCAATTGTCATTACAAAGGATTTGAGATGGCTAGCCTAAGCACAATGCAAAACACGTTAATTAATTTTTAATGTAAATAATCAAGACTCATTTAGAAGAGGAGAATCTCGAGTACTTTAGCCTTAGTATAAAAGTGATATTTCGTCAACTGTTTTTTGCTCAAAAAGAGAACTGCCATTGCCTGAAACCTCATGTGATATCAGATCTAATACCAAAATATTCAACTATTCTTCCCTAAGACTGTGCTACACAGAACCTGAGCAAGAAATGCCTGTGGGCAATTGTTCTGCATAATTTAACTACCTCATTCATAGTGTGGGAGAATGATGGAGCCTGACAGAACATCCAAAATGTTGAAACCACTGATCAGTAAATACTTGTGAGCTATGTCCCTACTTGGCCCTTGATGTAGCAGAGTATTGTAACACAAATTCCAAGACTGAAAGAAATTGAGAGATGCCTACTATATCTGACTATGGAGAGGTAGAAAAAAGAAAAAATAAAAATGCTACAATTTTGGATCATTAATTCAGCTTGCCAATTTTCATTGATAAATGATAATAAATCCTAATAAAAAAAAATACTGCATTTATTTTTTTATTTAATCAAACTCATTTTAAATCTGAGTTCCCATCCTATAAGACTGATGGAAGATTCAACCTTATTCTTGGGGCTCCCCTGCTACAGTGGTATGAAGCTGCTAGTGTTAAGAAAAGGGAATTCTCTTTGGTTGAATATCTACAGTAGATACTGGCTGCTGAGGGAGGCCTGATATTTCATTGCTCTCAGAAACTCAGGTGCTGCTCCCTTTTAGGCATCTCTGAAAAAGCTGGGATTCTGGAGCCTTCTCCACGAATTTCCAGAGGCTTGTGTGACTTACGGATTTCTCTCCCTTGGGTCACAGAAAAAACCTCCAAATTTTCCGCTTCTCCAAAGCACACCTCTTTGTCCTGCCCTCGCCAGACTCTAACACAGTGCCTTCACTGATTTTAGGAGGTGTCTATGTCATACAGCTTTTATTTTCTGCTGCAAAGTAACCCTAAGGAAAGAAATGACAAAGATTAACTACCAGCTTAGAATAAAAGGATAGGGAAATATGTAGGGAACATAAAAGCTATTTCATGTGAAAATAAAATGCTGCCACAAGAGTGAATAAAGAATAGTGAAAAGTTTGTCACCGGACTTTAATTTTAATATAACCTGAGCCTAAATCCACAAGATACTTTGTCTTGTCCCATCAACGCAACCATTCTAAGAAATCTTCAAACACATGATATGATTTTTTCCCGTCACTTTTGTTCATTTTCCTTTGAACTCAAATTAGAATTGACTTCATTATTCACTAGATTTCTGTCTCCAACTTCCTTCCATCCAATCATTTCTCCTCTCTCATCTTCTGTGAACTGGCAATTGCACTGCCAAGGTAATTCCTCAGAAGTGGTACATCTTGTACTTACTGACTCTCAATGTTTCAGGAACATTTATTGATGTAAGCTGGGTTCTGTCATAGACACATTCCTTCACAAGTCAACCAGTGATATTTTGCCCACTAGAAACTCAGTTACCAGGTCCTCTTGATTCTACTGTTGTCCACTAATTTCTTTGAAGTGGCATTTATGGTGTTTTGGTTGTCTCATAGCACTTTATCCAGAACCTTGTCTTGAAAAATCTGCCTGCCTACATGCAGATTTCCACACATTCCATCTGCACATCACGAGTCTCTCGACAATGCTGGTTTTGCTTGCTGTGGTGCTGCCCAAAAGTATTAACTCTCTCTGTTGTCAGTAAGATTAAGTTCATGCAATTCAGCTTGGTAATTTCCAATCTTCTAGCATCTAAATCCAACATTGTTTTTCCATCTCTTTTAAAACAAAAAACAAAACCCCAATGAATCTAGCCAAACACTCAAGTTGCCCTCCATGCAACCTATAGATCTCCCCATCTCCCTATTTTTATGAAAATTATTTCTCTAGGATATAGATTCTCTTTCTAAATCTTGGGAAATCCCTAATATTCTCTAAGTTCAGGTCAGGGTCTGCCTTCTCCAAAATGTGCTTTACAACTTTCTTTCTAGAGGCAGTGGTTTCACTTGTCTAAAAACTTCCAGCTTTGCTTTACTGTAACCATTCATTGTTTCTTTGAAATATATACTTGATTTAGACTTCTTGGTATTGTCTGACATTTTTAAATCATTCACATTATTAAGTTTTACCTCTGTGTCTATAACCTCCCCAACTAGGCTATAGACTTTGAGTATGAGGCTATGATTCTCTATCTGCCCCCACTCAGAGCTTGGCACAGACTGTGAAACTCTCTTTTCCTCCCATTAAGAGATCTGAAATGAATGAACAGCCACACATTATACCATAGTCTGGTGACTACAGCAGAGAGTTTAGAGATGAAAATGTCTCCAGTGTTAACATAAAAGAAGTTGCACTCTTATGTCTAAATACAGCCATTTGATTCTTTTATCATTTTCACATAATACTATTTTTAAATGTGTTCTATTAATATGTACCTAGGTGTTTTTATACATATACCTATTAAAGTGCCTGTTATAAGTACAATGGCTAAGCGCACATCCTAATTTTTCAGAGTTAGAGAAAGGGATCCCACATTTCCCTGAAACAAAGAAAGTAGTAATTTAACTGGTAGAGGCAATGTCTGTCCTCCAAGAGAAGGGAAAAACAATCCCTCCAACAACTGAAATTAAATTTAATTTTTAAAAATAGTTCATACGCATGTAAATATATTTGAATTATCCATTTGTCAAAGTGTAAAACTCAGAAAACTCATTTCTTCTCTCCAGAATGGCACCATTGCACATTTCTATTCCAGAGCAATTCTGGTGGATGTATCTGGCAGCCAAACATGAAAGTGTGGGTGCTGTGGTGCTGGCAGCCAGCCCAGCATTTAACCCTGCTGTTTTAGAATGTCATAAAATAAGCACAATTTAATCTTTTCAAATCATTTGGTCAGTGGCTGTGATTTCCGCAGAAAATAACTTCAAAGAAGACAGGCACCTTTGTTGATGCGTGTTTAAGTGCCTTGAGTGCCAATGCATTTAAGAATAGGAAGCGAAAACCTCAAAGCCTGGAACACATTCCTGGGATTAGATACCAAGAGGATGTGTAGACTGGCCTATTAAATTTCTCTGGTGGTAAGGATGTGCTCCAGTTGATATAATTAAGAGAGAGTCATCCACAAAAAAAAAAAAATAGTAATCACAAGTGACTAGACACTGCTTATTGTAATGTATCTAAGCAGAGACGTTGATATAGGGCACAGAAATCAACATATAAAACACTAATATTTACTTCTGACATGGGCTGGGGGAAGCACTTTTCTTTATGACATGGGTCTGAAATGCATATAGCATCTTTTTTTTTTTTAAGTTGCGGGATACACATGCAGAATGTGCAGGTTTGTTATATAGGTAGACATGTGCCATGATGGTTTGCTGAACCTATCAATCTGTCATCTGGGTTTTAAACCCCACATGCATTCAGTATTTCTCCTAATGCTCTCCCTCCCCTTGGCCCCCACCCCCCAACAGGCCCTGGTATGTGAGTTTCCCTTCCCTGTGTCCATGTGTTCTCATTGTTCAACTCCCACTTATGAGGGAGAACATGTGGTGTTTGGTTTTCTGTTTGTGTATTAGTTTGCTGAGAATCAAAGCTTCCAGCTTCATCCATGTCCCTGCAAAGGACATAATATCATTCTTTTTATGGTTGCATAGTATTCCATGGTATATATGTGCCACATTTTCTTTATCCAGTCTATCACTGATGGGCATTTGGGTTGGTCACAAATCTTTGCTATTATAAATGTGCTGCCATAAACATACATGTGCATGTGTCTCTTTTTTTTTTTTCTTTCTTTTTTTGAGACGGAGTCTCGCTCTGTCCCCCAGGCTGGAGTGCAGTGGCCAGATCTCAGCTCACTGCGAGCTCCACCTCCCGGGTTTACGGCATTCTCCTGCCTCAGCCTCCTGAGTAGCTGGGACTACAGGCGCTCGCCACCGCGCCCGGCTAGTTTTTTGTATTTTGTAGTAGAGATGGGGTTTCACCATGTTAGCCAGGATGGTCTCGATCTCCCGACCTCGTGATCCGCCCATCTCGGCCTCCCAAAGTGCCAGGATTACAGGCTTGAGCCACCACGCCTGGCCGCATGTGTCTTTATAGTAGAATGATTTATAATCCTTTGGGTATATACTCAGTAATGGGATTGCTAGGTCAAATGGTATTTCTGGTTCTAGATCCTTGAGAAATCACCAAATGGTCTTCCACAATGGTTGAACTAACTTACACTTTCACCAACAGTGTATAAGCATTCCTATTTCTCAACAGCCTCGCCAGCATCTATTGTTTGCTGACTTTTTAATAATGACCATTCTGACTGACACGAGATTGTATCTGATGGTGGTTTTGATTTGCATTTCTCTAATACTCAGTGATGTTGAGCTTTTTTTCATATGCCCATTTTTTGATTAGGTTTTGTTTTTTCTGTAATTTTTAAGTTCCTTGCAGATTCTGGATGTTAAACTTTTGTCAGATGGGTAGATTGCAAAAATTTTTTCCCATTCTGTAGGTTGCCTGTTCACTCTGATGATGATGTTTGTTTTCTGAGCAGAAGCTCTTTAGTTTAATTAAATCCCATTTGTCAGCACTGGCTTTTGTTGCCATTGCTTTTGGTGTTTTAGTATGAAGTCTTTGTCCATGCCTATGTCCTGAATGGTATTGCCTAAGTTTTCTTCTAGGGTTTTTATGGTTTGGGGTTTTACATTTAAGTCTTTAATTCATCTTGAGTTAATTTTTGTATAAAGTGTAAGGAAGGGGTCCAGTTACAGTTTTCTGCATATGGCTAGCCAGTTTTCCCAGCACCTTTAATTAAATAGGGAATCCTTTCTCCATTGCTTGTTTTTGTCAGGTTTGTCAAAGATCAGATGGTTGTAGATGTGTGGTGTGATTTCTGAGTTCTCTGTTCTGTTCCATTGGTCTATATGTCTGTTTTGGTACCAGTACCATGCTGTTTTGGTTACTGTAGCCTTGTAGTACAGTTTGAAGTCAGGTAGCAAGGTATCTCCAACTTTGTTCTTTTTTCTTAGGATTGTCTTGGTTATACAGGCTCTCTTTTCATTCCATATGAAATTTTAAGTAGTTTTTTTCTAATTCTGCAGAGAAAGTCAATGGTAGCTTGATGGAGAAAGCACTGAATCTATAAATTACTTTGGGCAGTATGGCCATTTTCATAATGTTGATTCTTCCTATTCATGAGCATGGAATGTTTTTCCATTTGTGTCTTCTTATTTCTTTGAGTAGTGGTTTGTAGTTCTTTTTGAAGAGGTCCTTCACATCCCTTGTAAGTTGTATTCCTAGGTATTTTATTCTCTTTGTAGCAATTGTGAATGGGAGTTCATTCATGATTGGGGTCTCTGCTTGTCTATTGGTGTATAGGAATGCTTGTGATTTTTGCACATTGATTTTTGTAACATGAGACTTTGCTGAAGTTGCTTATCAGCTTAAGGAGTATTTGGGCTGAGACAATAGGGTTTTCTAAATATAGAATCATGTAATCTGCAAAAAGAGACAATTTGACTTTCTCTTTTCTTGTTTGAATATGCTTTATTTCTTTCTCTTGTCTGATTGCCCTGGCCACAACTTCCAATACTATGTTAAAATAGGAGTAGTGAGAGAGGGCATCCTTGTCTTGTGCTGGTTTTCAAAGGGAATGCTTCCAGCTTTTGCCCATTCAGTATGACATTGGCTATTGGTTTGTTATAAATAATTCTCATTATTTTCAGATATGCACCATCAATGCCTAGTTTATTGAGAGTTTGTAGCATGAAGAGATGTTGAATTTTATCAAAGACCTTTTCTTCATCTATTGAGATGATCCTGTGGTTTTTGCCATTGATTCTGTTTGTGTGATGGATTAAGTTTATTGATTTGTATATGTCAAACCAGCCTTGCATCCCAGGGAAGAAGCCAACTTGACTGTGGTGGATAAGCTTTTTGATATGCTGCTGGATTCAGTTCACCAGTATTTTATTAAGGATTTTCGCATCAAGATGTCATCAGGGATATTGACCTGATGTCTTCTTTTTTTGTTGTGTCTCTTCCAGGTTTTGATATCAGGATGATGCTCATCTTATAAAATGAGTTAGGGAGGAGTCTTTCTTTTCCAATTGTTTAGAAAAGTTTCAGAAGGTATGGTATCAGCACCTCTTTGTACCTCTGGTAGAATTCTACTGTGAATCCGTCTGGTCCTGGGCTTTTTTTTGTTGGTAGGTTATTAATCACTGCCTCAATTTCAGAACTTGTTATTGGTCTATTCAGGGGTTCGAATTCTTCCTGGTTTAGTCTTGGGAGGGTGCATGTGTCCAGGAATTTATCCATTTCTTCTGGATTTTCTAGTTTATTTGCATAGAGGTGTTTATGGCATTCTCTGATGGTAGTTTGTATTTCTGTGGGATCAGTGGTGATATCTCCTTTATTATTTTTTATGGTGTCAATTTGATTCTTCTCGCTTTTCTTCTTTATTAGTCTAGCTAGCAGTCTATCTATTTTGTTATAATTTTTTCAATAACCAGCTCCTGGATTAATTGATTTTTTGAAGGGTTTGTTGTGTCTCTATCTCCTTCACTTCTGCTCTGCTCTCAGTTATTTCTTGTCTTCTGCTAGCTTTTGAATTTGTGCTTGATTCTCTAGTTCTTTCAATTGTGATGTTAGGGAGTCGATTTTAGGTGTTCCCCGCTTTCTGATGTGGGCATTTAGTGCTATAAATTTCCCTATTAACACTGCTTTAACTGTGTCCCAGAGATTCTGGTACATTGTCCCTTTGTTCTCATTGATTTCAAAGAAATTCTCGATTTCTGCTTTAATTGCATTATTCACTCAGGAGTTATTCAGGAGCAGGTTGTTCAATTTCCATGTAGTTGTGTGGTTTTGAGTGAATTTCTTAATCTTGAGTTCTAATTTGATTGCACTGTGGTCTAAGAGACTGTTATGATTTCCATACTTTTGCATTTGCTGAGGAGTATTTTATTTACAATTATGTGGTCAGTTTTAGAATAAGTGCCATGTGGCACTGAGAAGAATGTATATTCTGTTGATTTGGGGCGGAGAGTTCTATAGTTGTCTATTAGGTCCACTTTATCCATAGCTGAGTTCAAGTACTGAATATCCTTGTTAATTTTCTATCTCATTGATCGGTCTAATATTGACAGTGGGGCGTTAAAGTCTCCCACTATTATTGTGTGGGAGTGTAAGTGTCTTTGTAGGTCTCTAAAAACTTGCTTTATAAATCTGGGTGCTCCTGTATTGAGTGCACCTATATTTAGGATAGTTAGCTCTTCTTGTTGCATTGATCCCTTTACCATTATGTAATGCCCTTCTTTGTCTTCTTTGATCTTTGCTGGTTTAAAGTCTTTTTAATCAGAGACTAGGATTGCAACCCATGCTATTTTTTGCTTTCCATTTGCTTGGTAAATATTCTTCAATCCCTTTATTTTGAATTTATGTATGTCTTTGCATGTGACATGGGTCTCTCGAATACAGCACACTGGTGGATCTTGACTTTTTATACAGTTTGCCAGTCTGTCTTTTAATTGGGACATATAGCCCATTTACATTTTAATATTGTTATGTATGGATTTGATCCTGTCATCATGATGCTAGCTGGCTATTCTGCACATTAGTTGATGCAGTTTCTTCATAATCTCATTGGTCTTTATATTTTGGTGTGTTTTGCAGTAACAGTTTTTTCTTTCCATATTTAGTGCTTCCTTTAGGACCTCTTGCAAGACAGGCCTCGTGGCAACAAAATCCCTCAGCATTTGCTTGTCTGGAAAGGATTTTACTCCTCCTTTGCTTATGAAACTTCGTTTGGCTGGATTTGAAATTCTGGGTTGAAAATTCTTTAAGAATGTTGAATACTGGCCCCCACTCTCTTGTGGCTTGTAGGGTTTCTGTGGAGTGATCTGCTGTTAGTCCGATTGGCTTCCCCTTGTAGGTGACTTGATTCTTCTGACAGTGCTAAACATTTTTTCCTTCATTTAAACGTTGGAGAATCTGAAGATTAGGCGTCTTTGGGTTGATCTTCTACTGGAGTATCTTAGTGTTCTCCATATTTCCTGAATTTGAATGTTGGCCTGTCTTGCTAGGTTGGCGAAGTTCTCCTGGATAATATCCTGAAGTGTGTTTTACAACTTGGTTCCATTCTCCCCGTCATTTTTGCGTACACCAATCAATCATAGGTTTGTTCTTTTCACATAGTCCCATATTTCTTGGAGGCTTTGTTCATTCCTTTTCATTCTTTAATCTTGTCTGCATGCCTTTTTTCAGCAAGGTGGTTTTCAATCTGTGATATTCTTTCTTCCTCTTGATCTATTTGGCTACTGATACTTGTGTATGCTTCATGAAGTTCTTGTGCTGTGTTTTTCATCTCCATGAGGTCATTTATGTTCCTCTCTAAACTGGTTATTCTAGTCAGCAGTTTCTGTAACTTTTTATCAAGGTTCTTAGCTTCCTTGCATTGGCTTAGAACATACTTCTTTAGCCCAGAGGAGTTTGTTATTACCCACCTTCTGAAGCCTACTTCTGTCGATTTGTAAGCCTCATTCTCTGTAGAGTTTTGTTCCCTTGCTGAAGAGGAGTTGCAATCATATGGTGGAGAATAGGCATTCTGGCTTTTGGAATTTTCAGCATTTTTGTGCTGGTTTTTTCTCATCTTCAGGGATTTATCTACCTTTGATCTTTGAGGCTGATGACCTTTGGATGGGGTTTTTGTTGGGGGGGGGGTCTTTTTTGTTGATGATGTTGTTGCTTTCTGTTTGTTTTTCTTCTAACAGTCAGGTCCCTCTTCTGCAGATCTGCTGCAGTTCGTTGGAGGTCCATTCCAGATCCTGTTCACCTGGGTATCACCAGTGGAGGCTGCAGACCAGCAAAGATTGCTGCCTGCTCCTTCCTCTGTAAGCTTCATCTCAGAAGGGCACTGGCCTGATGCCAGCAGGAGCTATCCTGAGTGAGGCACTTCTCCCTTCTTGCTGGTGTTCCAGGTGCCACTGGTGTATGAAGAATGTTATTGGTATTTTAATAGGGATTGCATTGAATCTGTAGATTGCTTTGGGTAGTATGGGCATTTTAACAATATTGATTCTTTCCATCCATAAACATGGAATAGCTTTCCATTTTTTGTGTCCTCTTCGATTTCCTTCATCAGTGTTTTGTCAATTTCATTGTAGAGATCTTTCACTTTTTTGATTAAATTTATTCTAGGTGCTTTATTTTATCTATAACTATAGTAAATGAGATTACTTTCTTGATTTCTTTTTCACATCATTCACTGCTGGCATATAGAAATGCCAGTAATTTATGTATGACCATTTCAATTGATGGTGGAAAAGCATTCAATAAAATTTAGCACCTCTTCATAAAAACTCTCAAAAAACTGGGCATACAAGGAACATACTCAACATGATAAAAGCCATATATATGACAGACCCACACCTAATATACTGGGTGAGAAAAAACTGAAAGACTTTTCCCTAAAATCTGGAAGAAGATGATGACTTTCACTACTGTAATGAACACAGTACTAGAATTGCTAGCTAAAGCACTTCAACAAGAGGAAGAAATAGAGCACCCAATTGGAATGAAAGAAGTCAAATTATCCTCATTTGCTGACTATATGGTCTTAGATCTAGAAAAATCTAAAGATTCCACTTAAACTATGAGAATTGATAAATTCAGAAAAGTTGTATAGGATAAAAAATATATGTGCTTTTACATATCTAGTCACTTTATATTCATTATAGAAAATTTGTTCTATAAAATAAGTATTTTCAGTTTAGCAATAATTGCTGCAAATAAATGTTACTTAAATAAAGATTATTAGGTTATTAAATGTTACCCTTTCTAAGCCTTTTCTATTTGCATGGCAATAGAAAACTGTTTTCCAAGAACAAATCTATTGAAATTTTATCTTGCAGGCAATAGAACTAATGCCTCTATATTTCTGTTTCAGGGGAGAAACAGTCTTTTAGCTGAGCAACAATATATCCACCTAAATTTGGTTTTGTTTGCAGGATATGAGAAAAAATTTGAATGGACCTTTGAAATAAAACCTAAGGAAAAATGAAGTGACAATTTAATAAAACAAAAGCTGAGTTAATTATTCAGAAATAAGAAAAACAATGGAACACACAAAAAAACTCTGGTTCTTTTGTGGGGGCATAATAAAATGGATTAAATATTAACTAGAAATATCAAGAAAAATAAGAACACATATTGAGAAGGAATAAAAATATTTATAAATAGAAGAAATATTTAAAATTCTAACAGAAAATTCAGTGTAACATAAAAATGATTTTGAAACCATGGATCAATTGATTATTTTATGAAACGTATAACTTACCAAATTGATTAAAGATATAAAGAATTGAATAAGACAATATCTATGAAAGAAGTTAAAAAGTTTATTCAAGAACAAGGTCACATCAGGACAAATAGCTAATTCATGCGGGGCTTCAAACCTAGATGGCGAGTAGACAGGTGCAGCAAACCACCCTGGCACATATGTAACTATGTAACAGATCTGCACGTTTTGCACATGTATCCCAGAACTTAAAGTTAAAAAAAAAGAAAAGAAAAGAACTAGCTTACAAGGAGCCTAAGTACAAATTGTAGAAACCCTTAGGAACAATAGCAAAAATCACCTGTCATGTGACTATCTCAAAGCATAAAGGAAGCCTATATCATACAAAAAGGAAATTAAATTCCAGTATGACTTGGTTTATCCAAGCTAATAAAATAACACATACTAAAAAATATTATTATCTAATTTGTGATATATTAAAATGCATATAAAATCCAACAATATATTTAGATAACTTAAGAATTTATTTCATAAAGAGTAAGGATATTTGGTATTGGGAAACTTATCAATAAGATTCACTGCATTAATATATTAAATAATAAAAATGGCACATGCACCTTAATATAAATGGATAATCATCTAATACGATTCAATACCCATTACTAAATCAGAAATATGTCAGAGATCTTTAACAAGTCAAAATAACTCTCCTATCACAAACCAATAAGAATATACTTTAGAGTAAACGTTTAATTTTAAAGAGTACTAAAGTTAGAATTAGCATAAGGGTATCAGTTATCACTATCATTTTATTTTTCCATAAGAAGTCAACAAATCAGTAAATGCATAAAAAACCAACAAAGGATGAAACAGAACCTTAATTATTTATAGATTGTATAATCATATCTATAGCAAAGTATAATTACTATACAGATTATTAAAAATTATAGCTCATTTCAATACAGTAGCCACTAGCAAAATATTCTTCTCTACCAACAGTAACTAAATATAAAATATTTATTTTTCTATATTTTTTCATCTATAAAATTGGTAAAAATACAATATACTTATAAGTAAACTTTTTATAAAATAGCTAATACCCATATGAATATGATTATAAAAACTCTACTGAAGAACAATTCAGAGATCATGAATGGAGATACATATTGTATCTCAAATAGTAATATTACATTTTTTACAAGATTTCAAAACATCAGTTATTCCTAAGTTAATGTGAAAACTCAATGTATTCCTAATGAAAGCAGACATTTGTCTCTGATTTTAAACATGAGTAAAGCTGAGAAAATATTTGAAATAAAAGCAATGAGTGTGACAAATCTTATATAACATTAAATTTTACTAAAAAGTTAAAGTGATTGGAAACATTTGGTATGATGCAGAAAGAAACATATCAATAGCATACAATAGAGAATATAAAAATAGATGCAAGCACACATGGGAAATTCATATACATGAAAGTTGACATTTTTAAGTAGTCTAGATCATTCATCAAATGACAGTGGGCCAACTGGCTTGCAATTGGAAAAAAATAAAATAAACTTGGAAAATAAATCTGAACACCTACTTGCACCAAAATAAATCTCAAATTGACTTCAAAGTGTTATGCATGTAAAAAGCAACAAACATACTATAAAAAATCATTTGTAAATATCTCTCATCTTTGAGGTAAGGAAGCTTTTTTAAGCACGTTACAAAAATCCAAAAACCACAAAGAATAAAACAATTTTAAAGTATAAATTATACAAGCAAAACAAAATTTTAAAGACTTAAAAAATTTGAAAGAAAAAATATGATAGCCAAATGGTCAACAATTACAATAGAGAAAAAATGTTACATGAGTCATAAAGTAAGCAAAGAACAACACAAAAAAAAATTCAGCAAATTTTCTGACGTGGCATTTTAGAGTCAAAAACTTTTGATGACCTAAAAACATTTATTTATTTATTTCAACAATATAACATTATGAGTACAAACGATAAAATATTGGGGCACTGTGGTTGGAAAATGTTTTCAAATAATTAGAAAACTTGGCAGAATTTATCAAAACTTCAGTTGTGCATATTTTGACCCCCTATTTCCAATTCTAAATATTCTTTGCAAATACACAGGTGGCAAAGATTTCTATATGTACTTCATATGTACCAATTTTATAATAGGTAGTGATTTTATACTGTTGGTAGAGAAGAATAAAATAGTTATAAAACCTGAGAATAACCTAAACATTGTTCAATAAGGAAAGAACTAAATAAATTAACATATGTACTACATAATACACAGACATTAAAAGTAACATGAAGATATACACGGTACATTTTCAAGTGAAGAAAACAATGTTGAAGAATAAAATATAGAATAAGATTGTATTCATGACTAATTAGTAGTATTTATATTAAGGAAATATGCTCAAACAGAAATGCTTGGAAATCCACAGCATGCATAGTGGAGAGGAGAGTGAGACCGGTGTGTGAGTGTGGGGCATGGGGGAGCAAAGAGAAGGGTGGTGAAAATGGCCTTGTAATCTTATTTTACATAGTTCTGGGTTGCTAGAAGTTTTTTGTATGAATATGTACTATTCACATTATTTTAAAAAGAAAAGAAGAAAAGTGAGAGGGGTTGCTTTAATACCTATGTTTGTATAACAGTAAAAAAAAAACAGGTATCCTCTGACAATTTTATGACAATGTAAGTTGTTACAATTTTTTGGAAAGCATTTGGTAGTATCCATGAATTGAGTAATGTTCATACACATTGAGCCAATCATGATATATTCAAAAATTACACAATAGCTATATATGCCCAAGTGAACAAAACTGTTTGAGAGAATGTTCATTAAATAATTGTTTCTAATATTCAAAATATAGAAATAATCTAAATATTTGACCAGTAAAGAATTGGTTAAACAAATTATAGTAAGTTTATTTATTAAAAGGATACACAGCAATATTTAAAGTATTGAAGCATATTTCTGTGTATTAGCAGAAGTGGCCCATGAATTATTACGCAAAAGTAAGGAATTGGAGGACCTGACTTAAAATTTGATAATTTCTGTACATTGATAATAGTAACATTATTTGCGTAAAAACGAGAACCATTGGTCTCTACCTTGTTAGTGTATAATAAAAAATCAGCAATAGTATATACTGATCTATTTACATATATATAAACCTTTGTTATATTTCAAGGGTAACATTAAAGGGGTTCCCTGAATTTCTGCTGTCATATTGATGAATTCTAATGAGCATTTATTACTCTTAAAATCACAAAAATTAAACTGTATTACAAATGATAATTTAAAAACCCCTCTTTTTAGTTTGGATGTCTATATAAATACATCATTAACATGAATGGTAACTTGACTGGTGAAATTAAGCATTGTGTCTTTGCCATAAAGCAAATCAAAGTTAATCTAATATATGTGAATACCTATCAATATGACGTAATTTCTGTTCAATATCCACGAGCTTAAATATTGTCTATTTACACATATCACAGCAATAACTCAGGTGACATTTATAAGTAGATACGCCTGAAATTATTTTCAGAGCAATTAGTTTATTTCTCTGTAAATCTGTGCAACATCACTGTAAACAATTTCATTGATGCCCAGATCCTAAAGTTGGTATTTTCTCATTCAGTAACATAAAAATAGAATAACAAGGTTTTTTATCCTCACCTCCCTTGGCTATGGTTGAGAATTTTTCTTTTCACAGAACTTCAAATGTGAAAATTAATGAGCTACAATAGTGTTAACCAACCCATATTTCTCACCATATGCATTATTGGCACACTCTTAAAAATTAATTGCTCAGATTTTCTTGGAAGAAACGTTCTGAATATCAAATCTTCTCTGCTAGTTATCTGAAATGTTTCCAAAACAAAGAAATAGTACATATTTGAGGTGATGAATACCTTAATTATCCTGATTTGATTTTTACACACTGTATGCACATATCAAAATATCACATGTAACCCATAAATATGTACAGTTATGTACCAATTAAAAATGTTAAAAAAGAAACCTTGTTCTCATATGATATTGATATTTAATCTGAAATTCTTGAGCATAATATTAAAAAAGAAAATTTTATATTTATCTCAAACTTTGGCCATAATGAAAATATCTCATCATTTTTACTTTGAGTTAAAGAAAAAAATAATATAAAAATTTTTAGATTGGTAAGGTACATTTTAAATATAAGAAATTAAAGTAAAACTATGAACTAAATCTAATATAATTGAGGTTGAGAAATGCATCATTTAAATCAAAGTGTTAAATAGCTAATGTTAAATATTTAATTTATATTTAATTTAAAATAGGCTATAAATGCATATTTAACATGATCTCCTTGAATACATGTTTAGTGAAAAGACTACCTTAATAATATTTATTTTTTATTGTTTAATTTGGAGTTAGTTCTAGAGATTTTAGGTTTCCTAGACATATAGTAATTATGCACCTTAAAAACCCAATTAATTTTTATTTTACACAAAGTCACACAGGAAGGCAAAAACTCTAAAAATTCAAAAATTCTAAAATCCAAGCTGATAATACAAATAACACCAGGAATCTGGGCACAGTAGCTAATCCCAGCACTTTGGGAGGCCAAGGTGGTTGGACCACTGAGATCAGGATTTCAGAACAACTTGACTAACATGGTAAAAATCCGTCTCTACTAAACATACAAAAATTAGCTGGGTGTGGTGGCGCATGCCTGTAATGCAGCTACTTGGGAGGCTGAGGTGGGGGAATCGCCTGAACCCAGGAGGTGAAAGTTGCAAGTGAGCCGAGACCGCGCCATTGCACTCCAGCCTGAGCAACAAGAGGGAAACTCTGTCTCAAAAGAAAAAAAAAAAAAAAAAAGTAGGTGGTAATGTATATTACACACATCACAGCAATAACGCAGGTGATGTTCATAAGGAGGGATGCCTCAAATTATTTTCCTGGGCAACAAGAGGAAAACTTTTTGGAGGTTTTATGTTACAAAAGTCAAAGGTTGCAAAATAAGATATATGGATTACCATTCCTTTTGTGCAAATTATTTAATCATATACATAATTTCACATGTGCATGTATACAAACATATACACAGGTACTGCATTTTATATATGTTTACATATATATAACGTGTAAGTCTACATATATATAGCATGCACGCATATACACATACATGCCTAATCATGCACCTCCTGGACTCTAGAATCAAATTGCCATCTCTCAAGTACAATCACACTCACTTAACAGTTTAAAGAGTAGGGTATGCCATTCTTTAATAAGGCTGTTTTTAAATTTTGAATAATTTCCTCTAGATTTCCATGGCAAAATATATTTTTTAATATTTATATTTTTAAAATACTGAATGGCCTTATTAGTTGCAAGCTATAAACGCCACAAAACAGATTTGGAAATTGGAACACACCCAACATAAATGGTTACCAACAGCAAATGGGAAGGCATAAGAAACAGGGCAGTAAAGCCACCACACAATATGAGGAAAATCATTAAACGATCTGGAAAAGCATCAAGATGGCTGGCCTCTTTGTAGTTCCAGCACAAAGACTGAGCCTTATTTCTAAATATTTTCCCTGGTGGGGAATAACAACTTGAAAATAATCCCAGATGTATTCATTTGTGTAACTATTTGCTTCTTGCAGCATATAGGCATGGAAAAATTATTGAAGGTTTCAATTTTGGACTTGTATTTTTTAAATGTCAGGCTTTTGAAAAATAGCACCATTTTTCTTTAAAACCATTCATTTACCTGGAATGTTGGCCAGCAGGCCTATAATATGGACTTGGTTTTGTTAAGATTGAAAAAATGCCCAATGGCAAGAGAGGAATGGGCAATTTTAGTGGATAAAACTAAATTTGAACCCAAACTCAGCTGAGCAAATGTCCAAGCAGAGTATTAAACAGTGTTTTTACAATTCTCTAAGCTGGCCAAGGACTTCTAGATCCTGTTAAAGAAACATAAATTTAGAGAAAGAAAGTAATCTAGAAAGTTTTCTTTAAAGATACTGAAAACAGCATATTTAAAATAAAGTTTAAGGCAGAAGTCAAATTTACACTCAGGCACTTTTTTTCTTAAAAGCATTCTCTCATTTGAGATGATTCTAGGTAGTGAGACAAGAGCTCCCAAAACTAAAATTCACTTTTTTAAAACCATTTTTAACACAAATATAGATTAAATGGATTCATAGTTCTCTATCCATTGTTGACAAATTTATTTAAACTCAACTTTTTGGAGTCCTAAACATTTATGCAATCTTAAAATTAAAACAATTTCTCTTAAATATGTGTATAACATGGCCTCACTTCTGCAAATGGTCTGTTAAGTATCAGTTCTGTTTTCTACATTTGAGAATACATTATTTTCTTAAAGCAGGGTCTTTTGTAAGTGTGGTGGGTGTGTGTGTGTGTGTGTGTGTGTGTGTGTGTGTGTGTGTATGGAGAGAAAGATTATTATCAGCATCTTTTTTCCTTCGCTTAATTTTTTTTTTTTAATTTTAAAGGATACCAAGAATTTAAACAATTGAGTGAAATTAGCAAAATTTCTAGTAAGCATTCCAGTGCTAAAATAAATGTTGTTGGTGGTTGTTTTACAATTAAACTGTTATTTAGAATGTGAAGGTGTGTGTTTGAATCCACCATCCATTTTACAAATATTTAATGAGCACTATGGTATGGCAGGCAGTCTAGCAACTAGGATTTTAACCATAATAATGTAAACACGGTACATTGGTCCTCCAAAATGCTTCTTCAGAAACAGCTAGAATCATATTCCTGATTATCTTAGGAAGACAATCTGAAACAAGAGACAAATGGAAGAGTACTGTTTCACTTACAGATCTCTACATATTTTATAAACATCAATCCCCACATAATTTATGTAGATGATTTATCACCTGAGCATGTGAAACTGCCATCCTCTGCTTTAGAAGAAAAAGATCTCTTTGACTCAAGTGATCTCTTGCTTTGAGACATACTATTAGCCATATGACGATGACACCAGGAGGAATGGATTGGATTAATTTCAAACAAAAATAAGGAATTCAATCTGAACTATGTAAAACTCACCTCTTTCTGATTTATCGCTTTTTTCAGACCATAGAAGCTGCAAATAAAATTTATGAAGGAAGAACAGTAAATTAGGATTGGATAAAGGCATAATTTTAGGCCTCAAGTTGCTTGTACAGTTAGATTTTAACACATAAAATTGGGAGAATACTAACAAGTTAATAAAATCAGCTGAGTGCTGACATGTAAAAACATTTCTTTAAACAATTGGTGAGTTCAATCAGTTAGCCTTGTTGACAACTTGAAATTTTAAAAACCTACATTACTTATATTCAATGAAATTAAAAATGTAGAAAAGTTCATAAATGTGTGCATCAGAAATTCATTGGTCTTGGAATATATTTGGTGGGGTGGGCGGGGGGGGGGGGCGGGGAGGGCGGAAGTTACCTTTAAAGTTAAAACTGTAAAATTACCACATAATAAAAACCTGTGCTTTGAACACTAATTGCCCACGGATTAAGTAAGAAAAAGCTCTCTTCCTACTATTGTGAAGGTTTGATGGAAGAACTTTCTTTGGTTTTACTGAACTATGTTTTATGTATTTTTAGTTCTACTGCTCTTTTTAGTTTATTCTTGATGTTAATTTTACTAATATGCATTAGTATCAATAAAGCATTAGGTCTATGAAGATTCCTACAGCGTTTTAATTGAGAGTAAATTGCCTACAATAAAAGGGGCCTCCTACCAGCCTAGAAGGCTGGCCCACCCTAGTGGCTGGGCACAATTGCTTGTTTGAAGAGTTAAACCGAGGCACGATAGCCCACTTTGTCAGCTGCCTAGAGGGAAGTTGTCAAGTCTGGGACCCTGCTGCTTTATTCCTATAACTGTGTTTTAGAAACACCTCACAAGTGGAATTGTGGTTGCCTCATCCAGAAAATGTGGAAAGGATTAATGTGGCATGTAAAACAAATCACTCCTGAGCTCAGCTGAGAAAGTGGGTATTAAAAGCACTCCAGTCAAAAGAGCTTTAGTGAGAGGGTCACAGTGATATACAGTCAGCATATGTTGGGCTGGTAATGCTGCAGGGTGTTTGGAAATGGTAATGGTCCATGAGTGTAAAGTCTTTCAAGACCTCTTAAAGGCACATGTGTTTCTTGAGCGTGTTCTCCAAACAAGGACCTGTTATGGGTTAGATTCACTGAAGCTTTTAAACTTTATTGATTGGTTTGTGAGATTCCAGGTTCACTTACTGCTTTAAAAAAAAAAAAAAAAAAAACTGTTGATAAACACAGGCAAGAATCCCACTTTAATCTTAACCTTATGAATCAATAAACAATGTGGGATGTTGCCTCCTCATCGATTACAGTACACGCTATTTATTTTTATTATGAAAGTGTTTGCTAGTTTTCAGAGTTAATGGGCAATATATCCATGTTGTTCTTCTAAATCCAGGTGCTTTGTAGATTTATTCTGAGGGGGAAGAAAAGGGAGAGACCTGAAGATTTCTTGCTATTTGAAATATGAACCATAGCCTTAATAAAAACTTGTGGGTTTCAAGTTGAGAGAGAACAAATAAACCTGCTAAGTGTAATTTCATAAACTGAAATGATTTTCCTTGGTATTTCCACTTTTGGAAAGAATTCATTCAGACTCCACATTATAATACAAATATATAATTGTAGCCAAAGATGCATAAACTCGTAAAGAAAAGAAATGTAATACAACAGTTTTGTACACGAAAAAAAAAGAAAGAAACGCTGTTGTCTCTTCTGTTTGGTTTACATTTGCACTTCTTTTATGAGACACTCATGCTTTTTCCTGCAAAGGTATACCTCGTCAATTCATTCATTTTTCTAAATAACCTATACCAAAGGATCACACAAAGTCTTTGAAAGATGAAAGCACAGGCAAAGGTTGTAATAAATAAGGAGTGCTGCATCTAAGTAGTTGTTAGCACATGTACACAAAATAAGGCTGGATTTTTAGGTAGGACTTGGTAAAATATCAAGATAGGCTAGAAGTAGTACTAGTTAACTAACCTAAAAATCTCATCAGTAAAACTAAACAAATAAAAACATGATGTAAAACTGAAAAAAGTCAGGGTGCTTTTGGGTTTAGGTTCAGTGCTTCCAAGTTTCGTCCCAACTTACAACCATGACTGCAAATATTTTTTCACTAACTTCAAGCATGACATTATTTGTTACCTTTGCTTTACTGCAGGCCTAGTAAAAGTCAAGATCAATAATTTCTCAGGAACAGCTCCACTCTACACTGAAATTACAACCAGCCTGAGGGACACGGCAGATATAAAATTTCTTGCCATCACTGTAAAACTCATAAAGCATCACCATTGCCTTGTTTTTAAACTGAACTTCCTTAGTCTCATTCATGTCATTGCTCTTTGCCTCACACATTTGGCACAGAGAAAGAAGATGGTAAGTGCTCATGGTGTTGAATATGAAATGGGTATGTATAGAAAGGAGATAAAAATGTAACAATAAAATAACAAGATGGTAAGGACAAATGAAGCTGTCATTATCATATCTTCCGACTTAGCTTATATTTCCAACTACTCTTCCAGAACTCCTGTGTCAAGAAAGTATTTCTGCATTATATGTAAATGGGTACAACTTTTATGCTCTCTGTTAGAAGTCATCACTTTCAAACATAAAATGATTCAAAATTGTCTATTCTAGGTTTAAAATTTTTCAAATGATTTCCTGATTATGTTAAATATCCAGAAGGTAAAAGTACAATGTTTGTCTGCCCTGTATTATTGACAAAGGTATTTTTTTTTTGTCAGTAATACTGTAATGATGACGGGAAATGGATGATCCTGAAAACAGTCTTGATTTTGTTAAGTATGTGTGAGTCTGTAACATTTTTGCCACTTTAAATTGAAAAGGATTCTGAGCCTGAATGATGGATTCTGCAGCATCTAACAGTAACCAGGTTTGGATTCTGGTAACAAGGAAATCACTGAAAGCTTGTTCCCTGTGCTCAGTGGTACCAACTTTGAATGCTTCCTCAAACACTAATTGGGGACCTGGATTATGTTGAATTTTGCAGGTTTCCACATCTTCCAGACAAACTGCACATGAGGGCAGACTAACCCACGCCAAGATGTGCTGCACACCTGTAGAACAGATGACCAATTTTAATGTGCAAAGAAAAACCTCCACAAAATAATATGATGTTACTTCACATGGTGTACATACAACTCAGACAGCTAAGGGGCTGAATCATGCCATTTAGCTGTAAGTTTTCATTGCTGAAGACATTTTATAGGGCTTAAATTTTATATAGTCCGGTATCAAGTAGTACCCCTAATTGCATGACTTCAAAGCAGACATATGAGCCCCACTTTCATATTGTTTTAGTGGCAAGCAATCACTGCCCTTCCAATTGTTCCTATGAGATCTTATATTAATATTATTATTGGGAATTTTATTTAAGTTCAATTTTAGTGAAAACTGTGCCTCCTCCTTTGAATGAGATTTTGAACATTGAGATTAAATTGATAGAGAAAATCAAGTCTGAATAATTTTATAGCCAAGAGGTACATTGTGAATCCCATAAAGCATTGTTTCAGGAACCTGGTTAGTGTTCTGTACACCTGCTTAATGTTTTTTTCATCATCACAAATGTCAAAGTGCTCAGTAAGTCACTGGGGTTTGAATGACAGCCATGCGCTAAGCAAGCAGTTATGTTTTTTCACTACCAAATTGGACTATAAATGATGAAAAAGAGGTCAAAAAGGAAGTATGGAACCATACAAATTTGAAAGGGGAAACTGCTAATAGCCATAAACCCTGTGCAATCAAAGGCTTGGCAAGTCATTGCAAATTACCTGCTCTGTGAATTACTGATCGCACTATGTTATGATATAGAACTTTCTAACTCCTTTCATCTGTAGTAACAGTGCTTCTAATAGCTCACAGATCAAAAGCAAAACTCTGCTAGTGGAATTCTGATACAAACATGCCAAGGTTGCATAGGCATAATGCATGTGAACAAAATGTTAATATACAACCAATGTTGCTTTTGATCAGCTGATTATTTAATATAGTGTATGTGTCTTACGATCCAACTTGCCAATAGAATCATTATAGGAAGGGAAGATTGGTAAGGCATGCACGACTAATTTAAAAGGAAGAGTGAAATATTGCATGATACTTTCATTAGGGATTAACGTAGGTTGGTGTGCTTTAAGCAAGATCTTGGCAATCTTTCAGATGCAAGATGCCAAATTCCTAAATCCTTTACTTTTAACTCAAGACTAAGACATGTGGGAATCAGGAGTACTCAAAAATACCCATCCAAATATTTTTCCTATTACGGAAAATATCTGTATCAATAAGTTTCTCTTTTAAATGTGACATGCCTATGAAGGGTGAGGTTTAATCAGATGCTTTTGTCTTTCCCCTTTGCTGGAAAGTATGGGTACTGATTAAATGGATATTTTTATTCTAAGTGGAGAAGAAGAAAAACTATTGGGCCATGAGATATTTTACAGCAAAGATTTGGTTGAAGTGTTACCAAGGTAGATTTTCCCTAATACAAAAATAGCTCCAGTGCCTGGGAGGTAGAGGAGAGGAAGAATTAGATGAGATAAATATTTGCCAAAGAGAGATTTTCAGTTATCTTGCTACTTTTACATGATAACAACTCATATGCTTACAATGGAAAATCATTTTCTCATTGGTTTTTAGATCTATATTAGAACCATTATTTGTTTTTTTGTAAGAATTATTCATCAATTAGTGCTACTCATTGCTGTAATGCTGCAAATGTAACAACGAAATAAGAGATAGCATTCCCATTTTTATGGGAAAATGCACATAAACGCACACATTTATATAAATAAATATAGAATATTATAGTGCAATAAAGAACAGAAATAGGAGGCTGAGAGAGTTTTTGCATAGGGGTGCTATTGCGGATAGGATGATCAGGTGACATTTGAGCTGGCATATGGTCAATATGAAAAAGCTAGCCTTGTATAGATCAAGGTAGATGGAAAAGATCTGACACAGATGATAAGAATAGCCAGTGCAAAGGTCCTAAGTCTGCACGTAACTAAGAGTGGTTGAGAAAGAGAAAGAAGCACAATGTGGCTGAACCATAGTAAGCACGGACAAGAATAGAAGATGATCAGGACTGATGACATAAGACTGTGTATCACATTAAGGAGAAGAACAGCATGTTGTAACTGGCTATTCTGTGAAAAATAGGCGATACAGCGAAAAGAACAGAAGCAAGAAGACAGGCTAGGTCAATATTGCAGTTGTCCTACATGATGTGGTTTGGACTAGAGTGATGGCAGAAATGAAAGTAATCTGTCTACATGCATCAAGCTCCCAAAGACATTTTGAAAGGCTCTCTTAGTCCTCCAGTCCTTGTTGATACAGTGGCCCAACCTTCTGGGTGAAGTGTTCCAGTAAATGAAACTCTAGCCTCAACTCTCCAATCAGAAAATTTGTTTCTCTTAACATTACACTCCTTAAATTGGTGAAGTATATTTAAAAAAAAACTGTTTAATTGAGTTAAGTACAGAACTAGTAAAAAAAAAAAAAAACATGAATTCTTCATGAGAAGTTTATTTTAAAGTTGTTTCAAGTATTTTCTGCACCTGTGGGGTTATATATCCATTGTTGAATAAATTGCAGTTGATGAAACCTGAGCAGCTAAGATAAAGTTTTATCATCATCAGAAATAAAGGTTGGGGAAAATTACCTGGGCAATGGGTATGACACTGGGGAGAGTTTTAGAACTGTAAGTTCTCTTGTACATATTCTTGCTTACTATGATTTTCACAAATAGCATGCATTCCTGGACTCTGTATAAACTAAGCAAGTTTCTCTATATTAAAGTTCTTTCAAGCATTTGAAAAAGAGACTCTGGAGACTCTGCAATAAATACCAGACTGAAAAGAGAAGACACAAGCATGTGGCAGAAGAGCAGACAAGAGAAACGAGAGGTAAGCAAAGGAGTGACTATCTATCAAACGGAAATGCTAAAGTCTAGTATCCCAGCGTTCCTAGAGCCAGGGTTCTGGGAGGAGCAGTTAATAGATAATACTAGATACTTATTCCTATATCTTACTTATAATTGCTTTTGGTACTTACTGGCTCCTTTGTTATTTTATAATTTCTCATGGGAGAAAGCAGTTTTAATTCATTAGTAAATGAAGTGAGATGAGCAATATTGGTCCGTCAGTTATCAGTAGCTGATACTATAGATGTAAGGCAAGTAATAAACATGCCTTGCTTCAGGGCTTCCCCATGCTTTTCTAGTCATAGCATACAGAGAAAATGACAATATCTGCATGGCTCACTAGAAACCAGAGGGATTTAAGAGTGTCTATAAAACTCCTTTTGGAAAAAAAAAGCATAACATTCTCTTAACATTATATAGTTATAATAATACAAAGCATAAGGGAAAATATTTAATGTTAAATTTGTATCATACTTCCAAATGAATTATTTTCAAATTTCCAGTGAGACACTTGAGTTAAACTTTACACTAGCTTTTCAGCTTGAAGAACTCATTCTTGTCTTTCACTGATAAATGTATTGTTGGCATTTCTAAATGCAAAACATTTTTAATCCAATTAAGTTTTATATAAAATATTTCAAACTAGGACTCAGAATGAGTATGCATTACTAAAGCAGTCAACATAAAAGAATCTCACTATGGTTTGAAAGTGTCCTCAAAGTTCATATGTTGGAAACTTAATCCCCAATGCAACAGTGTTGAGAGGTGGGAACTTTGAGAGTTGATTAGGTCGTAAGGGCAGAAGGATTAATGTCATTACTGAGGGGATGCATTAGTTATTTGAAGATTGTGTTTGTTATAAAAACAAACTCTTGCTCTCTTGCTCTCTCTCACCATGTGATGCCTTTCACCATATTATGATGCAGCAAAAAGACTCTCACCAGATTCGTCACCTCAACCTTGGACTTCCCAGCCTCCAGGATCATGAGCCAAATAAATTTATTTTCTTTATAAATTACCCAGCCCTGCTATTCTGTTACTGTAGCACATAATGGACAAAGATGAAGCTTAAACATTATTAGAAGAATATGCATATCAAAAATAGATATAAGTATCCATATATATGAAGACAGATTGAGGCTGCTAGTCACAGCTAGGTCTACTAAGAGTTCTTCAAAAATATCCTCCCACTAAAGGCTGTGTGCCATGATTTTGGGTGTTGGAGACCTGATCTGCTTTTCTAGTACAACTAGCACAATCTGAACCTAAGTCCTGAATAGATGACCATGTGTAGAACACTTTCTTACCCAGGAAGAAAGACTATTCAGATTGTCTGATGGCTGCCGGCATTATTAGGCCTTCCCTCATATTTGGGTGCTTTCAGGCCATCCATAAATGGATCATCTGAATATTGCTTATAACAAGAGGTTACTGAACCAGGATGTCAGCCACCCTAGGCCCTTCCTGGACTCCTGGGGGCTGCAAATCTGCAACTCATTGCTGAGGTCACTTGTTGGAAAGTTCTGCTTTACAGGACACTGTGGAACCAAGGCATATGCCTTCTTCAGAATGCATAATTTATATGCACAAAACATTTGATCACAGGTTTATAAATCTAAGTTGTAATAAAATCTAAGAGCAGATTTCTACTTTAGCAACTAATTGCTCTTAAAGGAAGACTTGGAGAGTTAGATAGACCAAAGGAGGTAAGTAGAGCATTCTGTTTCCTATGTGCACAGTATAAAGGAATGAATCCAAGCCCCGAATGTTGAGTGTGAGTTTTAAAGACATGTCTAATACAAGAATAAAAATTGGGGCAGGAGAGGACTACCATTCTTACTAATTAGGTAAAAAGAGAAATTACTACACTGTATTCTAAGGCAATACTGTCTGACAGCAGCATATTAGCCACATACATAATTTATAATTAAAAAAAAATTTTAGTACCCACATTTTAAAAACTGAAAAAGGTGAAATAAATTTCATAATATACTTTCTTTTTAACCCAATATATCTAAAATGTTAACATTTCAAAATATATTCAATGTTTTTTAAAATTATTAAAGAAATATTTTATATCCATTCTTTCATACAGAGTCTTCAGAAGCCAAATCATCTATAGCACATCTCAAATGAAACTAGCCATCCTTAGTTTTTTTATTTCAATAGTTTTGGGGGTACAGGTTGCTTTTGTTACATGGCTAAGTTGTTTAGTTGCGATTTCTAAGATTTTAGCGCACCTGTCACTCAATCAGAGTATACACGACCCAATATGTAGCCTTTTATCCCTCACCCTCCTCCTAACCCTCCTCCACAGGTCCCCAAAGTCCATTATATCATCATGCCTTTGTATCTTCATAGCTTAGCTCCCAGTTGTAAGTGAGAACATATAATATTTGATTTTCCATTTCTGATTTACTTTACTTAGAATAATGGCCCCCAGCTCCATCCAAGTTGCTGGAAAATATATTATTTTGTTTCTTTTTATGGCTGAGTAGTATTCTATGGTGAGATATATATATATAACATTTTATTTATCCACTTGTTGGTCAATGGGCACTTATGTTGATTCCATATTTCTGTGATTGTGAATTGTGCTGCTCCAAACATGTATGTGCATGTGTCTTTTTCAAATAATGACTTCTTTTCCTTTGGGTAGATACCAAGTAATGGGACTGCTGGATCAAATGATAGTTCTTCTTTTCTTTTTTTTTTTCTTTCTAGAGAGAATCTCGCTCTGTTGCCCAGGCTGGAGTGCAGGGGCACGATCTTGTCTCACTGCAACCTCTGCCTCCTGGGTTCAAGTGATTCTCCTGCCTTAACCTCCCAAGCAGCTGGGACTACAGCCTACTTTTATTTAAGGAATCTCCATGCTGTTTTCCCTAGAGAATGCACTCGTTTACATTACCACCAGCAATGTAAAAGCATTCCTTCTTCACCACATCCATGCCAACCTCTATCGCTTTTTTACTTTTTAATTATGGTCATTCTTACAGGAGTAAGGTGGTATCTCACTGTGGTTTTAATTTGCATTTCCCTGATGATTAGTGATGTTGAGCACTTTTTCACATTTGTTGGCTGTTTGTCTACCTTCTTTTGAGAAATGTTGATTCATGTCCTTTGCCCACTTTTTGATGGAACTTTGTTTTTTTATTGCTGACCGTTTGAATTCCTTGTAAATTCTAGATACTAGTTTTTTCTTGGTTGCCTAATTTGTCAATGTTTTCTCTCACTCTGTGGCATGTCTGTTTACCCTGCTGATTATTTCTTTTGCTGCGCAGAAGCTTTTTAGTTTAATTGAGATTAATTTTTTTGTTGTTGTATTTTCTTCGAGGTCTTAGTCATGAATTCTTTCCCTAAGCCAATGTCTAGAAGAGTTTTTCCAATGTTATCCTCCAGAATTTTTATGGTTTTGGGTCTTAAATTTAAGTCTTTGATCTATCTTGGTTTGATTTTTGTATCATATGAGAGATAGGGATGAAGTTTCATTCTTCTACATGTGGCTTGCCAGCACTATTTATTGAATAGGGTGTCCTTTTCCCAATTTATATTTTTGTATGCTTTGTTGAAAATCAGTTGGCTGTAAGTATTTCGCTTTATTTCTGTCTTCTCTATTCGGTCCCATTGGCCTACATGCCTATTTTTATATCAGTACCATGCTGTTTTGGTAACTATAGCCTTGTAGTATAATTTGAAATCAGATAATATGATGCCTCGAGGTGTTTTTTTTTTTTTTTTTTTTTTTTTTGGCTTAGAATTGCTTTGGCTATTCGGGCTCTTTCTTTGTTTCATATGAATTTCAGGATTGTTTTTTTTTTAGTTCTGTGAAGAATGACGATGGCATTTTTTATGGGAATTACATTGAAACTGTAGATTGCTTTGGGCAGTATGGTCATTTTCACAATATTGATTCTTCCCATCCATGACCATGGGATATGTTTCCATTTGTTTGTGTCATCTATGATTTCTTTTAGCACCCTTCAATTTTCAGTAGCCACTTGTGGCTAGTGGCTACTGTATTGGATGGCACAGCTCTCAGGAATAACACAAGCAAAAGTCTACCTCAACTACTGGCTTCCTGTTGAAGATAGTTCCCTGATACACTCATGGCTAGCAGGCCAGAGGGAGAGGGAAAAGAAGTGGAAGCGAGGATAAAAGCTAAGTGACTGGTTCCCCTTAAGGAATGCTGCATTTTTTCTTCATTAGGCTATATAGCTGGCTAATCTTTACAATATTTCATGGGCTGGCCTCTTTCTTGGTAATACAGAAATATTCCAAATTCTTTTTCCTACCTCATGAAAATGAAAAAACAAATTCAGGCAGCACAGTATCATTGCCTGCATTAGGTGATGGTAGAAAAGTTACATTGATGGAGAGGCAGGCACATAAATTAAAATGGTAAAGGAAGAAAAATTATTTCTCAATTATGGTCAAAATACCCAAAGTGTTTTTCTTTGAAACAGGAATAGCTGGTATCTCCAGATAATCCATTTGCATGTTTAATAATAGCACTGCAACCATTTTATTATGGTGTACCTTATCCAGCATTGAATTTCAACTTCAAACCCTCTGATCTTCTGTACTTAAGCTTTGTCTGCCACATATGCACACTGCTAAACTTCCTTTTCTGTATTTTGCATTTTATTTATATGTTTCTCTTTACATGGGCCCAATGCATACGCAGAGCATTAAAAAAAGTAATATATAAAAACCAAAAGTGTTTTTGTATTTATACATGTAGTGCACTATTTTTGAGTGACAATTTTTTTTAGTATTTTTCCACAATGTGTATTTTCCTCTGAAAAATAAAATTTGAAAATAATTGCCAAATCTGTCTTGGAACTTCCACTTTAAATTTAAAACAGATCCCAAATGTCTACTGGGATATATCTCTAGTATGACAAAGAATGTGCACCTGTGATTACCTAAACCAGACAAAGAATGGCACCATTGCTTCACATAAATGTAGTCACAGATATTTTTTATTTGGTTATAGAATTGTATCATAAATCCCATGGCTCAGTGTAGAATTCTATCTGTCCTACAGGTCCACTTTTTGCCTTTAGATAACATTTTACAGCAAAGGCTTAATGTATTGCTTCTGTCACCCTTTGACCACTAAAGGAACTTAGTACAGCACAATGGGTGAATAATAAGGAGACAAAGGGAAATCTCTGCCCTTCTGGCTCAGTCCATGCATATGGTCATAATTTTCCAACTTTATGATAATAAGGGGAATGCATTTATCATTCCTCTGCTCCTTCTCAAGTTGATCCTCTACTGTTAAGTTCAGCAGTTGGCCACTGATATTATAGAATTGTTAAATAATGTTCAGGGTAATGAATGAGAAGGCCAGTTGAGTTTTACAAGGAAATAATGAATGAGGCAGATAAAGAGTGGCAGATTTGAAGGACAGTTTCAGAGAAGCATTAACCAAATCAGATGGTCATCTTAAGATTTCCAAGAGTTACAATAAAACTCAAAAATAGGCTGACAGATGCCAGACTAATTTGTCCTGTCATGCTCTGCTCCAGATAGGACAGCTCTACATTAGCCCTGGAGTAATTGCAATTAAAATCATATTTTTTTCTCATCAATTGTGGACCACACCTGATAGCCCTTAACCTGCTTTATCTACAATCACTAGCACATTTGGATGGTTTTATAAGACTGAGTTTTTCAGGCAACTAATTAAATATCAGTGATTTCACCTGAATTCAATATTGCTCAGTTTTCAATATCAGGCAAGAAAAAACAAGCAATCAAATTTTTTAAATTGGTCAAAAATATAGAACAGTTTACAACTGTTTGATTAAAAGCTATTGAAATGGCCAATTTGCACATGAAAAATTATTCAGTGTCATTAATCATCAGAGAAATTAAAATTAAAACCAAAATGAGACACCACTAGGTATACTCCAGAAAATCTAAACTTTAAAAGACAGAAAATATCAAATGTTGGCAATCTTATGGAGTCATCAGAATGTTCATACAGTGTTGATGAGAATGTAAAATTATGCAAACCCTTTGGGTAAAGGTCTACCAGTTTCTTTATGAAACTAGGCAAATGCCTACCTCATGATCCATCAATTCTACTCTTAGATATTTACCTAAGAGAAGTGAAAACGTGTAAATTAAAAAGCTTTGTGCAAAAATAACCATAGCAACTTTATTGGTAAAACCCTAAGCTGAAAACTAGCTGAAGTTTTCATCAGCAGAAGAATGGATAAACAAACTGTGATATGTTCATACAATGGAATATTACTCAGAAATAAAAAGGAACAAATCACGACAACAACTTGGATATATCTCAAAAACATTATGCTGAGTAGAAGAAGTCTTACAACAAATGAGTTGGAGATTATCTGATTCCTTTGAATGACCATGAAGTCTAAAATGGGTAAAACTAACGTATGACCTAAAAACTGAAACTGAGTGTCTCGGTTTTGGTGAGTAGAGGCCCAAGAGGTAAGGATTAAGTTGTGAATTTGGAGTAGCAACATTCTGCACCTTGAAAGTAGTTTTAGTTATACAAGTATATATACACATATACTTTTATATAGATATATATACTTATGTATTTATATACTTAAGTATTTACTTACTTTAATATACATATACATAAGTATATATGTACTTATATATGTATATGTATATATAAGTATACTTATACATATATATGTACATATATACTTATATTCACCAAAAAACCATATGATACACAAGACTTGTGCATTTTGCCTTATATAAAATTTATCCAAACAAAAACGTTAATAAATATTAAACTTAGTTGATGACATGCATACTAAGTGTTTAGGGGTAATGAGTACTGATATCTGCAGTTAACTTGAATTGCATTGGAAACATAAGATCAATTAATGGTGTAATAAATCTCATGGCTCAATGTAGAATTTTTTTTTCTTTCTTTTTTGAGATGGAATCTCGCACTGTCACCCAGGCTGGAGTGCAGCGGCGCGATCTCGGCTCACTGCAAGCTCCGCCTCCCGGCTTCACGCCATTCTCCTACCTCAGCCTCCCGAGTAGCTGGGACTACAGGCGCCCGCCACCATGCCCGGCTAATTTTGTTTTGGTATTTTTAGTAGAGACGTGTTTTCACCGTGTTAGCCAGGTTGGTCTGGATCTCCTGACCTCATGATCTACCCGCCTCGGCCTCCCAAAGTGCTGGGATTACAGGCGTGAGCCACTGCGCCCAGCTGGCTCAGTGTAGAATTCTATCTGTCCTACAGGTCCACTTTATGAGAGACAGATTTGGATAAGTGAAATGTAAAGCCAGCAAAATTATAGATGCTGGGAGCTGAGTATATGAATATTCACTTTGTAAGCCTTTCCAATTTTATATGTGTTTGGAAATTGCCATGATAAAATAGTAGGAAACAGATCATGCAGATGAACTTTTTTAGGATTGCTCCTGAAAACTAAAAGTTGAAATGAAAACAGCAAGAGAAATGTTGAATATAGCTGTCTAAATACAAGTCTTTCATGTTCTGCTTGCTATTCTGTTTAAATCAACATCGTGCGATTTAACAAAGGAATTTTGTATTTAACATATAAAGAAATGATTTTCTTACCTAAAAGAACACCATTCTCAAAATGAAGGGCATGGAAACCAATGTAGAAGTGTGTTGGCCAGGGAATGAATAAGCCTGGTGCATGGCTGCCTCCTCACAGACCTACATCGTGACAATGAGCAAATGGCACAAGCTCTTCCTTTATACATAGGGGGCAAAAGTCATGGTGTTTTAATCTTGAGGTCTTGAAGTCAGGAGCATCTAAGTTTGAATTGGGCTCACCCCCTCATTAGCTTTGTTTCCCTGTAAACATTATTGAAACTTTCTGAGTCTTGGTTTCATCATTTACCAAATGAGCAAATTATTGGCATGTACCCTTAAGAGTCCTTCTGAGGAGTAACAAAGTAATGTGGGTATTAACAACTATTATCACACAAACACACACACACCTACACACACACACACACACACACACACACACACACACAAACTGAAGAAGAAAACAGAAAAGAAAATTAATTTGATGGGATTTAATGAAAAGTAAATTTGAGCCAGAGTTGTAATGATAAAATAAGGAACTGGAAAGAAAGTATCAAACTATAGAACTTCTAATAAACTGCAATTATTCTGTTGCATTTTTTCTCTTTTTTGCACTACTTGGGTTGCAGAAGTCCCTCCCCCGCTATACCCTGCCCCCTTACCCCCCCCCCCGTAGAGGTAACAGCAATGATTACTCTTAAGCACAAGTTTGAATGAAAAGCCACATTATGGAATTTTTTTCACTTTCCCTGTAAATCTTCTCTCAACCTTGTCATAAATAAATGGAGCTAGAATCAAGGAAACTGGGCTAAATCCCTCTCTTACTACTTGGACTTTTCCCAAATCATTCATCATGGATACAGGCAGATGGGAGCTTCTTTCTGGCATATATCTTCCCCTCCCCACAACCCCCTGAGACGGAGTCTTGCTCTGTCACCCAGGCTGGAGTGCAGTGGCGTGATCTCAGCTCTCTGTAACCCCTGCCTCCTGAGTTCAAGCAATTCTCCTGCAATTCTCCTGCCTCAGCCTCCCGAGCAGCTGGCATTACAGGTACATGCCACCATGCCCAGCTAATTTTTGTATTTTTCTTAGAGATGGGGTTTCACCATGTTGGCCAGGCTAGTCTTGAACTCCTGACCTTATTATTCGTCTGCCTTGGCCTCCCAAAGTGCTAGGATTACAGGCATCAGCCACCGAGCCCGGCCTCTGTTATGTATCTTAGATCTGGCTGGGCTAAGGATAAGAGACAAAGGAGATTATGGTCAAATATTCAGGGTATTTTTTGCCAATCTACTGCTTTAAAAAAAAAACATGAACAGCATACTTAAGTCAATAAATCCTCTCTTTGCTTAAATTGGTGGTAATGAAAATTATTCAGGTAGCTCAGAAATCATTTCTAGAACTTTCAGCAGAACTCTGACAAGTGAAGATGGGAATGTCTTTCTCCTACTTCTAAGGTCAATGACCTCGAAGAATTCCTAGTGGTTTTCACTGGACTAGAATTCACAGACTCTTTCAATTTGAGTGCTATCTATTTCAATTATGCCATTATTCCTGGGCAAGGAGGATGATCATGTGCAGGGGCACTGGACCAGGGTAGGAATAAAAATATCCTGATCCCAGGGAAATTATGGATGCTGTACATGTTATGGTCCCAGGGAAATATATGTATGGTAAGAGCCACAAAACCCACAAGAGATTGCTCTAACAATGGATCGTAACTCTGCCTGAAGTTCTGTGTTCTATTTTAAATCTTTGGAATAAAATTTCATGCCATACAGTTCTCAATGAGAGGAAAAGTTAGAGGGGGAAAAAAATGAAGAGTAAAGCTGAAGCAAAACAACTTTCACAATATGAGTGGCTGTTATTTTCCTTTAACTCAGAGAAACACATTTTTAAAACTGTGCTTTCAATTTTTTAAATGTTTTTTTTTTTTTTTTTTTTTTTTTTTTTTTTTTTTTTTTTTTTTGCTTTATTTGGGGGGAATAAAATTATTTATGGTGCTTGGGAGTAGAAGACCACCATGCCTTATCTTTGTTGGGCTCCTATGCTTGAAAGATTTTGCCTAATTGTGGTTGGGCAAGAAAACTTCAAGTGAAAAGTACATTTTATATTTTATCTAATTAAATATGATCAAAGGTGCCCTCAGAGCATTTGAATGAGCATTTTCCGAGTTATGTGGCACAGTCTGTATAAGAATATAGCCATTGGCTCAATGTCCTTGTTATTGATTCAATAGTTCCTTCTGCTATGGACGACCAAAATTTTCCATTCTTTGAAGCCTCATGCTTTGCCACACAGATGAAACACACCTGTTTCTGATATACACCCACTTTCAATTCTTGTTAACTGTGAAAAATTCATGAAATGTAAAAAAAATCTGCATTTCCCATTCTGGAGTTAAATATAGTTTAGAACTTCACATTGTCAATTAAAAGAAAAAAATAGTGGACACCTACTCCATGCAAGGCAGCCTCTATGGAGTCCAAAAAAATCTGAAAATGTTTATTGAACAGCCCCTTTGGGTCAGGCCCTCTTGCAGGCTATAAAAGTTGAGCTATAAAAACAGAGGAACAAACAGGGAAGGAAGACAGAGTGCTAGAGGCAGGCTGACTTTTAAATAGGATGATCAGGAACATGCTATTTGGGAAAATACAATGATAGTAGGGAAATTCTAAGAAACATTGAAGGAAGTAAGGGTGTGAACAACGCAGGTCTTTTGGAGAAGACTGCCCCCTGCAGAGGGAGCCGTGAAGGCCTTCAGGTGGGAAGTCCTGGACACTTTCGAAAATACAGAAGGCTAGTGATGCTGTATGTGAATGCCTGGCATGGGAAGTGGTAACAGACAAGTTTGTGGAAGTAACGGGGCAAATTATACATGGCCCATAAGCCATTAGAAAAACTTTGTTTTTTTTTTTTAACTGTGGTGAAATGGGAGCTTTTGGAGGTTGACTAAGGGGAGACAGTATCTAATTTCTGTTTTATTAATAACATAATAATGCCAAAAACAATATGGTTGCTTCGTTGCTTATATACAGTAGAGTGTTAGTATACAAACAGAGAAACCACTTAACAAGCCATTGAGTACCCCAGGTAAGAGATTATTATGACTGCTGGAACCAGGTGATGATGTTGGAACCAGGTGATGAAATGGAGAAAAGTGGTCTGCTTCTGGGTATACTTTGAAGGTAGAACCAGCAGAACTCGTTGAAAGATTGGATGTACCATATGAGAGAAAAATGAATCAATGATGATTCTAATATACGGGTTGCCATTTACTAAAGATAAATAAAAAGACACCTCGATTGACTATGGAAGTAAAATAAATTTTGTAGTGGGGGTGAGGGGGTTGGAATCGGGATTTCCATTTTGGACACATTTCAATTGAGGTGCCATGTAAAGATACAAGCAAAGATGATGTGGCATGCAGATAGACGTAACCATCTGGAGTTCAGTGGTGAGGTTCAGGATAGAGATATATATTTGGTAGTCATCAGTATATAGATGGTATCTAAAGTCATAAAATTCATTGAGATCACTTAGGGAGGGAGTGGATATTGATCAAGTCCAAAAATCGAGCCTTACCACATGGTTAAGAGTCCAGATTAAGGAGCCAAAACCAAAGCAGGGGGAAAAAAAAGACAAAAAACAGAGGCAGAGGAATAGAGATGAGAGACCAAGAAGAAATTACCATGTGGGGGCCTAGGGGAGACAGACGGGGGGTAGAAGTTAGGAAAGTATCATGTCCTGGGATCCAAGAGAAAATGGTGAAATAAAATGAGGACTATACTTTGTAGTTATGCAGAAACAAGTAAAGAAAATAAGATGATATAAAACAGTATTTAAATTGTGGTATAGTAAGTGGTAAGTGCAACGAAAAACCCTTAGAAGAAGTGCTCCAGTTGTACAAGGAACTTCATGCCACTCGGGTCAGGAGAGGGCTGCTTGAAGTAGGTAGTATTTAAGCCCACTGTTGAGAGATGGATGGAAAAGTGAAAGGCAGAAGGAAAGGAAAGAAGGACAGTTAATTAAGAGGTAATATTTTATAAGAATAGAGCAGGGAAAACGCAAGATATATTCTGGGAACAGTGAGGAGCTCAAGCTAGCCTGAGTATACAGGAGTTAGAGCCTAAGCCTACTTTCTGCACACCTCTAAGGCAGGAGTCCTGGGGCCAGAAGGTGTTTAGACTTTGTTACTCTTGTAGTATTTTCTGAAACCAAATCTTCAGCAGCAATGGGTATAAGAATTAACACAATATTGAAATGCTTTTTTCAATCCTTTTTCCCCTAATTTAACTCTTACATACCAAAGGTTGTATTTTCATCTGCAAGTGTAGCAAGAACTATACAGAACATCTATCTCTATCCATTAGCATCTATTGAGTTCTTGTTCTGTGTAAATTCTGTTAGGAGGAAAAAAGGACTTACATAAATATGCAAAAACATTCACTATGGTGCAAGTCCCTATTGTGTTCCTATTCTGGAGGTTGGGGAAGGAGGCAGAAACAGGGGAAATATTAATAAGATAAGGCTCACTCTTTGGACAGCTGTTCAAATTTATTAGTTAGGACAGTCTGCCTTAACAATTAGAAAATAGAAACTCCATGCTAAAGTTTGGAATTTGGCACAGCATAATCTGACCTATGCTCCAGCCCCATGGAGACAGGGAAAGCTGTCTTGCATATAAACATACACACAAAATTCCTTAGGAGTAACAGTTATCATCTCTGAAGTCTGATCAACTCATGGCATTGAAGAGAAGAAGGAGATAAAAAGAGAAGCAAGGAATCACAAGAGTTTGTGGGTTTTTTTCTAGTAATAGGAAATATCTTAATAGATTCCATTCCTCAAAATATGAACATGGTAAATTTTCTTACAGATTTTTAAATGTGACTTAATTTTAGGGCCAATTTTATCGGTTATTTTCCCCATCGTTGGGTTTCCAATGGCATAGTGAAGTAAACTGAGTCACAAGACCTGTTTCCAGTCCAAACACAGACATCAATTTAACTTCGTTAATGCATGGCTCTCATATGCAAAATTAGGAAGATATAGGCATGGAACAGAGTGGAAAAGATTCAACATTTTAGAGTCATACAGACTTAGTAATTATATGACATTGGGCAAGCTACTGAATCCCTGTGAATTTCAGTTGTTAAACTGCAAATTAGAGAGAATAACAGCTCTCACACAGTGTTGCTGTAAGGATTGAAAGAAAACATTTATGGAAAATTTCTGGCACATAGTAGACCCTCAATAAATGTTAATTTCCTTCCTTCTTTTAACTTGGGTATTTCAGTTCCAATATCACATCAAGCCTTTGGCTCCTTAATTTGGGTAAAAACCACTTAGGAAAGAAATTATCCAGTTTTACCACTATTGGCCGTTTTGTAACTTGTTTTTTTTTTCTTTTTAATTGGGATCAAGTCTGTTTTAGAGCATAAGACAAACTGTATCTTCTTTAGGGTAAAAATAAAAACTGGAAGAGTGTTTTTACCTTATGAGCAGTGAGGAGAAAACTGATATTTCCCTTGAGTAAAAATTTAAGATTATTTGGGAGAAAAAAAAAGGAAGGACGGGAGGAAGGAAGTTAGCTAAACAGTTAAAAGGTCTGTAAATTTAAAAGGAACAAAGTAGGAGAAGGTATTTGCTGTGTTGCCCTACTGGTAAGATGGGTTAGGTATTATGCATAGAATGACAGTCATCTTTCTCTCTCCCAAAATGTAAAAAATATATATTTTTCTATGAGACCGAATGAGTTTATGGCAGGAACGTCAGTTCAATGAATGATTCTGTCCTCTTTGTAAGAGGAAATGTATACTTTACAACTCTGACCTTTCTATATTTTTCATATTTTGCCTGGCTATGTATTACAACCATTCCTTTCAGTTAGCAATTAAAATCTAATTTGCAGATGCCTTTATAAAACCCTCCCACAAATGAAAATTGTAAAGTCCTCTTGTTTGATCTCATATGATTGATATAACTCAGTGTCATACAATTCAGTATTTGAAACACATAAAATGCCCCAAATATGAAGAAAATGCAATAAAAAGTCACTGGCCATTGGCACCATTGTTTTAATTTGTCACACAGTATAAAACGTAAATGAAGAAAAAAGGAAAGGAAGACGTAGTAGTAATTTACACCTGTCTAGAAAGTTTGGCACTGCATCCCCAAGTATAGGGAACCATTTACAGGGTAAAAAATGTAACCAGAGACGATGTAAGTATAGAAGATGAGATCATCTACCAACAGCAATCTTTCAAATTCATAGACACTTCTGGATTCATGAGCTGAGAATGAGCTGTGCAGAGGACTGTAAAATTCATTTGTAGTGTTTGAATTTGTTAACACACATTATCAAGCTGTCTTTGTTATGAGATAGAGCTCATATTATAAGTGAAAAAATAATCAGTATAGAAAACACCTCTGTTAATCAAAATCATGACAGTCTCAAGCATCAGAAAGACAAAAAGGAGCTCTGAAGTGCTATTTGAAGTGGAAAAGTAAGTCAATTTAGCAGAAACTTACAATCATATTTTCCCCAAAATATTTACCTGCTGTTCTTTTTAAAGACTCATTTGAATGAATTAATTAATTTGAATTCATTTTAATGCATTTGTCTTCTATTGGGCATAATTACATGTTTCTTTTTTTTTTCTGAAGTTCAAGACAGAATTACATTTATCAAGAATTTAATAAAGACAAAAGAAAAATAATTTATAGACTTGTGAAACTATCCATACCTCTCTTCTTCCTTTCCTCCTATAAAACCCAACATAGATATTATTTCAGCTTCCAGATCAGGAGAGGAAAGTGAAAAAATCTATCTTAGTAGTTTTTCTAGAAACAGGCAACTTAAAGTCAGAATCTATGATTCAGATGATGAAAGGAGTAAGACACTGTTTCAGAGTGAGACAGGGAAGAGTAACTGCTATCAATATTGCCTTTTTGGAGCCTAGTATGTATTAGAAAACATTAACATAATGTTAATAAGTAAAGTATTGCTTATAATTTAAGACCTGTATAGCCATTATTGGGTTAAAGAAAATATACAGGAAAAATGATAGACATTATTACGTTAGGGAGAAGGTCAGAAAAACCTGAAAGGATACCTAAGGACCTCAGCTGTATAGACCAGGGTTTTCAAACTTTAAAATGCACAGAAATCACCTAAGATCTCATTAAAATACACATTCCCAGTCAGCAGGTGTGGGATAGCACCCCAGATTCTACACTTCTAACTCCCCAAGCAATGCTGATGCTGCTGGCCTGCAGACCACATTTTAAGAAGCAAAGCCCCAGGTCATGACAAAGGAGACAAGATTTATCCTAGAAGTTGCATCTAGGGAAGTCTGAATAGCAAATGATCTTTCTCACCAATTATTTTCCTTTCAATGGAACTCACTCTAAAAAACATTTTAAAAAACTCTAAAAAACTCCTTCTGCCTCTCCCATTCTTTTCCTTTCAAAGCAACTCACTCTAAAACACAAAAGTAGCTAACATTTTAAAACAATCACAGTATGACATTTTACTAAGGTGAACAAATTATTTAATCTAACTCTCAAACAGCCTGTGAAGTAAATACTTTCATTATCCCCACTTGACAGAAAGAGGTACTTCAGTTTAGAGAATTTAGTTAATGGTGTCAAGGCCACATATACAGGATTTAGAAGCAGAATTCTGAATCAGACAATCTGACCCCAGAACCTAAATGTCTTAGTCAATGTGACAACAATTATCAAGGTGTTCTTGAATGAGTTCTTTGCTTGGTTGCAAACAAAGAACTAGATACAAAAGGTACTATAAGGGATATAGTTATGTAAGAACTTTAGAGGACACCACTATCATTGCTAGCTTCTAAAATGGGAGTCCCCCGGGAATAACTGCTTTTAACATTAGAAATTGTAAATGCATGATGAATAAGAACCTCAATGCAGTAAACAATCAATTGCAAGAACCATAATGAATAAAAGATGTGGATAAAGCACTTGCTGGATTCACCTACTTAGACTAAAGAAAGCACATAGAGACTCTAGATAAGGATATACTAGAGGCTCCGCAGACTTGAACATATGGGATAGCCCTTAAAGCTTCACATCAGAAAAAAAAAATAGCTCTTAAACTTTAGAATCCCTAAAGGACTTTTACTATTGAAGGGTACACTGTTAAATATTTTATGCATTCTGTTATTTTTAAAAGGTGTAATCCCTCCTAAGGTGTGTTGGCCTTAGGGTCTTTGAACCAGTCTAGACCAGAATTAACTAGGAGTCATCATGTTCATTATAAGCCTGTTATAATTATGTTTGCTTATTTCACACTGTTTAATATACTCCCTCCTGTTAAACTATATCACAATGCCTTCAGCACCTGTTGCTTATTTCTGCCAGGCTGAAAATATTCCTTTATTATTCATGTGTAAGGATAAGATGAACTTGCCAAGAGTTGTCATTCTTGAATGCACCTGCCAAGTGTCAGACTTTAATAGTTGAAATGCTTATAGCATATGCTGTGGTTGCTGCAGCTACCAGCTTCCAGTGTCCAGTATTTCTTGAGGGATTGAATATATTTATGGTGACAGATTAACCTCTTGATGTATACACATGTGAAGATATACCCATGGGTATATACCATTTTGTTTACATAACACATCCCCAGATTTCCTTTGGCTAAAAATATATCTTACAGAAATTTACTACCTTACACCTTCAACTTTTTCAAATCAAGAATAAAGCTCTTGGACTATAATTATAGATTTTTTGGTAGTTGCTCACATTAATGATGACATTAAACCATGTACTAAAAAATAAATAAAAATTAGGTTTATGGCTACAAGTTTGAACTTTTCTTCCTGTTTTGGTAAGTTCTTTAGTTTTCATTTCTAAAGATGCCTAATACTTTTTCCACTCTTTTTAAAGGTCTTCCATCCAGATAGGAGTACTTCTAAGCTACATTATTCAGAAGTGAGCTCAGCTTAGACAAATAGACAGGGTGAAACTATTTAACTGCTGGGACCTGGCCAGTTGACCCTGGGAACACTAGTCCATTATGTAAAAGACAGCAGCCAACATCCTACAGTTAGGCTTTTCCTTAGACATAGAGGAGGAACAGGACCTAACAAAGAGTTGTTCATTCTTGAATCCTATGTAAAGTACCCACTATGGTAAAGATGGGAAGGGAAGCCATCTCTTTTCCATGATTTATTCAAGTTTATCCTGCCAATATTTTTTAGATCTTATTACTGAGGTGGAATGCAGAGAAAGAAGAGTAGAGAAGGCTTTGTAGATCCTGGCATATGGCTAATGCTAAGCAAGACAAGAATGGAGATGCACTATGGCTTTACCACATTCCCAAGGACAGGTGAAGACCTCACAGTTTTGTTCAGTTCCTGGGCAGTCCATATGCTTCGGTATACCTTTCTTCCCTGCTCACATGAGTATGTGTCATTGGCAGCATGTGAACCTCCCTTTCTTCACAGATATAGAAAAAATGCACCTATCTTGTTCTTGGAACTCACAGTGAAATGGATCTTGGCAGCAGCCCTATTTCAAGAGCACCCTGCCTGAAGCAATCTCAGAACCAAGGACCGTTTTCCCTTCTGGAACAGCATAGCAAAATATTCCTAGGTCTTTCCTTCTGCTGCTCCCTTTTGTTCATGTGTACACACACCACTCAGAGCCCAAACTGCTTCATAATTAAAGACGGAATTACATATCTTAAGGCTTTTCCTATTAGGATACACATGACTTTAGTCTGTTAACGGCAAGCTTTTATGAATCTAATGCTCAAGAACCTAGGCTGAGTGTGGTGGCTCACGCCTGTAATCCCAACAGTTTGGGAAGTCCAGGCAGGCAGATCACTTGAGGTCAGGAGTTCAAGACCAGCCTGGCCAACATGGTGAAACTCTGTCTCTACTAAAAATACAAAAATTAGCCTGGTGTGGTGGCACATGCCTATAATCCCATGCACTCCAGCCTGGGTGACAGAGTGAGAGTCTTTCTCAAAAAAAAAAAAAAGAAAGAAAAAGAAAAAGAAAAAAGAAAAGAAAGAAAAAGAAAGAAAGAAAAATAAGAACCTTCATAGTATAGCACCCGGATGAGATCAGGGACTTTTCTCAGAGGAAGACTCTCCAATGACATTATTTTTCAGAAGTAACTTGGCTAAGCTCTACGTGGACAATTCATTGCAGTTCCTGGAACGAGAGCTCTTTCTGCAAAGCCACAGTCAAGCTGGATTTTCCTCATCCTTGGTTACTTGTGGTGCCTCAGTAACAAAACCTCCTTGGATAAGGATATGGTTCTGTCACAAGTGGGATTTTCTCAAAGCTCTTTGGCATACTTAATTTCTAACTGATGCCACTGATGACATAAAATAAGGACAGAGATAAACTTGAAAACACAAAGCATTTTCTGGTATACTAAGCTCATTTTACCCAGCGAAGAAACAGAGCATCTGCATGTAAGTCCTCTTTGTTCCCATGGGCTGCAAGTCTATTACCTAGCTGGTAGCATGATTGGATAATTACCTAGAAAAACAACACAAGAAGAGGGCTGCTGGCTTTCAGTGTACTCAGAAAAATACAAAGGAGACAGAGTTGGACCTCTTTCCATTAGGGCCCAGGCCACTAATCATAGAATTCCAAAGAGAGTTCTGTGCACAGACACCACTAAAATTTAAAAGGAGATTAGAGACCTATTTCCATCCAGAATAATTTGAAAGGCCTGACATGTACCATTAGATTGTTTGATGAACATTTCCAGAAGAAGGAGATGTCTGTTTTGACTTTTGCAGTGTGAGTAACACATGTCGAAAAAGCAGGACAGGAGGCTTATTTTTCTTCAGATAGCAGAAAACTTTTCTACTTGTTAAGAAAGTATGGCAGCCTGCTTTTGTCTTTCTTTTTCCTTTGTAATTTGAAAGTCCTTCCAGATAAACCTTTGTGGTATACAACTTGGTTTTGACATCCTGGCTTTATGCCTCTGACTGTTTACAAGTCATGCAAGGAAGTCATCTATCTTGACCAATTTGACTCAGACATATTTTCCATGTTAATTACACATGTTTGGACTGACATTGTAGTGATACTATTTCATTTGTTTAAAACAACAGAAGGACTAACTGTTTAACTCAACAAATGTAGGTAAAAATTCTTCCCAGGGTAAGTGTAACAAGTCTGGAAATTATAAAGTCACAGGCACTGGTGGCTGAAACCCCAGAGACTAAGAGGCTGATATTCTGCAAGGATCCCTTATTTAGATTAAAAGCATGTTGGAAAAGTACAACATCATTATCAAAAAAATTATAATTATAATAATATATGTATTAGGTACTCCAACAAGATTGGCATCCTAAAAATAATCACCAGTTTAAAAGGAAGCAGAGGCATTTTTCACTTTGACCCAATGGAAATGTCCACATTTTGGCTGTGTTTTTGAGCAGGACCTCAACATTTTTTTACACTTACCAGAACACCAGTAGTTAACCCCGTAATGGCCAACTGCTAGTTATTATTCTACATTTGGTCCACAGCTGCATGGTTGTACTCACTTTATTGTCGTTTCAGCCCTCAACCCATTAGCTGCCTGGTGACCGCTTGCATGCAGAGGGGCCTTTGGTTAACTAAATCCCCATCAGGATCACAGCTGTTGTAAAATATGTGGTGACAAAAATATCCATGTGCAATGCATTGTAGATAAATCTGTAAGCCAATTTAAGCAACACTTGAAAAGCAAATGAGGGGACTAGTTGGATTCCCTGGCTTCTGAACAGTACTAACTACATTTCCTTTATTTTTAGGAATACCCATCATGAAATTCCAGCATTCCCTGTTTTATGCATTGGATGATGAGGGCTAAATTTCAAAGTTATAGGGACAATTCAGCAAAAATACTCTTTTCTAACTTCCTTCACTCAGCAATAAGAAGATGAATGTCATACTAGATAATTCAAACAAATTCCTCATTTTGGCACAACTCTAAAGTCAACATTAGTATTTATTCAACTGTATGTCTCAAACCCCAAATGCTTCTCTCAGTTTCTCCAGCCAAGAGGCTTAGCTCTGTGCTTCTATATGTACGAATGTATCACACCATAATTATTTAAAGGCGCCAAAGCTGCCACATCTGACGCACCTACCAGACCGCCCTAGAAGTCCTATAGGTAATTATGGTTGGAGTTAGAATGGCCACCCCATGTCTGGTTATGATATTGGGAGATTTTGCTTCTCACAATTTGAAAACATTTAAGAATGGGAAGCACACAAAGAATTAAATGACCTCTACCAAAAAGGATGGAGAAATCCATTTTCTCTATTTTATCATTGAATGCCACTCTTTTATCACTTTTTCAAGACCCCAAATCAAGTGACAGAGGTGATCTGAAACTTTCTTAGCTCTAAAAAAATTTCAACCCACCAAGGGGAAGTTGTTTCTGGTTCTAATGTAAAATTTAGTTTTTATTTGCTGGTGCTTATTGATTGCAATCCCCACCTGATTCTGTTCTTTCCATTTAATCATTAAGAATGATTCTTAAAAGTCAGTGACCTAGAGTTTTCTTTTTAATTAATTTAAACATGCATTAAGCACCTACTATGTGCCAGATACTAGAGATAAAATATTGAGTCACAGTCCCTGAATGCAAGGAACCTAAGGTTCAGAGGCATGTAATCTCCCAAGTGTAAAAGAATGAAGAATTTTTTCCCCTTCCATTTGTCCTCCTTATATAGTACTAAAAACGATGCAAATGAGAGGGAAAAGTGCCATTAGCTCCTTGTAGCTGTTTACCCAACTTGGTAAGGTAAAAGACAATTGCTAAGGTATGGATATTTACTATGCATTAATGGTTTATTAACTCATATCTCAGTAATGTTCACTGAGGAGAAAAATATTAATTATCAGGTAAATATCTGGAGCATAACTAGTGTATTTTTATGTGTGTGGCATCTGAAAATAATACAAGACACAAGTTTTTTCTTCAAGGAATTTACAGTTAAGTTGGAGAAAACAAAATTTTAACAAATATTTTAAAGATAGAATAGATTGCATTGCACTTTTGTGTGTGCATGTGTAATTATTGATTTTAAAAATAAGAAATGTTCGTTTTATAGATAGGAGAGAACTGCCCAGCAAATCTTCATTAGATTCTCATTATCTCACATTGTGTTGCTCTATCTCAATTAAGAAAGAGTAGGTATATGTCAAATAGGCAAAGGGTGGGGATCAATCAGAGGAAAGTGCGCCCAAGAGGAAGACAAGTTCTCAATCCAGTCCAAAGATTTAACTCGCAGCATGGCTTTCAGGCTTTAAACTGTCTTCAACTTGAAACAATGATTAAACTTCCACTGATTTCTCATCAGAAACAATATACTTTATTATATTATATAATATATAAGTATATTAAAATATACTTTAATATATAATATATAAATTTTTAAATATATAATTATAATTATATTTATAACTTTTATAATTTATAAATTATATATATAAATTATATAATTTATAAATTATATATATAATTATACAATAAAGTATTAAAATATACTTGATTATATAATATATAAGTATATTAAAATATACTTTATTAAGTAAAAAAAGCTTTTATATTACTAAATTTCATAAGCTAGATATAAAAATAATGAAAAATATACATTTTATGTATCTCTTAAGCACTACTGTTTTATTATAATTATTTTAAAAGTGACTATACAACTTTATTAACCAGGAAGTATAATTAATTAAAAATTTTTGTTTTCAGTAATGCTGAATAATGGAAAGAAGCTGAATGTGTTTCCTTCATTTTTAATCAAGTTCTGCCTTTCTAGGGTGTAACATATACAGTACTAACTGAATATACTAACAGTTACATTCATCAAGACCACATAACTGGAAAGGAAATGACATACTCCAGAGAATGCCTTAAAGAAATTAGGAGGCCTATGTCATTAGTTGGTCTTTGTTTTCAATTTTGGATTATATCAAACTTATAAAAACTTATATTTATAATTCATTAAAGCAAAAGCAAAGTTCAGAAAGAGAACATTAATCAGTTCAATTTCAATAAGTACACAGATTATATAGGCCAATAAATCATGCAAGCAGCTGTTTCTTTTTTTAAAAGCATTGGTAAATAATCAGTTGGACTGAAATTAATTGCATCTGTTCTACACACCCCTACACTCAGCAGTGTGAAAGTATCTGCACACAAAAAATAAATATAAGATTGTCATAAATAACAATATAGTATCACAAAATTATTTAGCATGCATAACAAGTAATACATAATAGAATCATAGAATCATTCAGTTAATATGTCTACAGTCAAATAGAGTATTAAGAAATTAGAATGCAAATTTTCCCAAAGAACATAAACATTTTTCAATGTATGAAAATTTATATATATACATATATGGATTTTATTCCTTTTGTGGCATTTCCATAAACAATTGTTTTATTTACTCAATTATGTTTCTTAAACTCATCAATTTAATCCAATTATTTCTGATTATAACCCTTTGTGTGAAATATGAATATATAGGTTGTAGATAACATCTCATTGTACTCTGTGAAATTGGGATAATGATTGTGAACAACCTTTGTTAATTCTGAAGAGTTCTATGAAGGTGAAGGGGGAAGTAGAGGAGGGCTGCCTCTGTGTAGTTCCTTCCCAACACACCTGCCATCCTGAGCACCAAGAATAAAACTGAATTGTGTTGCTCACAAGGAGCTCACAGCAGACCGCTTCAAGCTTCGAGCTGCCACAGAGGACAGGTGCCCTGAGGCCTCTACTTCATCACTTTGCATATCAGCCAGGAAAAAAAAAAATTCCACACCCAGAAACTTCCTAAAGTATCTTTCCTCTCTCGAAGGTAGAAATCAGAGAAGGCTGAGACTGTACGTTATGGATTCAAAACTATCCCTGGAACTGATTATTCTTTTCCCTCTAGAGACCTAATCAGGACTAATCCTATCAGGACTCAAATTCCTGTTTATTTTGGTCAACCCTAATTTTAAGTCTCCCAAACTATTTTTATCTCTAAAACTGCTGAGAGGCCACGTAGCCTGGACACAGATTCTAGAACCCAATTGCTACTACGACCCTGGATCAGTTGTTTAAATTTCCAACATTTCAGGTTTTTTCTCTATAAAATGGGAAAATAGTATCATAAGGATGTTAGGAGGATTAAATATAACATTTGTTAATCATCTAGAACAATGGCTGACACAAAGTTTTTCCATGTAAATATTTGTTAACTAAATAGAGTATATCCTCTAATGTGACTCAAGTCTGCCCTCGCTCTCAAATCTTTTTGTCCTAGGTCTATGAAATTCCAGGATATGTAATGCCAGCTTTACAGGTATGTGATCTGTACAGTCACACACAGGATCTCACACTTAGAAGGGTCCACACTTGGTATAATGGTTGGAATTCTTAATCTTAAATATGATATCCTGCATTTTCATTTTTTACTGGGCCTCAGAAATTATGTAGCAGATCCTAAACAACATGTCATCAAGAGATATCCTTATAACTTCAAGTTCACTCTTCTCTGGATATTCTCATTAGCTTCTTAATTTGAGTCCTGATGACATTATTCTCCCTACAACAAACAGTATAAAATGGAGGATATATTTTTTTTATACCCTATATGTCATAGTATCACAAGCCAGGAAGTTGAGATACTTTCTGCTTCCAATTTTCTTTATCAACCCCACCCATTTGAAGCTTGAACTACTAAACTACACATTGTACCTCCTTCCTACTCTCATATACTGACCCATTCATTCTCAAATTTGCTGGATTCATTTCCTTCTTCTTTATCTTCATCTCTTATTTCTTTGACATATTTTGAAATGGCTGCAGCAGGGGTTACCTCAAAAAAAAAAAAAAAAAAAAACCCTGGGTTTGTTCTCCTGGTGAATAACAAATGACTCTCCAAGAGAATGCTGGTTTTGATCAAATAGGAGTTTTATTACTTGGCACAAGTAAGGAGAACACTGGGTGTCACCCCGGACGGAAGGTGACAGGAGGGTTTTATGGGCTGATGGAGAGGGGAGAGGGTGCATGATCTCACGTAGAGGAGGAGTCCCAGTTGTGCAGACATAGTGAGTCATTATGCCAGCTCATAGGTTGCATGTTATGGTAAAGAAGATACAGCTCTTTCCAGGGTAATGAGGAAAATTCACTAGGGTTCATCTACAAATTGTTGGGGTCTGTCAGGATCTGGTTCTAACCAACTAGGTGACTGCAATCCACACAGTTTAGGAAGAAACAGGCTACAGGGCAGGAGGCCTTAAAACAGGCTGATTACTCAAATTGATTAAATTCCTGTAATCCCCAAAGACTCGTCCAGTTGGCTGACACTAGCCGACTAAAATAACCCTGAAAAACTGTCTTTTGTGGGGGAAATTTGCATCTACAGAGAATCTCCATTAATCCAGGCCTTTCCTAAATCTAGAAGAGATTGAGAATCTGACACCTTTAAAGGTCTGAAAAGCAACATTTGCCATCTATTCTCTCTGAAGACTGTTACCTATGAGGATTCAACTACATAACAAGGAAACTTTGCTAGCCAGGCCTCTTCCTTTCTCCCTCCCATAACCTGTCTTGCCACTAAAACCTGGTCTACCACCATAACTTTTTTTTGGCCATGCTCTGAGCCCTCATTCTTTTTATAACCTCAAGACGGCATATAAGCTTCTGTATCTTATTGGCAGTTAAGTCTTCATTCTGAGGGCTCCCATGTACACATATTAAATACATTTGTATGCCTTTAGTCTTATTAATATGCCTTTGCAAGCTGATTTTTCAGCGAACCTTCGGAGGGCCAAGAGGAAAGCTTTCCTGCATCATCATTCTTGATAACTTCAGAATTCATAGGGATGAACCATTCAAACCCTGCCTGTCAGACTTTCCTTCCTCACTGCCAATCACCTTTTCCTCCACCAATCCCCAGCCAGTGGTCACACCCTTGACATTGCATCAGCACTAACTCACCATACCTCAAAAGCTTAAAATCAACCCGTCTCTTCTGGCTGCCACTTGCTGTTCTTTGTTTGCATTCTCAAGTACTCATTTTGAAATAATTCTTCAAACTTAAATGAAACCTCTAAAACATTGACTTTGCTTTTCATTATCTTCCTATGTGCTTCTGTTTCCTCTTCCCCCTTTACCTGGCTTTAAATCCATGTTTCACTAATTGAAGTAATTATCTTTTAATTATTTTAACTTGCTTGTCTTCCCTAGCATCCTCCCTTGGAAACCCAAACACTGATTAAAAATCATTCAAAAACTGTTTTTCATGCCAATGCCTGAGAAGCTGAGTATAATTGTAGAAAGTCACACACTAGGAAGAATAAAATCACATTAAATTTATGCTAAAACATCCATATACATACTTAACACTGCCTGACAAGCCTATTCTCCCCAGTAGAATTGAGACAGCCAGGTGGGAGGGGGTCTCTGGAGAAACTCCAAACAGCCTGTCCACTGGCGTGGAGCCTCAGGAAGTTCACTGTTTGCAGAGGGGAGGAGCCTGGCCCCTCCTCTTCCTGTGTGGAAACTGGGATTCCAATGGCCCCGCTGTAGGCACTCTAGGAGGGACTCTGGCCTAGCTGGAGTCCCTGTTTCCTCCTCCTTTTCCTTTTCACCCAATAACCGCCTGTATTGGCAGGGCACGGTGGCTCACACCTGTAATCCCATCACTTTGGGAGTCTGAGGTGGGCTGATCACGAAATCAAGACATCAAGACCATCCTGGCTAACACCGTGAAATCCCATCTTCACTAAAAATAAAAAAATTAGCTGGGCATGGTGGTGCACACCTGCAGTCCCTCTGTTGGGAGGCTGAGGCAGGAGAATCGCTTGAACCTCGGAGGTGGAGATTGCAGTGAGCAGAGATTGTGCCACTTCACTCCAGCCTGGAGACAGAGTGAGACTCCGTCTCCAAAAAAAAAAAAACATGCCTTACTCACCAAATTGTCTGCGAGCCTGAATTTTTGTGGCCGTGGGACAATGAACCCTGCCTTTACCTGAACTAAGGAAAAGTCCTGCAACAGAATCACACAATAAAACCCTTTTGTATTTTCTCTTCTCTTCAACTACTGCCCATCACTCTGCTCCCCTTTCAATGCAAAGATACTGTGATTATTTTTTCGCACTCACTGATCTTTCTTCCTACTCTTCACTCTTCAACATACTACACTGTAGCTTCTTTCTTCATCACTCCTCAAAATCTTTTCTTTAGGCAATTTGTGACCACCATCTTGTCAAATCTGTTCGATTCTCCTCTTCCTTGACATTCCCTGGCATTGTATGGTTGGTATCTCTCTTTCTTGAAACCATCTTTTCCTTTGGTTTCTGAAAAATCTGACACTTTCATATCTTTTTCCTACATCACTGGCTATAATTTCTAGGTTTCTCTTTCTTCTAAATAGTTCCCTGACTCAATCCTTTTGTGTGATCTTCTTGGTTGCTCTCTTATACATACCATTTATCTAGAGTATCCAACTGTCCTGGTTTGCCAAGGACTGAGAAGTTTCCCAGGACTTGGGACTTTCAGTTCTAAAGCAGGAGTGTCCTGAGCAAACCAGGAAGTTTGATCACCCTAGATCTACATGCTGCTAACTCCCAAGATTATGTTCCCAATCCAGACGTCTCTGATGAGTTTTAGATCTGCTTGGATTTGTAATATTCATTTCAGACTTAAATTTTTTCAAGACAGAACTTAATTTTTGCCTTCAAACTCTTTTCTCCTTATGTTCTATCTCCACAGATGTCATCAGTAATTACGGCAAAATAAAATAAAGCAAAGAAAACTAGAAATCTTTTATGGCTCCTTGTTACTCTTCCCTTTTCCTCACCCCTCCCCAGCAGCTGCTACCCTGCCCAAGCCACCAGCAGCTCCTCCCTGGACCACAATGATAGCCTCCTAATACCTTCCTTAATTTAACTCCTGTACCTTTGTAATCCATTCTGCACAACATAATCTAGGGTAACTCTGGCTTTAAACTAGAGTTCTTTTGGAAAACAGATGTAAAAATTCACTTCTTTATAAAATATTTTGGTGGGTTTCTTTGCTCTATGAATAGCAACCAAGTATCTCTCCAGGACTTAACAACAGTGTTTCTCTACCTATCTGTAAAGAGATGAGTTTGTTTTACTTTTGTTTTTCTATTCCACTGTGGCTCTATTTGCACATGGTTAGGAGCAGTTAGCAATGAGATATACCATGCAAGTCTGAAACACCTAAACTGTTCTATGTCCTGAAATGAGTCCAGTGATCAAGTGCTGGAGTCTCAGAAATGTGAAAGGTTACAGTAAAGGTATTTAACTTTCACGACCAGAAGCGGTCCACAATTTTCCTCTGATCTTCATTTATACAACCCATTCTTTTGCCCCTGAACACAGAGGGCACCCTGGCTTCTTTGTCATTCAAAAGAGCTATCTGGTCCATGGACGCAGCTTAGAGTGTTTTTTGCCCAGCTCTCCACAATAAAGCTTGTTATCCTTCAGGTTTCAGCTCAAATACCCTCTTGAGAGGGGCAATCCCAAACCACCCTTTCTAAATTAGCTGAATTAAATTATTTTCTGACTTATCATACAGCTTATTCCCTTTATAACATATTCTAGGATATTAACATCTATATTTGTCCAGCTTTATTGAGGTATAATTGATACACCAAAATTGTGTATTTAAGGTGTACAAAGTGATATTTTGATACACATACTTTTTGTACATCATTTTTATGTTTTGACATAAAACTTTTATTATAATTATTTTCTTTTTAGAGATGGGGGTCTCCCTATGTTTTCCAAGCTGGTCTCTAATTCCTGAGCTCAAGCAATCCTCCTGCCTTGGCCTCCCAAAGTATTAGGATTACAAGTTTGAGCCACGATGCCCACCCTGTATACACTTCAACTTTTTTATGTCAAACAAATCTCTGTTTTTTGTGGGTATCTAGTTAAGAGGTTTCCCTCAACCCTTATATTGTTTGTGTCACTTTGATGATTTTGTTCTAAGTGTTTTATATTTAAATTTGTAATCAATTGAGAACTATTGTATATAAGATATAATGTACTATATAATAAAAATATATTTTATATTTATGTATATACATTTATGTTCATATTGACATATACATAATTATACATAAATATAGCTAAATATTATATAGAATGAGACAGAGAACATTCTATCCAATTGAATCTTTTGCAATGATGGGAAAGTTTTATAATCTTCATTGCCTGATAAATTATACACTAGCCACATGTAGCTTTTGAGCACTTTAAAATATGGCTAATGTCACTGAGGAGCACACTTTTTAAATCTTATTCAATTTTAATCAATTTACATTTAAATGTAAATAGTGCTTCTTGCTAGTGGCTACTATATTGGACAGCACAGACATAGCGAGAGTGGGTCCAGCTTTTTTTCTCTCTGGATAAATAGCCAATTGTCAGTCTTGAGTATTAAGTAAGTCATTCTTTTCCCACTGAATAGAAATATGAATGTTGCCATATATAAAGTTTTCATATACAGACATCTATTTTCCAGATTGTTTGTTTTTTCATGGATCATATGGCTAAAAACCATATTGATTTGATTATGGTTGACTTTATAGTCTGACAAATAACGTGTAAAGCAAGTTTCCCAGCTTCTCATTCTCCTATATCAAACTCTTCTTGGCTGTTCTCAGACATATATTTTTCCAAGTGAACTTTAATATCATTGTATCCAATTCTAAAATCAACACTTGAAGTTCTATTTGGAAGTGTCTTGAATTTATAGAACAATTTGTTTAAGAATTGGCATTTTTACTGTATTAATTCTTCTTATCCAAGATCACAGTACGCTTTTTCATAGTTCAGATGTTATATTATGTTCTTCAATAAGATTTCTCAGACATTTTTCCTTAGATACTGTTTCCTTTTTTAAATTATCTATAAGGATATTATGTTGTTTATTGTAAATAGAGTGTTTGTCAATTTTCATTGCCATTTGTTTACAGATAATATAGACAAAAACGGTTATCTGTACTTATTTATCATGTTTCTATCCTAACAAATTCACTTATTCAAGGTTTTATTCATTGGTATTGATTTTAACAAAAAGTTTACGCATACAGTGTTGTTATAAGAAAAAAAATCTAATTTTCCAATGTTTACACTGACTTTAATTTTCTTAGTTCACCATATCAAAGTAATGGTGGTAGTAGAAATTCTAACCTATTTTTCATATTAATTAAAATGAGAGTTCTGTAATTTAGAACCATAACTAGATTTGATTTGAGGTAAATTATTTTGTTGGATTCTATAGTATATTTTTATTCCTAGAGTTTTTATTTAAAATGCTTATTAAATATTATATAATCTTTTCAGGATTAGTTAATATCATATGGTTTTGATTTTTACAGATTGATACAAACAATTTTACTGATAATTTCTGACTATTTGGAAATCTCTCTTATTTTACAACTATTTTTGCATTTGTACTTATATGTGAAGTTAAGCTATACTTGTGGGTGTTTTCTAACTTTATAAGGCTTTATATTAAACTTTTTCTGAATAGTCTGTAATAGCATAAGTAACATCAAAATTATCTAGTTTTTAAAGTTTTGATAGAACACGGCTGTGAAAATCTATAGTCCTAGTTACTTTTGTTAGTGACAGATTTTTAAATTTCTCACTTTTATGATTATTGGTTTTTTTTTTTTTTTTTTACTTTCTTTGGCATCATTTTGGAAATGTACATTATATTAGAAAAACATTTTATCTAGGTTTTCAAATTTGTTGCCATAGAATCTTCTTTAATTGCATTTCTCTAGTTATACTGAGAGGTGAAGCCAGCTGGACTTCCTGGGTCGAGTGGGGGACTTGGAGAACTTTTCTGTCTAGCTAGAGGATTGTAAATGCACCAATAAGCACTCTGTGTCTAGCTAAAGGATGGTAAATGCACCAATCAGCACTCTGTGTCTAAAGGATTATAAACGCACCAATCAGCACTCCGTAAAAATGCACCAATCAGCACTCTGTGTCTAGCTAAAGAATTGTAAACTCACCAATCAGCACTCTGTAAAATGGACCAATCAGCATTCTGTAAAATGGACCAATCAGCAGGATGTTGCTGGGGCCAAATAAGGGAATAAAAGCTGGCCACCCGAGCCAGCAGCAGCAACCTGCTGGGGTCCCCTTCCATGCTCTGGAAGCTTTGTTCTTTAGCTCTTCACAATAAATCTTGCTGCTGCTCACTCTTTGGGTCTGCACTACCTTTATGAGCTGTAATACTCACCGCAAGGGTCTACGGCTTCACTCCTGAAATCAACAAGACCACAAAACCCACCAGGAGGAACAAACAACTTTGGACATGCCACCTGTAAGAGCTGTAACACTCACTGCGAAGGTCTGCGGCTTCACTCCTGAAGTCAGCAAGACCATGAACCCACCAGAAGGAAGAAACTCCAGACACATCTGAGTATCTGAAGGAACAAAGTCCGGACACACTATCTTTAAGAACTGTAACACTTACTTCAAGAGTCCACAGCTTCATTCTTGAAGTCAGCGAGACCAAGAACCCACTGGAAGGAACCAATTCTGGGCACAGTAACTCACATCTCATTCCCTCTCTTGTACGTTCTTTTAATCAGATTTATTTTTCATGCTTCTCAAATTGCATATCCCTTAAGATTACATTTCCCCTTTGGGGAGTCCTGAGACTGACAGGAGCTGAGATGATTCCATGCAGCCTTTACCTTATGCATGGCACTTATCCTGTGTGTGGACTCAAGCAGTTTGCCCTTTGCTTTGAGAACGTCTGAAGACGAGAGCCAATCCCAGGCTCCCTTCTCCCTGAGTCATCTATCAGCTGCAGCTAGTCACTCAATTGTGACCCTTAGATTTAACAGATTGCATCCAGAAGCCAGTCTATTATGTCTCCCCTAATCTGCCATGGATTCCCATCAAGCTCTCAGTGTTCTCTCTAAAGCTCTTCCTTTAGATCTGAAGAGAAGAATAAAGTACATTACCACCCTCTGCTTTTATATCTTGTACTCACAGCACAGCTATCTCCAAATATTTTCACTCTTTAAATTATAATAGCAGTTCAGTCTCAGAAAACTGAAATGACTCTAGCAGTTTTAAGTAGAAAAAGGATCAATCTATTTAATTACTGCTTACCAAATTTTGGCAAGGTGGTATGATATAGTTTGGATTGGTGGTATGTCCCTGCTCAAATCTCATGTTGACTTGTAATCCTCAGTGTTGGAGGAGGGGCCTGGTGGGAGGTGATTGGATCATGGCAGCAGATTTCCCTCTTGCTGTTCTCGTGATAGTGAGTGAGTTCTCAGGAGATCTGGTTTTTAAAAGCATGTAGCACCTCCCCATTCACCCTCTTTCTCCTGCTCCAGCCATATAAAATCTGTCTGCTTCCACCTCATCCTCCACCATGATTGTAAGTTTCCTAGGCCTCCTAGCCATTTTCCTGTACAGCCTGTGGAACCATGAGCCAATTAAATCTCTTTTCTTTATAAATTACCCAGTCTCGGGTTGTTCTTTATAGCAATGTGAGAAAGAACTAATACATGGTGAAACAGCCACTGAGTTGGACTGAGGATTGACTCCCAGACAACTGGAGAAATGACCTATCAGAAATTGGCCACTTGTGCCTCAACCAGGAAACAACCAAAACTATATACCACGTTCTACTGTAGTTCCTGAGGATGCAATAGTGAACAAAACAAACAAGTTTCTGTAGTAACAAAACTTTACTTTTAGGAGTAGAGTGGAGATGAGAGTCAGGGATAGAGAAAGGCAAATATGTAAAATATGTATTATGTTTGAGGCTGATGATTGCTATCAAGACACAAAGCAAAGGAGGTTTGCAATATCAAATAGATTAAAGGAGGGAAGGAAGCAAGATATGTTAATAGAGAGGGGAAGAAAGTCCCAGAAGGAGGAAGAATACCTGGCATGTTAAAGAGATAAGGAGACCAATGGGGTTAAAGCAGAGTGAGCAAAGAATTAGGTCATAATAAAGTGTGGTCACAAGGTGATGAAAGTAGGGGTTCATAAAAACCAAGAACCCTTATTGGAGCTGCAAAGCAGGTTCACCAATTACCAATCCTAAGGGAAGACACCCACTCAGTGTAGGATGACGAAGATCATCACTACGGAATCACCAGGAATAGGAATCCAAACACCTCTGCCCACTACATTTTGGGCTACAGTTTTACTAAATGCCTGAGTCCAGTGGGACAGATCTCACTCACATGCAACAAGTTATGTGAAGCAGGTTTATTACTTACAGACAGGCAGTAAAGGGAAAGAAGTTTCCGATCCATTGTGAGCCAGTCACTCAAGCCTCGAGAAAGCTGCCTCGGATGGACAGTCTCTAGTGGACTTGCTTTGCTAGTATCATAGCTGAGGGACCTTAAAGACAGCCTGCCCAGGTTATATACCTCAGAGGCTACATTAGTGGTCCCCAAACTTTTTGGCACCAGGGACCAGTTTCATGGAAGACAATTTTTCCATGAACCAGTGGGGTGTGAGGAAGGGATGGTTTCAGGATGAAACTGCAACTGTTCCACCTCAGAGCGTCAGGCATTAGATTCTCAAAAGAAATGCACAACCTAGATCCCTCACACACTCAGTTCACAATAGGGTTCATGCTTCTATGGAGTCTAGTGCAGCAGCTGATCTGATAGGAGGCAGAACTCAGGTGGTCATGCTCGCTTGCCTGCTGCTCACCTCCTGCTGTGTGGTCTGGCTCTCAACAGGTCACGGATCAGTACCAGTCTGCCGCCCAGGGGTTGGAGACCTCTGGGCTACATGACCCACTGGGAAAAGCTTTGAAGGACATTTTGTTTCCAGGGGAGAAAGGAACAAAGCCCTGAGCAGCTCCTCCCTAACTCAAGATACTACATTCCCTAGGAGGGACAGAAACAAGGCCCAAGCCATTTCAGGCAATTCCTTCCTATCTCAATATATTGTATTCCCAGCACATTCTATGGTTATTCTGAAAGCTGCATGCAGGAAGTAGGGGGAGCACTGGGTCAGTGCAAGACCACCCAGAGAACTGTCCTGCAGGGACATGATATGCAGGATCACCAGCTGATCCTGAGGTGGGAGAATCTCCTGAGGCCAGCAATTCAAGACCAGCCTGAGAAACATAGCAAAACCTGTGGCTCAGACAAAAAAGGAAATAGAGAGAAAATCTTCCATTGTCTCATTTGTTACTCTGGACTTCTACCATGGCATCCATACTGAGGACTGAAAACATGCATTTGCTCTTTCTTGTATTTAAAATAAAAAATTCACACCTGTAATCCCAGCACTTTGGAAGGCTGAGGCAAGTGGATCATGAGGTCAGGAGATTGAGACCATCCTGGCTAACACAATGAAACCCCATCTCTACTAAAAATACAAAAAATTAGGAGGGCATGGTGGTGGGCACCCATAGTCCCAACTACTCGAGAGGCTGAGGCAGGAGAATGGCATGAGCTTGGGAGGTGGAGCTTGCAGTGAGCCGAGATCACGCCACTGCACTCCAGCCTGGGCAACAGAGCGAGACTCCATCTCACACACACACAGAGAAAACTCTCAGAATGGTCCAGACCCACACTTTATCTGCTCAAACTTTTGCTCCTTTTGAGGGGAGAGGGAAACAGAGGTTCCAAACCTCCATGGGATATCTTAAAGTGAGAAAAGGAAGAAATGTAAGCTAGCATTGATTTAGCACCTAGAATGTGTCATGCATCAGGCTAGGAACTTCCATTTTATCTAATCCTTGTAACTCTTCCACAAGGTAGATCATATTAATTTCATGTATATATGAAGAACCCTGATTCAGAAAGAAGAAATTTATCAGGATCAGTGTCAATGCAAGTCTGTCTGAACCCAAGCCCCACGGTTTTTGCCATTTAACTCTTTTTACCCTTGAAATATCATTACTTATCTCAACAAACTGACATATGTAAGTATGAACGAACATGCTTTAATTAAATTTGTTTTATATTTTCTGCATGTATTATCTTTTTTTTTTTTTTTTTTTTTTTAGACAGAGTCTTGCTCTGTTGCCCAGGCTAGAGTGCAGTGGCATGATCTCGGCTCACTGCAACCTCTGCCTCTCAGGTTCAAGCAACTCTACTGCCTCAATTCTCAGCCTCCCAAGTAGCTGGGATTACTGGCGCTTGCCACCATGCCCGGCTAATTTTGTTTTGTTTTGTTTTGTTTTGTTTCAGTAGGGACGGGTTTTTGCCATGTTGACCAGGCTGGTCTCAAATTCCTGACCTCAGGTGATCCACCTGCCTCAGCCTCCCAAAGTGCTGGGATTACAGGCATGAGCCACCATGCCCGGCCTGCATGAACTATCTTTTAGGATAATCTTCCACATCTCTCAGCCAGTTTCTCTGACGATAAATGATGGAATGGACCTTGGAACCCAGGAGTGGCTATCTCCAAAGCATATGTTGTTTTCACTGTAATATGCCATTTTCTGTAGCGAATTTTACAAATGATTTTGGATTGATAAAATTCCCCTTTATCTCTCTCTCTATATATACACTATATATATATACACACATACTATATATATATAAGGGTTGATATTATCAACTCAGTTCCCCTTTATCTATCTATATATTCATATCTATCTATCATAGCTATCTAATTAAGGGTTGGTATTATTTAGCAAATTTACAGGACTTAATTTTTTTTTTTTTTTTTGGAGACGAAGTCTCACTCTGTCGCCCAGGCTGGAGTGCAGTGGCGGGATCTCGGCTCACTGCAAGCTCCACCTCCCGGGTTCACACCATTCTCCTGTCTCAGTCTCCCTAGTAGCTGGGATTACAGGTGCCCGCCACCACGCCCGGTTAATTTTTTGTATTTTTAGCAGCGACGGGGTTTCACCGTATTAGCCAGGATGGTCTCGATCTCCTGAACTCATGATGTGCCTGCCTTGGCCTCCCAAAGTGCTGGGATTACAGGCGTGAGCCACCACGTCTGGCCCAGGACTTGAATTTATCAAAGAAAATTTCTCTGTCTTCCTTGCCATAAAGCAATGCCTGGAAAGTTCTGATCCCTTGCCTTGAGGCAGCCCAGTTATTGTTCAATCTTTCAATCTGACAACATGGTGCCTTGAGTTTGGACCTTGGAAGTTGCCAACGATGTTGGCAGCATAGAATTGCTGAGGTGTGTTTGGCATGAACTACTTAATCCTCCCAGAACTACTCTAGTCCTTCCACTTTATTATGCTGATATGCTCAGGAGTAATCATCACTCAGTAGTTTGGACCTTGTCCAGGCCCAGATTCCTGGACTTCTCTGAAGCTCTTATAATGGCCCCATAACCAAACTCTATTAACTGCTGAAGACCACCCAAGAGTAGCCTTTAAACTGGATGTGGCCATATCAAATTTCCCAGGGCTTCCCCAAGCTAAACTGGGTCACCCAGGACCACCCAGAGGCAGAACTGCAGATCAAGTGGAGTTTTGGTTTGGACTCAACTTCCAAAGAATGTGTGTTGTCTTCTCCAGCATTGAGAAACCAGGCTAGAAAGGCCAGAGCCTACTCACTCATGAAAACAGCTTGGATGGAATATATCATCCCACCACTTGGCTTCAGTAATATGTATAGCATCAGCTGTCCTCATCTAAGAATCACAGGCTGTGAAACCTAAACTGTGAACTTTCCAAGAATGCTGCAAAAGCCATTTTTCTCAGCTACCCTATCCAATAGATTGAGGGAAAAAATGAACTTTGTCTCTTCTCAGTCATCTGATTCTTGAGAAGTTGAGAATATTTTACTCTGGATTTTACATACATTATTAACTGGCTGATCATATAGTACACTGCAATTTTTGGATGAAATTTGTTATATACCTAAGAGATATCAGCATTGTTTGTCATTCAGCTAATTTCTTTGCATGAGCTTTGAAAATAAACATCTATATAATAAAGATTATATCAGGATGAATCCTGTGAATTGACAGTAGGTTGGGATTTAGTACTTTCAGTCTGATTGTGCAGGTGCTACAGTTCAACTTGCATGTAGTTGTATGTCTTTGTTTAATATAAGCAAAAGTAGAAAGTGATGAATGAGCATACTGAACCATTCTCTAGCTGAGAAATTTTGACCTTCTGAATGTGTATTACCATGGCCATATTCCAAGTTGTTCTATTAAATCCCTTGAGCAATTCCAAACTGATATTATTTAACAAAATTTTTTTCTTGTGTACAGATGTAAAGAGATACTAGTATAGTTACACCACAAGTCACCATATAATCTGACTTCAGTATAGACATGTCTCTGAAAAACCTAGGATGCTGCTTTTCCTTCAGCCATCTGTCAACTGAATGACAAAATGTAAGAAAATTCTATTATTTTCCACCTTCCCCCAAAAAACAAGAATTAGAGGTTTCACCAGTTTATGAAATATTTAAAATTTCATCAAAGATAGATAAATTGATGCCCAAGTGATAGTTTTGTAAGAAAAGAGAAAATCCTGGTAGATTTATCTATTTCTTGAATAGGAAGAGGGGTTAACCCAAGAGTCATTTGTCACCTACCATGTGGAATCAATTATGTCAGACTGAGCCATCAATTAAATTGGAAGGCATTGCCCTTATGCTTTCTAGATTATAGAAAAAATCTTATACAAATGAGAAAGAGAAAGCAGCAAGATTGTACCTGGTTGATTCAAACCCCTGCTTTCCTGCAATTCTATTACCAAAGATTGTCTTTCATCACGTCCAGGATTTTCACCTACAACTGCACCGCAATACCAGCATCCAGTTACACATCCACACTACTGCTTAGCAGACAGACTAAGAAATCTCTCCAGTTTAGTCATTTATGTGTCAGCAAGCAGGGAGCCCCACTTCCTTCATTGCCAGAAAACTTACTTCTGCAACACTGGAGTGATGGCTAGACATTTACAAGCCATTTTCTTTGGCTGACAATTTTGTTTTCAAACCCTTCGTGAAGCATCTGCAACTACTGTTTTATTGAACTAATTTCAAATGCAGTTGTGTTTCCAGGAATCTATGACAGTTTTAAAAGTTTGAAGAGACCAGGACTTGGAGACAACAGTAGAGCAGATGTGTTTCATCGGGACTTGTTAGCATCTTGCTAAACTATGTTATAGACATTTTTCGGGAGGCAAACATCAGGTCAAGCAACAACAAATCCTCTCTAACCATACATAATTTCATGTCAAGAGATAAAATGGGAATGCACAAGCCACAAAAATTTTAGCTCCTCATACAAGGATTACACATGTGTATAAAATATAACATGAATGATTTTTTAAATCTCAAAAATATCACAACAGATTATTAATTGTAAAGAAAATACGTTTGTTAAAAACGGGCACCTATGATATGCCAGACACTGCTCTAGATCTGTGCAATTCATCAAAGTCTAAGGGGCTTGATTTCAAGGAGTTTCTGTCCAAAAAGAGTTGGGGGGCAGGAAGGGTGGCAGGGAGCAGACAGAAAGAAAATAACAAGTAAATTATAAAGCTTATGGGAAGATGGTAAGTACAATGAAAAGATGAACAGGTGGAGTAGGGGAAGGGAGGTTCCAAGTGCAGGGATTGGAGAAGGAGGGCAGGTCAGAGAATCTGAATTATCAATATATTCTTCGATAAGGTGACATTTGAACCAACACTTGAAGGAAGTGAGGGCATCAGCAAGTATTTTTAAATATACTTGCTATATTATACTTGCTGTATTTTAAATATACTTGCTATATTTCAGTTCTGTTTATCAGATCGGTGTGTAATTCTCAAATCCATAGAATTACACACCAATCTGATAAACAGAACTGAAGACTAATCATTAAAATTTTAGAGAGCACAAATGATAAAAATACACTTTCATCTCACTTGGATTGCTTCTCCCAAAGGCTTCTTTTCCATACCTCTTTCTTCGTTCTCATTTCTTGCTTTATTCTTCTATTTTTCCTGCCAAATTCATGTGATTTCTCTGTTTCTATATAAGCACTTTTAAAATTAAGTGAATAACTAGAAGTGTTTCCAGTATTACTATCTTCTCAGGAAACCAACATGCCCACTTACCTTATCCTTGCTGTGAACACTTTTCTTTACTGAGGTGACCATAGGAATCAAGGTAAAGTCTATGTCTCATTTAATGATTTTAAGTGTGTCCTGAAATCCTTGTCCTAAAATGAAAAGCCACAGATTGAAAAACCAAAACACAAAAAGCACCTCCACTAATTTCAGAAGGAAATTAACATTCATATTATCCCAATCCAAAATTCCCAATTTTTATAGATTTGAACATACATGAATTGAACAGCGAAAACAAGTTTGTATAAATAATAAATATGAGAAAGATCTAGTTCAAATATAAGATGTAATGTAATGAAGTTTCTTATGCTCACCAAGGAAGGCAGCGGTTGAATTGGGGTGGCAGTAGGTGCACATCATCAGGCAGGCATTTGATATCAAAGTTGGATATGCTGGATGTATTGATTTCTTCGGGTTGACAACAAATTATCACAAGTTTGGTAGCTTTAAAAGGCAGAAATTTATTCTCTCATAGTTATGAAGGCTGAATCCAAAATCAAAGTTTCAGCAAACTGTCTGGAGGTGGTAAGGGAGAAGCTGTCCCATGCCTCTTAGCATTTAGTGATTGCTGGCAATCTTTGTAGTTCCTTGGCTTAGAGACAGATCACTCAGCCTCTGTCTCTGTCTTCACACAGCATTCTTACCTGTGTCTCCGTGGCCAGATTTTCCTTTCCTTATATGGACACCAGTCATTGGAGGATCCACCCTCCATTGTGACCCCATCATAACTTGATTACATCTGCAAATATTATTTTCAACTAGGGTCATATTGAGGTACCAGAGGTTAGGACTTGAACTTAACTTTTTATTGAACACAATTTTTTTATTGAACACAATTCAGCCCACTGGATAAAAAATGTCTTTTTCTTGGACTACAAGAAATTAAAGGCTCAACCTGAGAGCAGTTCAAAACATAGAAAACACATGTGTAAAATAAACTGAAGATTCAGAAGATGCTTCCTCTTCATTCTTCCCACCTGGCATACCAACAAAACAAAAGTGACTTTTTAATCCAAACATGATGCTCACTTTTACTTTTTTCCATGTGATACTCTGATTAGAGATTGTTATGTGAAGTGGATAAATGGGTCTTTTCTAAAATATTATTAATTTAGTATATTGTCTTCAAGGTGTTTTGGGATTTAAAAAACTATTTCCACCCAAAAACATGTTCCTTTGAGAAAAGTGAACTGTGTGGTAAAAGTGTTTAACTGAATAGTCATAACATGAAATAAATATACATCTTCAGATTCACAAACAATCCCGCTGTGATCCAGATAATTTCATAAGGACTGAAAGCAATATTTTCAATGTATGCCATTAAATAGGCCCTTAAAAATTCTCAAATATCTCTATAGTCTAAAATTTCCTCCAATGAAAAGGAAATGATTGTTGCAATGTGGAGGCTTCAGGGTCAGGTAAGGGATCCTTCAGGTTCATTTTTTAATGAATGAATTTGCATACCAGGTATTATGAGATAAATTATGTCCCCCTAAAAAAGGTATATTTAAATCCTAACTCTCAGTATCTCAGAATGTGATCTCATTTGGAAATAGGGTCTTTGTAGATGTAGTCAAGATGAGGTCATTAGAGTGGGCCCTAATCCAATAGGACTGGTATCCTCATAAAAAGGGGAAATTCAAACAGAGACAGACACTATGTGCAGATAAAGGCAAAATGACATGTAGAGATGAAAGCTGAGACTGAAGTGATACATCCACAAGCCAAAGAACACAAAAGATTGCCAACAACCCAACAGAAGCTAGGAGAGAGCCATGGATCAGATTCCCTTTCATACCCCTCAGAAGAAACCAATCCTGCCATCACCTTGATCTCAGACCTCTAGTCTTCAGAGCTGTCAGACAGTAAGATTCTGTTGTTCCACTTGGTGAGACTTTGCTATGGCAGTCCTAGCAAACTAATACGCCACCCTTGGTTGTAAAAGTGACTTGACAGAAAAAGTTAAAGTTATTGTATGCCATAGACTTTAAAGGTTGGCCTTGATCAACGGAAACCTCAAATGTTGAATGTCAGAAGTCTGTCCTATGCTGTAGCTTTCCTAGACAATCTCATCCACACCTTTCCGAGTGTGTTCTCATTGCTGCTCCATTAACATGAGAGATGAAACTTAGCTTCCCATTCCAAGGGTCATTGTGGATGAAGTTCTGTTTCTTCTCTTTCACTTTGGTTGCTTAACTCCAAACAGAAGTCTGAGATGGCACTGAAATGCTACATGTATGTGACAGTAACTCTTCACTCCCAGTACTATCTACATTCTTTACTTCTTCCTTTGTAAGAGAGAATAGGGGAAGACCATGTACGCAGCTATAAACGCATTTCTCAGCCTCACTTGCTCAAAGAATGGTCTATAAGATATACATATATATTTATTTATTTTATTTTATTTTTGAGACAGAGTCTTGCTCACTGCGCGATCTCGGCTCACTGCAAGCACCGCCTCCCGGGTTCATGCCATTCTCCTGCCTCAGCCTCCCAAGTAGCGGGGACTACAGGTGCCTGCCACCACGCCTAATTTTTTTTTTATATTTTTTGTAGAAATGGGGTTTCACCGTGTTAGCCAGGATGGTCTCGATTTCCTAACCTCATGATCCGCCCACCTCGGCCTCCCAAAGTGCTGGGATTACAGGTGTGAGCCAACACGCCCGGCCTATAAGATATATCTTATAAACAAGATGTTGGGTGACACTTTTGGAAAAGTTTATTCAGCTAAGGGATCCCTCTTTACCCTTCTCATTTTTTTTCTTTTGCAAAACATGGTGGTAATATCTCGAGGTCCAACAGCCTTTCAAAGATCATGAGTATGGATCTCTTAAGATCCAACCCTGAGTTCCTGACACTCTTGTGCTATTCCAAAGATACCAACAACTGCCATCTCTATACTTTTTATTGATTGACAGAAATAATAGCAATATAAAAATAACATAATTGACACCATTAGCCAATTACAACATTTCACATATAAAAACCTATCCATGCAGAAATCATCTAAGCTTGTCATACTTTACAACCCAGACTCATATATTAACATTCTTCATTTTTGTCTTTAAGAAACGGTTTTGTCATTGTTTGACCAAGAGAATGTTATTTCATAACTCAAATAGCATAATGCTAATCAAAATAAATAGTATTCTTCTGAGGTTTATTCTCATTACATTAGGCAGCTACATCAGAAATACAGAAAAAAAAAAAAGATCTTTGACCTACTTAAAAATTTTTAATTCATCAGAGCAAGTCATCATCTTTCAATGGCCACAGAATGGGCAAAGTCTAATTGTTTGATATGGGTTTGAGAAAGTTATAAATTTTGTGAGCTACTAAAACATAGGAAGGTGGTCAACATTTACTCACTATTCACTGAGACCTCTCCAAACAGTTTCACTAGCAGAGGAGTAGACAAGTAGGAATTTTAAAAAGGAAGACTTGAGGATTCTTTATTCTTTGGGTATATTAGCCACTCTTTCGAAACTCAAGGAAATGTCTAGGGCATAGTTCTAAGAAAAGGATAGGTGGTTGTCAATACAAAAATCACTTCAAAAGTTATACCACTGAACCTGAGGACCTATCAGTCTGGAGTTTTTGGTTTTGTTTCTACTTTTAAACCATAGCCTTATATATAAGAGAATAAATGAAAGCTACCCTTTGCTTTTAGTAATTCTTATTTCCTTTCTCCATGCAAAGAAAAAGGAAAGGAAATAGAAAAGGAGGCTATCATCTGATTTATTCTCAAATGAGGCTACATCATTTCTTAAAATAAGGTATACATAATCTTTAACATCATAAAGTTAAAAGCATATTGTCAAAATGCCCCTTTAAAACAAAGAGTGAATTTTTAAGAGATTTTCCCTATGTTTTCTTAGTTAACAGAACTTATTAAAAACCTATACTTTTTTCAGCAATTTCTCCTTGCCAATTCCAGTATTTCATTTCAGAAGCCTTAGTTCAATTCAATTGCTGAACTGTCAGGCATTATTTCTTTGAAGGAGTTACCTCCCATGTGAGAAAACAAGTTGCCATGATGAGCAAAAACCTGAGATGTTTCATATGATTTGGTTTTCCATCTAAACCACTCCTTGGCTCAGAAAAAGCATGTCATTCAAAGGCACAAGGAAAAATATTTTTAATTAATCACCATCCCAGAAAATTCAGCCAACAAAACATTTTAGGATAGATCTTCCTGAGGCTACATGTCACTCACTGGCAATCTTAAACAACAACAGTTTAAGAAATATGCCATAGTTCTTGGCCATAGGAACAAAAGTCTTAGGTATTTCTTGCATTCTCATCTTTTTATCTTCCCAGAGGCAGATTTTCAGGTTAGGACTTCTAAATCTGCTATCTTAAGGTAGAGTTCCACCTTGCAACCACCCTTCTGTTTTCCTTTTTATTTTCATATCTATTAACCTTTCAAATCTCATTTCTAGATAACAGCATTCTTCAGTTTTTTGACACTAATATGGATCTATAAGTGTAGTATCTTAAATGTGTATGGCATCCTAGAGTATAATGAGATTTCATGTTTCTTATCTTGTTTTTGATGAGGTAGGTCAGGTAGGGAGTGTTACAAATATAAATTTGGAGACTGAGGATAAGTTCAGCTATTTATATAACTCAGGTTCATTTACAGTAAGGGAAGGAGCCAAGCCTGGAATCCAGGATTCAGCTTCCTAGTCCAGTTCTTCACCCACTCTCCTATACTTTCCTTCTATTATAACTCGGGAAATGGGTACTTTTGCCCCATCAACTAAGAATGAAGTGACCCATAAAAAAGAGTTCTCTCCCACTGAATGGAGACATTCAATAAATGTCTCCAAATTGAATTATTATTGGTGAAAGCTTAAGAAGGTACTAGGGTATAGAAAAATGTCCTTTTGAAATAAGCAAATTACATCACATTACTGTCAACAATTAGGCCATTTACCAAAACTATAATATTCAATGTCATTCATTGCAAATTTAATACAAAGACATTTTTAAAAGCTGAACAACTGACAAATATTTCCAGAGGTATCCTGTGCCTGAATTATGTGTTTACCTTAGGAAATGTTACAAAGCCAGGTACAGGATGTCATAACAACCTCTGCTTGGATCAGAAGATTGTTGCTCCGAAATTTAGAGGACAATTGGCTTGTATTCTTTGTTTCCCTATCTCATAAGCTATTTTTAAGGAAATTCACATTAGCACAGTATTGGGAAATAGTCCATAAGGTTAGCAAAGGCTGAAAACTGGTGGCAAAAAAATTTGGTTTCTCTCTTCTGTTCTTCCATTTCCTACTCAATTTTAGCTCTATCTGTAGCTATGATAATCAACTTAGCACAACTACAAATGAAGATTGAATAAGCACACTCACAGCCTAAATAAATAGAAACAAAATTGCAGGTGAGGGTGTAAGTAGATACGGCTTAAAAATCATGTATCCTTGTATTTTTTCCTTCATTTTTTTTTCTATTTGTTTTTCTTGGACATCTTTGTGGAAGAGGAGTACTCTGAGTTTTTATACATTAGAGCAAAAAAGTTAAACCTTCTCTCAAACCAAGAAGTAATTTGCTCATTCAGTTATCCATTCAATAAATATGTATTTTGAGAGTTTGTTCTGAGAAAGACACTGTAATAAACAGTGGGATATGATATATGGTATGTACCTTCATGAAGCTTATAATCTCTTGAGAGACAAACAAAAATTAAAATTAAAGTCAAACATAATCAATGCTACAATATTGAGAATATAGGATTCTGTAAAAGAATTTAGAAAAAAACATTTCCATGGGCATACTAAGATCAAGTACAATTCATTGAATATTTTGTTTAAATCAACTTGAACTTTCTCTTGTCAGAAAGCTTTTAGGAGTAAAAATAAGGGTGACAGTGCTCCAAGGATATCCTTGAGCCTGCTATAATGCATAGAAAAATTAAGACCATTCTTAAACTTGAATTCATTAAGTTTTTGGAGTACATTAATTGCAATGTGGTATATTGCAACACTATAATTGTGATTATTTTGAACATGGGTTTGGAGTAAAATGAAAGGATCTACTTTTTTATGCTAATAAAATTTTTTTAACAGTGGAACTCTACCTTTCTTGGTTCATGTCTTAAATTGGATGCGCTTAAGGGTGTAACTCCGTGAGGAAATAAAGCCAACTTCAGTCCATTAAAAAGTTAAAAAAAGAAAAAAAAAAAAAAAAAGAAAAAAAGGCAGCTAATGTGTATCTGCATTAAAAGTGATGAGGAAATACATTATTCCATAATGTAGTCAGTGCTTTAGCATAGTAATACCACAAACATAACATTTTCATATTGTTTACCTAAATCACTGTTAAACTGTGAGTTGTAGCCTGGTACTGATTCTAATAGTGAAAAAATAATAAGGAAATGGAGCAAAGTACAAATTTGCCTTCTATGTCCTACTAAATATACAAAGTATTTCTATGAGACATAACCAATAAACTCTTGACAAGACTCCATATTGATTGAACAATGCCAGCACAATAACTTTTGGTTGCAGTAGAATCCTCAAACCTCAACTACAAAAATCTCAGCTTTGTGTTGATAATTGGAAAACAGTACTCAAATAGAAGAGACATGAACATTTATTTCTGTTTATGGGTTTGTACTACTATCCACTGGTTTATAAAAACTTTCCAAAGGAACTTTATTCCAGTAATTAAGATAACCCACAACTGGGATAGATAATAATACATATCCAGAGATTAGCCAGTTTGGTTTTCAAGGTCTTGCATAATTTGAAATGCCTTTTAATTTCAACAGTAAGAATCAAGTCTACTGAAATTTAGTTTGGAGTTATATCAGAGTTATTGTGGTATTAATTTAACAAAGGAATATCTTGTTGAAGACATTTCTTCCTTGTCTTTCTAACACAATCCATGTCCTCTTAACAGTGATGCAAGTTTAAATACAAAGATCCATGGAACTGACACGGGTCAGTTTTCTGTGGAACTGACACAGCTCAGGCTCCCCCAGTCTTAGAATCTGAGAAAAAGTTTGCCAAACTCAGATTTACATCAATCCAAAAGAAATACCTTCTAATTTCTCCATCTAGTCTTATCTACTGAAGGTTACCAACCCTGGCAGCTGCTACACTAAACAGCCCTAGCTAAGTCCATTCTAGAGCAGACAGTGCCAAAGAAAAATTTGTTTGATGTTCACAGTCCCCAAGAGAGTAGTTGTCAGCTGGCCAGGGAATGAGTCTGTGTGGGCCAAACCACAGAAATATTCTTATCTAGTGTATATTTATTTTACTATTTGGCATATCATAAATTTGATCCAAATTTCCCTTTCTTTATGAAATGTTAATATATGTGTTCTGATCAGAGGCCGGAAATCTCTGCCATACCAGCTTCTAAAAGAATAGAAAAAAAAAAAAAGGTTTTATATTATATCCAGATATTTTGACTTAACACATTTGTAAAATCTACATTTATATAACTAGCCTCAAATAATATTTAAAATATGCACAATATTCAAAAATAGAAGAATATTCTTATTTCTTTAGCACAACTCTAAGGAAAATATCCTAATTTTTTCTGTGAATATTTATTCTGGGCATATAGCATACAGTACATGCTCAAAAAGATTGAATTTATTGCAAGAGCAAATTAGACATATAACTGTATATAATATCTTATCATATTAGCATAATTGTGATTGTCTAAATTTTATATATCCAGTTCAGTATAAAATCTTTTTTCATTAATCTACTACCAGTCTTTCAAAATAAAAAATGAAGAATATCAGATATTTATTTTTTAACTTCCTGCTGTCTTCTATTTTGAAAATTAGCATTTTAAAGGAAGTAATTTAGAAGACTTTTCATAATTTATAACTTGAATTTGACTATATTTGTCTTCCTTTCCTATGGCAGTTCACATAAAATGACAGTAATAATAAAATTAAAGAATACACTCATTATCTAGAAGAAACAGAAGAATGAGTAGCATACTAGAGAACTTAAGAACAACAACAACAACAACAACAACAAAAAATAGATGAGAATTCTTTTTCTGGCAGTGTGGCAGCCTAACATAATCTGGCCTGAAAATAACTAAAATTGCTGGATACAACATACCTAGCATCAGTTTAAATTTGTGAATGTGCTAATAAAAAGGTAAGAGTTATTTGAAGGCAAAAAGTAAATGACAAGAACTAAGCAATAAAACTGTTTTCACCTTCAGGATATTTTCCAAACCTAGGTAACCTTGACTGCCTGTCAAGGATTCACAGGTCACAAGAAATATGAGATAAGCCCTATAACTAATCCAACCCTACCGATAATTTTTCTGCATAAACTGAAGAGGATGTGGTTAACATATTCTTGGTTGGAATACAGGTAGACTCTGTTCCCTATAATCTCCTACTTCCCCATTCTCATCCTGCCCCTACCCACACCTCTGCTGCTAATGATAAAAAGAATAAATTGCTCATCTTGAAACTTAGTGCTGGTAGAGGGGGAAAAAAAGTAACTCTCCTAAGCATTTGTAAATATATGTGGGTTCTCAATGAGTTTTGCAAACCAATGCTATACTACCTGGAATGTCTGAAAATGTTAAGCCTTAAATTTATTTTGAAGTGGTCCCAGATTAGTAGTAACTCTAGGCTCTGACAGAAAAAACTTAATATCCTTGTTGGGGACACCAGTGGTAAACCAAGACCTTAAGGAAATAACAGACAAGTTTCCAAGAAATATGAACTCATCAACAAAATTACAAAACATGTAGGAAGTCAAGCACCATGAAGGTGTACAAAAAAATAAACACAGTAGAGCCAGATTCTCTGTGTGTCAAGTAACTCATTAAAAATTAATATATTTTTTCTAGCCAATATATTTATATTGGCCTGGATAAATCAAAATTCAAAGAAAGAATTGGATATGTGAGTACAGAGCAAAAAGCTCTAAAATAACTCAGATTGGAAAATAATCAGATTTAACTTTTTTGGCGTGGTGGCTCACGCCTGTAATCCCAGCACTTTGGGAGGCAGAGGCGGGCAGATCATGAGGTCAGGAGATTGAGACCATCCTGGCTAACACAGTGAAACCCCATTTCTACAAAAAATCCAAAAAAAAAAAAAAAAAAAAAACACACAAACAAATTAGCCCGGCGTGGTGGCAGGCTCCTGTAGTCCAGGCTACTCCGGAGGCTGAGGCAGGAGAATGGCGTGAACCCGGGAGTCGGAGCTTGCAGTGAGCGGAGATCGCGCCATTGCACTCCAGCCTGGGTGACAGAGCCAGACTCCATCTTAAAAAAAAAAAAAAAAAATTAAATTAACTTTTTTAGTAATAAAAAAATGAATAACTCAGTGGCTAACTTTTGCTTCTGGTCAAATTATCAGGAATCAGCTTTATCTTTCTGCCTTAAAGAAACAGAAAATTGACAAAATATGTGAAATTATAGTTTTCAGATATTATACACCAGAATTTTGATCCTACAGAAAAGAAGAAGTAACGAGGAGAGTTCTGATTGTCAATCCAGGCAGGGGAACCACGCAGAGCCCAGTGGTGTGAACGAGTTGAATACAGAGAGACTGAAATTTGCAGAGGTTAAAACAGCTAGCATTTGTTGTACAGCTACTAAACAGGAGGGAGCTGCATATAGAAAAGGCTCCAGAGAGCAAGTATTTGTTGGAATACTGATCTGCACATATGTGAGATAAAATTGACTAAGATAGTAGAAATAAAAATCAGGAAACTTTTAGGCTAAACAATCTCTGGAGTTCACACAAAAATGAGAATAGTGCTTTATATAGTTCAAAAAAAAATCCTAATACATGGGGTATAGAGAACAACTTTCAAAGATTTATATATGAAGGTTTTATATATATATATGTATTTTTTACATTATATAAAACCAAAAAGATTATCTTAATTGATAATTTCATCACTAATTGATGATGCAAAGTATCTAATAAATGTAAAAACAATTCATGGCAAAAAAAAAAAAAAGAAACAAAACTCTCAACTAACTTAGAGGGAAACCTCATTGTCCTGATAAAAAGCATATATGTCTAACCTACATGCAAAAATCAATCAAAACTCATACTTAATTCAACCAAAATCATAGTTAATGAAAGACTAATACCTACCCATTATAATTGAAAAAAAGACAAGGATATTCTCTCAAATAAATTTTATTTAACATTGTACTGGAAGCTCCAGCCAGTACAATAACACATAAATGTATATAGACATATATGCATTAAAAATGTATACACATTGAAAAGGAGAAAGTAAATCTGTCTGTATTTGCCCATCATCTGGGCATCTACATAGAAAATCCTATGGAATCTACTCCCCCACCTCAAAAAAACAACTACCACAACTACTAAGTAAAATAGGAAGACGACACCACATAAGGTCGATATATACAAATCTATGGTGTTTCTATATGTGAATAACAAATAATTAGATTAAAAGTTTTAAAAATAATATCATTTACTACATCACCAATAAAGTGGAATACTTAGAGATAAATTTTTTAAATTATGTTTAAAACCTCTACATTGAAAATTACAGAATGCATAAGAAATAAAGCACTAAATACACGAAAAGATATACTATTGCATGAGTCAGAAGACTCAGTATTGTTAAAATGTCAGTTCTGTCAGTTTGATTTTTAAATTCAACTCAACTTGAATTTTGATGGGCTTTTTAAAGTAAAAATTAATAAGTTGATTTTGAGATTTATATGCAAATATAGTAATAAACCTTTGAAAATGAAGAACAAGTTTGAATGACTTATACTACATGATTTCTAGACTTGTTTTAATGCTACAATAACCAAGACAACACACTATTGGTATAAGATCAATGGAAGAGAAGAGTCTAGAAATGGACCCCTACACATGTGGTTAATTTTTAACAAATATACCAAGATAATGCAATACTAAAAGGTGAAGGATTTATGTGTGCTGAAGAGAAACCAGAGAATCCAAGACAATGCAATAGGAAAAGGGTAGTATTAAAAGAAAAACTTTTGACAAATTAAATTTAACAAAATCTGAGGAAAAAAAATGATTTGCAAACCAGGCAGCTCTCAGAACCAGAAGATGCTTAGAGAAACTGGGGCTGCTGCATGGTTGGATAATATTTCTGAGCAGAAAAAGGAAAGCGACATACAGAAAATGGAAGTGAGATACAGAAACTGCTGATTCGGTTACAGCTCAGCAGTTGCTTTATTTGAACAGTTTGAACAGTTGGTTGTCTGTGATTGGCTGAAGCACAGCTGCTGTGATTGACTGAGCCTCACCTATTTTTACAGACACGTACTCCTAAGTTGGGTTTTCAATTTATTTATGTACTAAGTTAGGTTGCAATTCATGAAAAGTGAACTATGCAAATAAGAAAGCTTTCTCAGGTCAAATTTAGTTTAACAATAGTTGTATTAGTACATTTTTATGCTGTGATAAAGAACTGCCTGAGTAATTTATAAAGGGTAATTTGTAAAGGAAAAAGGTTTAATTAACTCATAGTTCAGCATGGCTAGGGAGGCCTCAGGAAACTTACAGTGATGGTGGAAGGTGAAAGGGAAGCAAGGCACCTTCTTCACAAGGTGGCAGAGGTGCTGTGCAAAGGGGAAACAGCCCCTTATAAAACCATCAGATGTTGTGAGCACTCACTCACTATCACAAGAACATCAAGGGGGAAACTGCAGCCATGAATCAATTCCCTCCACCTGATCTCTCCCTTGACACGAGGAATATGGGGATTACAATTCAAGATGAGATTTGGGGGGGAACACAAAACTTAACCATATCAGTAGTCTCTCTAACAAAGTATGCTGAACAATTGAATACATAAGGGAAAAATTCACCGTAACCCTTATCCTATGCCATATACAAAATTTATTTTGAAAAACATTATCAAAATAAAAGTTAAATGTAAAACTTCTAAAGAAAATATAGGGAAAGAACTCCACAAGCTGTGGGCAGGGAAAGATTCCTTAGGGCAGAAAATGTAGAAACAGTAATAGAAAAATTAATTGATAATTGAATTTTAAAATATTTGTCACTAGACATTGTCAAAAAAAAAAAAAAAAGGCAAGCCATAGACTTGGAAAGAAATTTTTGTAAAACATATAATTAGTAAAATACTTGTATGCAGAATATATACAGAATATAGGCAACATGATAGAAAATAAGAAAAACTATCTGGACGTGTTATACACACACACACACACACACACACACACACACAATGAGATATCACTATCACCCTCCAGAATAGCTAAAATTATAAAGATTGATCATACAAAAAATTAATGAGGATGTAAAGCAGCTGGGACTCATACATTTCTAATGGAAATGTGAAATGGTACAACCACTTTGGAAAACATTCTGGTACTTTCTGATAAAGTTAAACAAATCACCCAGAAATCTCACTTCATATTTACCCAAGAAAAATGAAAACATACATCCCCACCAAAGATTCATAAGCCAATGTTTATAGAAGCTTTACTTACAGGAGCCAAAAATGGGAAACAACCCAAATGTCCACTCTTCATTTAATGTGTAATAAATTATGTTTTATCTATATAGTGGAATGCTATATAGCAACAAGATGGAATGAACTACTAATATGAACAGCAATGTGGTTGAATCTCAAAAAAGCATTATAAGTGAAACAAGCAGGCATAGAAGGCTACATACCTCACGATACCATTTACATAAAATTTTAGAAAAGATAAAAGTGTAGTGACAGAAGAAGATCAGCGTTTTCCCCAGGGTTGGATTGGAGAAAGGGTTGATGACAAAGCAGCATGAGAGAATGGAATTGTTGGAGATGGAAATTATCTATATCTTGATGCAGTGGTGATTATATGACTATACACATTTTCAAACTCATTAATTTATGCTTTTAACCTTGGTGACTATACTCCATGCACTTATACTTCAACAAAATCAGTATTTTTAAACCAGTGGCAAAAAAAAAATCAGGTGAAAGCAAGTCAACCCGTTAATATGATTGCATTTTGAGCCAATTTAAAGGAAAATAAATGAAGAAATCATTGAATACCAAGCATTGGAGAATATGTGGCTAAATGCAATATTTTGTGCATTACTAATGGAAGTATCTTCCGGTTGCAACACATTATAAAACATTTTTGTATTAACTTTTGAAATTGGATAACCATATACTCCATAGCCAATAATTTTACCATATGAGCATATTCAAGTTAACTCTTACATATATGAATCATAAAACATGTTTAACAATATTCATTTTAGCACTCTTTGTAATATAAAATAATGAAACTATTAAATGTATATCACCAGGATGACAAGTTATAGTATATTCTCTCAAGGGAGAATTATACTATAGTAAAAATCAGTTATTATCAAAGCCACATGTGACAGCACTGAATGAATGTTAGAAACATAAGAAAAATAGTCTCAAAAGATTACAAACTGTGTGATACCCTTTTTATAAAACTCAAACAAAACTGATATTAGTTTTCTAATCCTTGGTTATTGTTGTGAGAATTCATTATAATAATAATAATATATTAATGTATGGATTAGTGATGGCAATGTCATAAACAAATAATTATAATTATTTTAATTCTGTATTCCTAGAAGTTATTTTAAAATAAACACATAAATATGCAACTAGAAAGAAAATGAATAAACAGATGAAAGAAAATAATAGAGCAAAAATATATCTTTTGTCTCTCGACAGGAGATAGAAATGTAAATAGGAAATAGAAACTGGAAATGTTTCAGAAAAAAATGAAAAAAATTACAAAAACATAATGAACTAAAAAAATGAAGCATTGAGTTAGATAGCATTGAGAAAGAAAATCCATTTGAGACTGTTCTAAAATTCTTTTTTCTTACAAGTATCACATAGGATATGACATTTGACCCTTTTAGAATTAAGTGAGAGAATATATTTCCAGCACAATTTTTGGTTTTGTATAATTATTATTTATAATAATAATTTTAAAAAATTTAAGATTATACTATTGAGTAATATAGGGGACAAAATTTAAAGCCTTCTGTGCTTAAGATTCTAGCACAGCATGTAAATCTTATCAATTTTGAAAATGCAAAAGTAAAGGTACAAATGAACAAAGTTAGGAGATGGAGGAAAGAGGGACAGAAGTTAGTAGCATGAATATTCTCATTTATAATTGGGAATTACAAGAAACTGGTATTTGAGGAAATTAGAAAGAATTGTCTAAGTGCTTTAACTCAATAAAACCAATAAAATAAAGAAATAGTATTGTAATTGTTAAATTTGAAAACAGGGACATTTTGTCCCTGCTACTGTGGATAAACTATACCACCATTTGTCAGATTGGAAAATCCATAGTTAATATTTCATAAAACCAAAACATTGTTATAAGATATTAATAGGAGAGACCTCCTCTGCTAGGTAATCTTTCTCCTATTTGAATGAATCACTTTCATCTAAATAAATGAGTAAATAATGAATAAATGATAAATAACACAACACCAAAATAAAATGACTTGTGCAGAACTTTTATCATTGAACTACTGTTAACTAGTAGATGACACAGCCTTATCTGACATCCTCCACGCAAGACTATTTTTACTGCTGTGTCCATGCACTAGCCCATATCATGATACCTATCTTCCTTTGCATGAAGAGAACCTAAATAAATTCTAGAGATGAATTGCAGGAAGTTTTGTCAATAGCTTGTAAAATATTTTATCATCATCCTGATAAGTGAGCTGAATTGTCAGTGTCAGTCATGGGAGAGGAACAGAAAGAAGCAATCAAAGAGTTCCTGAAATCATTCAACGTAACCTATAGCCAGAGCACAACTGGAATTTAGAGATCCCACAGGGTTGCACAGATGGTTGCTCAGCCCTCTGAACAGCACTGCCCCTTAATCCAAACACACCTAAACAGATGCAATGATGCTCTCAGTCTGAGGATCACACAATTAACCTTACAGTGACATAGGACCAGCCAGCAGAGATGTGGCTCCTCTGACGAGTCGGTCCCATTCTGTCTCTAGTTACCCCTGTACAAAGTGTACTTGGTTTGCCTTTTTTTTTTTTTTTCAAGCTTTAAAACTGAAGAAAATATTGGAGTCAAAATATTCTCCTTTTGCTTTCTTCCCATAGAAGCAGGAATTACAAATTGCAAATTCGTCCCCTAGTGTGGTAGGTGGCTGATGCTCGCTCAGTTCATTGGGTTGTTTGCTGTTAGCTACCTATGCTATCAACACAGCTCCCTAGATGCTGTCAAAGAGAATGAAGGATCTTATCAAGGAGCCAAAGTCTATTCTCTTCCTCTTGCAATTAAAAGAGGAAAGAAGGAGAGTTCCAATCTTTGTCTTCTTATTGCTAGTTTTATTTTTCCTTTTTTTTCTTATTTTGGCAGGGCTGGGGGCGGGGGGTAGCACAGGGGGACAGAGTTTCACTCTTGGTACCCAGGCTGGAGTGCCATGGCGCAATCTTGGCTCATTGCAACCTCCGCCTCCCAGGTTCAAGTGATTCTCCTGCCTCAGCCTCCCAAGTAGCTGGGATTACAGGCATGTACCACCATGACTGGCTAATTTTTTGTATTTAGTAGAGATGGGGTTTCACCAGGTTGGTCAGGCTGGTCTCAAACTCCTGATCTCAGGTGATCCACCCACCTCGGCCTCCCTAAGTGCTGGGATTACAGGTGTGAGCCACTGCGTCTGGCCTTATTGCTAGTTTTAATTCATTCTTTCTTCTTCCTTTTCAAGAGATTACTCCCCAGCACATTGCAACCCAGGAACATAGAAACCCCAAATCACATCTTCCTAAATTTATCCCATGTTGGTGGACAAGTGTTCAGTGTGATGGAGAATTGCATGAAACGGATAATTAATATCCCACTTTTGAGTTTCCTATATCTTGTTTGCTGACTCACCATGTATTCCTATGTCCTGTCCTATTTATTCTCTGCAGTTTTACTTCATCAGAACTGAATGAATCTTGTGTTTGTATCATTTACAAAGCTATGCAAAGAGAGATGAGGAAATAACTTCTCAGGCTAGGCTTCGCAAAAAGAAAGGATTAGTAAGGAATCACTGCCAATCTTATGATAAAATCTGTTTATAGCTTTGGAGTGCTTAATATACAGTTAAACATTAACACAATATAATCACTGTAATGATCAAATAACTACAAACACACCAGTATGTTCTCTAACCTGACAGTTGCTGACTTAGGGCGGTGACTTGAGAATCATCTTTCAGCTCCCTGGGTTTGCTGAACTTTCCATTCTAATGCAAAGAGCAGATTTTCCAAAGTTCAGCTAAACCTAAATTATGAAAAGTATCCCTTCGCATTCAGTGAGAAAAACTGTGTTATTGAAGAAGTATTTGCTCTAAATCTCTCTGGCATTTTGAAGCACCTACATGTATGAACAGAGAGGTGTGTCTGCACATGTGTGTATGTGATGTGTACTTATGCTGGCCGGCACAGTACTGTGGTATACATATGCTGGCCAGCATAGTACATATGGTGTGCTGTTTCTCCAACACACCACATGTACCCTGGGCTCAGGTCTCTTTTGTTTACTTTTCGCTGCCTGCAATGGTCTCCTGAAGGTGACTATATGGTTTGTTCCTTTCACAGCTTTATGCCTTGCTCAACTGTCACCCTCTTAGTGAGGTGTCACTGGACCACCAAATTTTAAATTACAACCCCACCATCCCAGCACTCCATACCCTTCTTCTGTTACACTGTTTTCCATAGCACTTCATGTCTTCTACTGTATGACTTAGTTTTTATTTTATATATTTATATTAAATATAAATTTTTCTCTGTTCTCTAACACCAATACACCTGGTACATCTAGATGCATAAAAAAACATTTTTTGAATGAATTAATACATTTAAAGATTATGCAAATGATGTCAGCTGTCTATCTAGACATGGCTATTAATGTGTCATCTTTCCACTATAAACATGCATTTTCTTTTACATTTTATGTTTTTTCTAATACCCAAATGCTGTGGGTTTTTTTTCCCCTCAGGAGACTCCTCAGCTTACTCCATTTCCAGTTGCTAACATCTCACTGGCTATCTAGTCTGTCCTCAACCGATGTTTGACATTTCCTAGTTTACTGAGAACTACCTCAACAAAAAGGGGTTTTCCAAGACAAAAAAAGAAAAGGATCCCACAGAGAAAAAAGAATTGGCCCCACTACAAGGGTGAAGAGAACTTGCTCCAAGAGGTCACATAAGCAAATTGAAAGATACCAGAGATATAGGCTACATACACTCAGGAGGACAAAGAAACTGGACTGCACGGGATCCCCTGGTCTCCTTCTCCCTCCTCAGATGAGATGTCTCTGGCATAGGTTCCATCTACTCCCGTTCAAAGGCAATAATTCACTAGTGGAGCCATTTGGACACATGACTACTTTCCAATCACTTGAGAAGTTCTCCAGCAAATGAGTCCCGTGAAGATGTCTACAGTGTAGGTATGATTTCAGAAGATGGATCTGTCTGAATGATTTCTTGTCTGGACTTGGCCAGGATTCTCTTCCATGTAGTCTAATTTTTTCAGTCTAGATTTTTATGGGTATCAAATAATAAGAGCATTTTAGATGTCTCTAGTAGCTGAGATCAAGTCTTAGACAAAAGACCTCTAAGACTGAAATATAAATAGAGAAGAGTTCAGGATGACATCATGCTGTATGCACACCAGAAGTGACCACAAATAACCTACAATAACCTTTAAAATTAGTTTTTTCCTGACTTCATAAAACAATATTTTATTTGGCAGGCATCTATTGGCAAGCTTTTTCAAAAGCTCTATTTGTTTTCTGTATCCAGGAAGACACAACCACTGTTTTCACATAGGTTTCCTCCTATGCTGTGGTTTTGCCATTTTCTGCTTCTTTATGAGAGGCTGCTGCAGAATATTTTTCTTTGGGACATTTATTAAGAGCAATAAGGATATGAATGAAAAACCATCCTTGTAACAATACAGGGTGGGTTTCTCCTTCCATATGTAATGCTGACCAAATCCAAAGTCAGAAGTGGAATATATCAACAGTTATATTATTGCTTTATTCTAAAGCAATTCTATAATACTATACAGCTGGATAAAAATCCTCTATAATACATTAAAATAAATCAATCCATGTGCCCTTTGATGCATTAATTAAACCCAAAGTTAGAAAGATAATGTGACATCGTAACATACCTTTAGAAAAAGGTATAAAATCATACAAGTCAAATTGAGGTGTAACAGAGAGCAGGAAAACATAACTTCAAAGTTCTCTCATAGGTTAGCCAATTGTTCTAGCTTTTAAAACATGTTCCCATTTAAAGTAAAAGTGATATATTTTTTCTAAATGTGTTAACATATTCTAAAACTTTTTCTGAATCTAATTTCACATCAAAATCTTCTTCCACTATTTCCTAGAAGACAAAGTTGAGTATGTGTAAAATCTTTGAAAGTATAATAAAAACAAATACTTCCCAAATAAATAGCACTTCTAGAATAAGTCACTATATTACATTTTCTTCTATTTCATGTTAATATTGTACTCTCACAGAGGCAAAAAGAGGAAGGTTCCAATAATTAACCTTGTGCTATTGACCTAACCAAAATTAACTGGCTATGCAACAATTTAGTTGTCCATATAAAAACAGGAAGAGAGATTTCCCCAAGTAACCCTTATTCACCATGAGAAAAACAGCTGGTGCTCTCTCCTTCCATGTAAGCCTGTGGGGGCACGGATGAAAGGATGTATATTTCTGATATCCTCTCTTGTAAATGGGTGGTTTTTTCAGTGGAAGTGTGCCAACAGTCAGTTCCTGAGAGACAGGGGCCCAAGAAAATCTGGTCAAAATATTTAGAATTATTTCAATATAACATGAAGTCTGTGAAAATGAACAAACTTTCCTTACCAGTGTTACATGAGTAATCACTGCAAAATAATAATGGAAACCTATACCTTTTCCGCCTAAGAAAGGAGGGAAAGATTAATAAAAAACATTGCCCTTCCAACAACAAAAATCAAAGTTTTAGTACCAGACTTTTTTGTGTCCCTGTTTTCCAGTAGTTCTGCTACATTTCCCACAGTACACTGCTGGGATTTTTTATTTTTTATTTTCGCTACGCATGCTCACACATCTGTTGCACATGTGTGATCAACCGACTAGATTTTCAAGTTAAATGGACAGAGTGGGCAGAGTATTCCTTTGAGAGTTAGGCTCTGCCTCTGGTGGATTGCCGCCAAATGCAATGGTGTAATAAAGAAAAGAAATCTGCTCATTTGAATTGCATTGAAATGAACTGTGTCGTCTCCTAAAATACCATATGGTAATGATCCCTGGAGGTATGGTGCATAACACCTAGGTCTGGCAGACACCATTGGAAGGCTGTAAACGTCCCTGTGTAGTTAGACTGTGAAAGGCAAGATAGTAGACAAGAAGCATGCAGGGTGAAACAAGAATCCTATCTGATGTCCCTCAATCAACTCGAAATGAAATAGATTGAACAAAGAAATCCTAGCAAGTCGTCTTGGCGAAATCCTTCTTTTCCCATTAAAAAGCATTCTTGAATCTCACCTCCAGTAAAGTGAAACCTTATGGAAAGAAAGCTGTTTCACCTGAGCAGTAGCCAGAGTTTCTTTGCAGCAAATTATCTCAATAAGACTCAAGTGTATGTCTGTAAGGCAAAATACAGTCTTCAAACCTCCACCAAAGCAGAGCGCAGATGGACCAAGTAACCGGAGACGCTAAGAGCCATGCCTCTGCTTTGGCTAGCACTCTCGGTGAACCTGATCTTACTGCAGGTAGTAGCAGCTAGTGACCTGCACGTCATTCTGTGAAGTCTCTCAAGGGAGACACACCACACATCCACACACCATACTACACACACACACACACACACACACACACACACACACAGTTTTTAGTGAGGAGAAATAATTCAGGTGATATTGGAGAATTGGCAGTGAGATGTTTGAAATGTCTGTATGCCAGACAAGAGAAAAGGATAAGTACAGCTATAGAAGCTTACAGTATGCGCTTTACAACAAAACCCCAATAATCATTAGTAGTTAGAAAATTTTCGTTTATATCAATAGTACAATTTTGATCTTTTGTCTTCCTTGAAAAGGAGAAAATTCCCCACTAAATCTAAAATCCTGATACATTATATAGAAATAACACGGGAAGTTACCTCAAGACAAGAGGTTATCGTTGCTTGTATTTTTTCATTTCTAATAATTTGATCATAATGGTGTATTGTTAATAAGGTGCAAGAATTCCTAAAATTCTGGCTTCTTCTCAGCCTTCACTTTTCTTTCTCTAGAAGTGTAGACAACTAAAGAAAATTCTATCCATATACCTAAATATCAATTTTAAATTTATTTGATTGTGGTTCTTAACTTTCCTGAAAATCAGCTTCATTTTTAATGTCAAATGTGACTTTGCATTTTGATTTCTACAATTCCTTTGTGACAATTTGAAGGAAACTTGGTTATCATTACTTATAAAAACAAAGATACTGTGTAATAAAGTAGCAGTTAGTATACATTGGTAGTTTCATCTTGTATCAGTTAATAGTAACTCATTTAATCTTAACCATAACCAAAAAAGATAGGTGTTATTATCCTGGTATTTTACAGATGAAGAAACTGAGATTTATCAGGATTTTGTAATTTGTCCAAGGTCAAAAGTAAGCAATACACCGGAGATGCAACCCCACCTTGCTTTTCCAGAGGCAGCATTCTGAAATGTCTATCATACCATCGTGATAAAGGGTTTTGGGTTTGGTTTGGTTTGGTTCTTGAAATTCAGACTCAAGAACTGTCATTTTAAACACGTCTTCTTTATATTTTAAGACAATAAAAAGGGAAAATTCTATTTACCTCAACAATTTCATAGCACTTTTAAAAACCATTATGTAACTATTTTTCCTTTCTTCAGATCTGATTTCCCATGACTAAAGCATTAATCCATTGTCTCTGATTTCTGCCACTAATAATATTATCTAAAAAGCTTAACTTCTTCCTCAACCTTTTTTCCTCCCACAGGAAAAAGTTTTAAAATCTCACCACAGAAGTCATTATTCCCCTGCATTCTAAACCAATGAACTTTGCCAAAAGTAGAGATCTGTGAGTAAATAATATGTAAGTAAATATATGAAAAATATATTTTGAATGAAGTAAATATGTTTTCAATCAGAGTCCTCCTATCTGTAAGGTCTCTTTCTTTTTATGAGTCATTTTTAGTTGAGGACCTCTGAATATTAAGATCACAAAAATGACTCTTGGAAATTACGTAGTAGGCAGCTGACATTTCCAGGGATATTCATATTTCAGAATAATTCTTATAATATCAACAGAGATGTTTCTTTTTTTCATTAACTGTAATATCTTCAAATTTGGTGATACTGAAACACCAAATAAATTTCAGTCACTCTTTGTTGACAAAGAGAACACTGGATTCTGAAGCCATGCTCAAATTCATGTATTACAACACTGCTTATTGTTTCAACAGAGGAGCTCTGAGTGCAAAATATGTGGGAAGAATACTTTTCTTCTTACAGATCAGAAAGCTGATGTATAGGGATTAAATTATATTTATGAAGTCAACAAAATATTAACAGAACTGTGATGAGCCAAATCTGCATTCCATGAAAAGTCTAAAATTAACTTGAGTTTCCAAATGACATGTAACTAGTATTTGGAAACATCTCATAAAATTAATGTATTCCTATATCTATGCTTTTCACTTCAGCTCTAATTTGGACTGTCAACATTTTATCATATTCGCAGGAAATTCCTAGGAGTTTGTCAGTCGATCTCAGAGCATAAAGTCTGAAGAAGTCACATACATACACATATGCCTTTTTTAAATTTAAAGAATGTATATCTCTAAAATGCACAATATCAACTGTACTAGGTCAACCTAACAGTACTGAGCTTGCTTTTCGATGAGGGAAAAAAAACTGCAGAAATGCAAATTCTCACTCAGCTTGGCACTATTTTCTGGCCATTTTAAGGATGCTACTAATTGACCTGGATGGAAAATATGAGTGTAGCTGTCTCTTTTTTCTTAATTATTCAAATCTTGATTCCAATAGAGACTTGATTTGTTCTTTGGGCATCCATATGAACAATTCCTACACTGTGCTGAATTTTAGTAAAATTATTAGATGTGTTTTAGTGAAAGTGAGTAGCCATCTCTGTCCATTCGCATTTCCAACATTTTAAGAAATAAGCTTCTCATCAGAGATGGTCTGATAATATTCTCAAAAATTCTTTTCAGATTTGAATTACAGTTAAGACACTAACATATGTAGCATCTCTCTCTCTGCTATGTGTGGGTGAGAGAGAGTGAGCAAATAAGCCAAAAATAAGGATTTTGCAGACAAGCCTCGGATGAATGCCTCAGAGACTTTTTAGTCCAGTTGCATTCTCTCCAGTTAGCATACAATGTACCCTGTGTGCAAACACTCACAAGTAAACAGGAATTTGAGCTCAGCAGCACTCCTGCTTACTTTCTCTTCCTCTCCCCTCCCCTCCACGTCTTTTTACTTCCTAATCTGCCAAATCAAATGCTAAATCAGGAGCAATAGCCTACAATTAGCTTTTTCAATTAAAATGTAGAGTTCAAAGTTGACTCCAGAGTGAGTAATTGCTTTTGAAAACCACAACCAGCAGGCAGCTGCCAGATTATTACAACAGTTTATTTAACCTCAAAACATCTGATCAATTTTATTATTTGGGCAGAAGGCAGATATCCTGGAGAGTAGGATTTAAAATATACTATACATCCTAGTTGTCTGAGAGAAAATTAAAATTCTTCAACACCATAAATATCCTTTTGCCATCACCTTGCTGAGTAAACAAACTCAAACCACACTTTCTTCATTCAAAAGTCAAAGGAAAGGAAGAACATTGTGACATTCAGCTGGGGTGGGAGGGTGGGGAAGGGACCAGGAACAGACAATTTACAAAATTACAAGGTTTAAAAACATTCAAACATCCGGCTCATGATGTTTGGGGTTTTTATTCATCCAGAAAGGAGAAGCAGAGAGGGCTGCCAACCTCACCAAAACAAAGAGTATCACGTTTCGAGAATCCTGATTTGGCTGCTTTCACACTGGTGACCTTATTATTCCGAAATCCACTCTATGGCTCTAGTAATGCCCTGGATTGAAACCGTGGTAATATATAAATTGACTGGAGGGCTCTCAGAGCTCCTCCCTCCACAGAGTGGCACCTTGAGGAATTTCTCCCCACCCCCCTCTTTTTTTTTTTTTTTTTTTTTTTACCGTACTACCCACAGACTAAGAGCCTTTCCTGCAGATCCCTTGGATTTAATTCCACAGTGTCTCTGTCAAGTCCATTAGAACCTAAGACATTAAGCAGGCTGTATTATTTCAGCCCCTCCTCAATCTTCTTCAGAGGCAATATTGGATAAGAACATAGACACTAGCAATCTCTCTGAATTTTGATCCCAGTTCAACCATTTACTATTAAATAATAGGATGATCTTCAGCAAATAAGTTTTCCATTGCTCATTTTCCTCATTCATAACCCCATACCTTTGTTGTGAAGACTGAACGATTATGTGTAAAGTGCTTACAACTGTGACAGGTACATAATAAGCGCTATGAAAGTTTTAGCTGTTGGTCTTTATCACTCACTCAGGATGCAGGCTTTAGTTCCCCCTGGCTCTAAGCCTTGCCTGTTGGACAGTTTTACCCAGTCTCAGGCCCAGCTCCCAGCTCTTGGAACATCTCTTTAGATAGTCTGGATGAGGGTTCAGACAGCTAGCTACCTGGGCTATCCTTGTGCCCTTACTTGGAGGTCACGTTGTAAGAAAGCTGTAATACAATCACATACCTCTCATATTTCCAAAAGTTTAACCACCTTTAACAATGCCCCAGATGGATGCAGAACACAAGTAACTCTCAACCGTAATTGCCTCCAAAATACACCGTCATTTGCTGCCACAAGAGTGTTGCTGGATACTACTTCCCATCTCTGCATTGGAGGAACATTTGCATTGCATCTTTTCTGCCCTATTCCAACAAATGTCAACTTGACAGAGAAAAAAATTCTCATCACAAGACAATTTAGAAAGTGTTCATTGCAAATGAACCATTTATTTCTAGAAAACAACACTTCAGTGTCCCTGAAAACACAAGAACACCATCTTTGTGCTTTATTTTTTGTAAAAGATCTTTAATGCCTATTCCCCAATCCCCATTTGCTTTCCCATCTAGAACCATACTAACGTATTTGGTATCATTGAATTTCTATGAATTCTTAGAGAATATGTAGCATTTTGTATTTTAGTGTAAAGTGCACTGATTTATAACCTAATAATCAATGAAGTATATTGAGTCACATAGATTATTATTGTTTGTCACTTTTAAGCTCTCAACAGTGTTCTTATAATGTATGCGTGTTATTTTGTCTACCTGTCATTTGTTGCTTTTAATTACTCCAGAATACTCCAGAGTATGTGCCTACTGCATTTTTACCTAACCACTCAATGCTTGCCATATACAAAAATATTAACCTCCAATAGTTAACCTCATGTTCCATTAGCCTATCTAAAGTCACAGCAATTCTGGTTAATTCAGCAAGGGAACTTTTTCCCTCCAATCTTTTACGTAAGAGTTTTCCACCTGAATTATCGAGACAAATAATTCTTTCACTTTCTAGTAAAGATGCACCTAGAGAAATCAGCATTTTTTTGTTTTGAAATCTGATTGTTGGCAACCAACATGTTTTCTTGATAAAAGTAAATATCTTTCAGACACTGAACAACATAAAACACAGACATCTTAAAAGCTTTGTGGAGGTTGTCAGGCCATGAATAAAATCTAAATAATAACAAGCCAGCTGTGTTTTCAATATCTGTCGGATTTTATTTAGAAAAATGTAGAAAATGCACAAGATCCAAAGGTGTTTATTCAAGTTTCTCCACTGCAGCACTATTTGGTATAACGAAATACTGGAAACAATTTAAATATATATTAATAGAAGTCTGGAGTCTAAATAAAATATAGGATTTTATGCAACCATAAAAAATGAAGTACTTCTGTAAGCACTGACACAGAAACATCTTAAAAATACATTACTAGCAAAAAAGTCAAGCCACTGAAGAATATTTTTCATATGACCCAATTTTTGTTAAAAAAAAATTAAGGAAATATGCATGTATAATAAAGTGTCTATATACAGGATTGAACGTGCTAGAAAATATCTGAAGAGATTTCAAACTGCACAGAGGAATAGCAAGGTCTAAGGGAAGGAGAAAAAAATATTTGTTTACCTTTTAATCGTTATCCTTCAGTACAATTTACATATTTTTATTTATCTACAACCAATATGAGCTAATTTCATACTGAACTTTTCTAAGCATAAGAAAAATAAAATGTGACAGGTAAGCCTGGCTTTGAGGTAGGTTGGAGGTATGGTTTTACTTACAAATGGGAGTAACGAAGGAGCCGACCTAGTCCTAGAGTCATTCAGGAGAGGAGAGGCAGATGTAAAAAAAAAAAAAAAGGATGTGAAGAGCAGGTCAAGGAATCAGCCCTATCCCAAGTCGCTTATAAAACGGCAACGTACAATCAAAATAACTTCATTGTTTCCCTGTTGACACATCACTTGCAAAGGTGTGTGTGTGTGTGTTTTATTGCAATGGAAAAGAGAACAAAAATGTTTTCATTTAAAAAGAAGCAGGAATATTCAGTAACTGGAGGAGTTGTGGCCACTGATATTAACAATAGGTAACTAAAAAATCAGTTAGAAATGGTTTTCAAATAGCTAAGATCATAAGAAATTAAGTTTTTTTAATTAAAAATAAATCTGAAATAACCATACATGTGCTTTTTTTCCTTGCCGAAAATTATGTAAATTTAAATTTAAAATGTACTTTAATATATAAGGAGCTAATAGCATCTCGATTTTTCATAAAGATTTTCCTTTTGAACTTTGAAAATGCTGTTTCATTGCTCAATGTTTCAAAATGAGTTATAGAAATTATTTTTAGTTTATTTCCAAATGATCAAACATAAAAAGTGCAATCCAAAAATCGAACTTGGAGTCTTATGTTAGAATTTGACCATATTTCAATTTATGGAAACCAGGAAAAACATATAAAATTTTTAATGAAAATACGAAAAAGTTAAAATACAGGCCATTCATTCTACCAGAAGTGCTTTTACTCTTAAGAAACACTAATTGTTATTTTTCCTAATGCAGGTAGCAGATTGTTGCTTTGAATTTGAGAATTAAACATTTGATTTTGCTACTGTGTAACCAAAACAGTTGCCCAGTAAAAAAAAAAAAAATTATCTTAAATATCTGGGAACACTGTAACAGAAAATGACAGACTAACAGGTAAATATATTGATCATATCCATGGCAAATAAAAACAACAACAACAACAAACCCCCCCAAAATTTGATGATGTGTTCTCCTACTCCAAGATGCTTTACATTGTTAGATGCAAACAATCTATATTTCATTTTGAGACAATGATTTTAAATTCTGAACTTTTCACATATACAAATATTAATGTTACATATTATATACTAATTTTTATTGTTTTTCTTTGCTCATCAGAATATTTCATAAAATGTAAATAAGAAAAAAATATAATATAGAATAGATTCTAGATATTTGCACTCAATCTTGCTTTCCTGCCAGCTTTTACCAGAAGTAAGGCAGCAAGCAAAAGGAAATATTTATGATGTTATACTCCCTCTACTGGGCACTTTTTAAACGGAAAGTTCAGCAACCTCCCTGCAGGCGCCAGTGCATTTTGAGTTTCAGGATTCTCACCATCCTGAATGGGAAGGGTCTTTGCAGTTTGTCTTGTGTTGGAGCAATTCTAGAGTAAGTCAGCTTATGATTTACCTAAGTGTCGTTCCCTCAGGAAAGGTACTGTTTCTATATTAGTATAACTATTGTTAGGAAATTACGTTTATAACAAACCCAAATTCCACTCTTTGTACCATATAATTCGTGGGCCTCATGTAGAAACTGGAAAGAGTATACTCTCTTTCCCATTCTGCCAATCCTCATGGTATATTTCTAAAATATCTCAGAATGAGAGAAAATACTAAAAATGTGAAAATCAGGAACAATAAGAAGCCATTTTAAACTAGATTGTTTCAGGCAGGGGTAACAAAATAAGAATGCATTAATAATCCATGAAATTAGAAACATCAAATGGTTATATTCTTTGCCATTATATATGCCATTGCCCATCACAACCAAAACTAAGGGTTGAATCCAATAGACAATAGTTTGAGCATAGAAAATATGCCCCAACAATGTTTAATTCAAATTTTAAAATGTTTTTCTCTTTGTATGAAACTATATAATTCATTTCTATTTCATGGAAGATCTAGAGCAACTTATTATTTTTGCTAGCCCACAGCAGAAGAGTCCCGTGGGAAGCCTAAAAGGCCTCAGAAGACTCACCGCCCAAAGGGTGAAGCAAAATTACGTGTAAAAAATAGCAGGATTTAGTCAAAGTGACTCAAGGTATGTCTATCTTACCAGATGGTCGAATTCATCTTCCCAGTTTAAAAGGGTTCATACTACCAGGCATAGTGGCTCATGCCTGTAATCCTAGCACTTTGGGAGGCCAAGATGGGCGGATCATCTTGATGCCAGGAGTTCAAGACCAGCCTGGCTAACACAGAGAAACCCCATCTCTACCAAAAATACAAAAATTAGCCAGGTGTGGTGGTGCACGCCTGTATTCCCAGCTACTTGGTGGGGGTACTAAGGCATGAGAACCGCTTGAACCCCGGAGGCTGAGGTTGCAGTGAGCCCAGATTGCACCACTGCACTCAGCCCGCACAATAGAGCATGACTCTGTCTCAAAATAAATAAATAAATAAAAGGGTTCATACTGGAGGTTTCTCAAATAATTAAAAATAGAACTATCATATAATCTAGCAACCCCACTCTGGGTATATATCCAAAGGCAATAAAATCTTTACCTTGAAGTATCATATGTACTCCCATGTTCATTATAGTGTTATTTATAACAGCCAAGATATGTAAATAACCGGTATCCATCAATGAATGAATGAAGACAATATGGTATGTGTACACAATGGAATATTATTCATCATTCAAAAAGAAGGAAATCCTGCCATTTGTGACAATGTGGATGGACCTGGAGGACATTATACTAAGTGAAAATAAGCCAGAAATGGAAAGAAAAATACTGCATGATCTTACTTATATATGGAATTAAAAAAAAAAATGTTTAACTCATAAAAACAGAGTAGATGAGTGGTTACTAGTGGTCAGGTAGGGGTGGGGGACAAGGATACATTAGTCAGAAGTCACAAACTTGCCATTATGAGTATTTCTGGAGGCCTAATGTACACTGTACTGATTGTAGTTAATAATATTGTTACTAATATTACTTTTGCATCAATCTAATATATACTTAATATTTGCTAAGTGAGTAGATCTTAAGTCTTCTTTCCATACACACAAAAGGTAAATTTCTGAAGTGATACAGATGTTAATTAACTTGATTGCAGTAATCATTTCACAATGTATCTCACAACATCACATTGTACACTTTCAACGTATACACCTTTTGTCATTTATACCTCAAAAAAGCTGAAAAATAGGATAAAGGCTTTTTTTCCCTCAAATTCCTACTATTATATACCCTTTGAGCAGAAAAATCTTCCCGTCTCTGAGCTGGCACAGAACCTACAACTAAGTTGATACTTAAGCCATGCTTATTGTTGATGAAGATGAAGCCCCAGATTGAATGCTTGGGCTTGCCAACATTTATTAATTCCCATTTGCACCATATGACAATTATTGCCTTTTGGATTATCTGCTGCTGAAAGAAGTGTTTTTGTGGGAAGAGGGAGTCAGGAAAGGTATGGAGATCCATGTGATCCTGGACAAGCCTTGTGGTGTGTGACAGTGGGGAAATCTTGGCAGGCAGAACATTATCAACATAAGATGAGATGGTATTTGAGAAAGAGTGGTAGAGATACCAAAGATACAAACCTATCAAGGGCCAGGTCAGATCTGCTACGCCACAGAAAAGAAAGCTTAACCTTTTTTGAAAGCATTGTGCTACCTATGCCAGAGAATTACAGGACTATCTGGCAGTAATTCTATCTGCCCTAGGTCTCCTCAGAAGCATGACTTTGTAAAATCATTGCACAATTATTAAGGGGTGGAGTTGTGAGGCAGGGGAGAGGTATCAGGACAGTGACCACTACATGGCAGCAAATATACTTGTAGATGGGGTTGCTTAGGCAACTATTGAAGATTGTACAACTAAACAACAACGTAAGTGCACCAAGCAATCTAAGGCAACATTTCTCACAGTGTGGCCTTGGATCAAAACTTTAACATTGACCTGCAATTTTTATAAATACTTTTAGCCCAAAGGCTACTCAATCTGTATTCCTACAGGGGTCACCTGATAAGCAACATATTTAACAAACTTATCAGCTGATTTTCTGTATAGAAAAGTATTAATATATGAATTATAGCACCAAGAACATTTTCCATGTGGTGGGAGGGAATGGTGGTATGGGAAACTTCAGGCTTTAAAATATCAGCCATCATGAGGGAAATCATGTATAAATCTTTACAAATCTCTTAAAAATTGACATCTAAAGACTAATATACCATTCCTCAATTTCATTTTCCTTCTGTATGGAAAAAGAATTTTTCTTCTTTGAGCACTAGATTACATAAGTCGGCTAACATTTAGAGGCCATATTGAAAAAATATTTATCTTTAAATTCTGGAACCATCTTGAGCTTAGGGAAATTACACTCTGAGAAGCCCAGGGCAAAACTGAGACCAGCTAAAGTGGCAGCAGCTTTAGATCCTTTTGGTTGAGTGAGAACATGTGCCAATAAATGGAAAAGATGGATGTATCCATGCATTACTTCATCCACTCATATAGTGAGCAACTACTATGTTTAATGACATGAATACCAAGATAAATGGTGACATTAGCATTTGTTGTGCTTCCAAAAAAATAACATGGTGAAAAATTAAAAACGTAATGTGAGAACTTTCCATCCTAGACTTTACTGTCAGGTTGATATATTAAAACACATTAAGTATTCTAGTTAAGTGAAAAAAAAAAAATCCACAAGGACAACCAGTTGGAGGTTTAGAGATAGGTTTCAATTATTCATGGGTTAACAGAAAGAAAACAGCCAAAAACTAGTGGCTCACACCTGTAATCCCAGCGCTTTGGGAGGCCAAGGCAAGAGGATCACTTGAGGCCAGGAGTTAGAGACCAGCCTGGGGACCATAGCATGACCCAGCCTCTACAAAAAGTTTAAAAATTATTCAAGCATGATAGCACGTGCCTGTAGCTAGGAGCTGCTCAGGTGGCTGAGGCGGCAGGATCACTTGTGCCTAGGAGTTGGTAGTTACAGTGAGCTATGATAGCACCTCTGCACTCCAGCCTGGGAGATAGAATAAAACTCTGTCTCAAAAATAAACTTTTTTTTTCTATAGAAAAGATGTATTTAAATGTTCATTTTAGAGTATCAGTTTATTGACCTATTCAGCTGATGGTGTTGAAATGCAGTCATAGTTAGTATCCCTGGACTTCTCTGTGCAAATCCAGCATATTCTCAGGAGTAGCCAACTGTGAGATCTATTTCCATGAATTTCTGCATCTGCGGGCTTGACTGTGAATATGTGTTAACTACATCATACCCCCTACACCACCACATACCTGACAGTCAGTATGCTTATCAGTGATACTACAGAGACTGCAAAGTGGGTCTTACAGTGCCATAATCTCATGGAAACATTTTTTTTTTTTTTTTGAGACGGAGTCTCGCTCTGTCACCCAGGCTGGAGTGCAGTGGCCGGATCTCAGCTCACTGCAAGTTCCGCCCCCCAGGTTTACGCCATTCTCCTGCCTCAGCCTCCTGAGTAGCTGGGACTACAGGCACCTGCCACCTCGCCCGGCTAGTTTTTTTGTATTTTTTAGTCGAGACGGGGTTTCACTGTGTTAGCCAGGATGGTCTCAATCTCCTGACCTAGTGATCCGCCCGTCTTGGCCTCCCAAAGTGCTGGGATTACAGGCTTGAGCCACCGCGCCCGGCCTCATGGAAACATTTTAAAGTATCATTCTCTTAGCAGGTTGCAAGGTGGTTCAGTAGTTTTCTGTCATTCAAAAGCAACAGAAAGTTCTTCCTAACAAGTACCATGCACCTCAGAGAATAAACAGCAATAACATGAACAACGTGATAAATAAAATGTACTCTCTATTCTTAAGGTGGTCATCGGCAAGGGCCTGAAAAGGTTACGCAAACTTATGCTTTTATTTTCTAAATATTATATTCATAATAAAGCTGGAAGAGTATTGACTCAGACTTTTTTTTTGGCTATAAAAGAGGCATTTCCAAATTGGAGAGATCGTTCTGTAATATATTTACATATAAATATCTGATGTACATTTAAATCCAGTTCTATTTAGAAATTCTCAGTATCTTGACATCTAAACTCTCTCCCACTTCCCCACTACAGATCAATTAACTATGCTTCCTACTCAATCCCTTCAACCTACTTTATCCTCAAAAATCTACACACTCTGAGTCTGAACCTGGACGTCTTTACATCTGTAACACCAGTGGCTATGGCCTTTCTATCTCACTAGAAAAACTACGAGCAAAATCACCTCTACTACTTTGAGAACATATCCATATGTCATTTTAAACACCTACATATCTACCCAGAGACTATGGCAAACTTCAGGAAAAAGAAAGTTTACCTTTTGAAACCTCTTCCCTATTATTAACTCTTACCACAGTTCTATTTGCCATGGCCTGCCCTCCTTGCCATGCTATAGAAGTACAGTTCTTTAACCATGACCTTCTTTCCCTGCTATACAGGGGTAGGGAGGGATTAGAAAAGTAATCCTCAAGGGAATAAGGAGCACAAGGAAGGGAATGGTAGGCAGTTTGCATGCTTAGTACTATAATTTAATATATTGAAAAAATATTCTCATAAGAACTTCAGAAAGCAAACTTCAAAACGTCTTTGCTGGTGTATTAGTTTTTTTTTATTACTGCCCTAACAAATTACCACAAACCTGGTGGCTTAAAACAACACAAATTCAATTAAATATCTATCATACTATTTGAAGTATACCTACTGCACCATTAAGCCATTGTGAAAAACTATAGAGAAAGCAACTGAATACCATTTGGGTGGTTTTCGTTCATATTTTTGATGGTTGTTAACTCGTTTCATTTTCTCCTTGTGCTAAACTAAAAATTTCTCAGAGAGACATTACAAATAAAATTCAATGGTCATAAATGTGAATGACTACAGAAATCAGGCAATAATGAGTGAAGAAGGCAGAGTGTGTTACCTCAAGTGGTAAAGGGGCCTGAGAAAAATAAGTGTGCCTAGAAAAATAAGTGTGCCTGTATTAGTCCATTCTCACACCGCGATAAGAACTGCCTGAGACTGGGTAATTTATAAAGGAAAGAGGTTTAATTGACTCACGGTCAGCATGGCTGGGAAGGTCTCACGAAAGTTACAATCATGGCGGAAAGCAAAGCTGGGCACCTTCCTCACAAGGCGGCAAGGAGACGTGCTGAGTAAAGCGGAGAAGAACCCCTTATAAAACCGTCAGTCTCGCGAGAACTCACTATCTTGAGAACAGACTGGGGGGGGGGGGGAACCACACCTGTGACTCAATTGCCTCCACCTAGTCTGTGATTCAATTACCTCCACCTGGTCTGTGATTCAATTACCTCCACCTGGTCTCTCCCTTGACACGTGGGGATTATGGGGATTGCAATTCAAGATGAGATTTGGATGGGGACAAAAAACCTGACCATATCAGTGCCCCTTCTTAAAAGGCTAGCTACTCTTCAGGTTGAGGTCACTTGCCTTGAAGGAAAAAGATCCCTTGGCTGGGCGCAGTGGCTCACACCTGTAATCCCAGCACTTTGAGAGGCAAAGGTGGAAGGATTGCTGGATATCAGGAGTCTGAGACCAGCCTGGCGACATGGCAAAACCTCGTCTCTATAAAAAATACAAAAATTAGCCAGGTGTAATGACAGGCTCCTGTAGTCCCAGACACTTGGGAGCCTGAGGTGGAAGGATCATTTGAGCTCCAGGAGGTTGAGGCTTCAGTGAGCTGAGTTCACACCACTGCACTCTAGCCTGGGTGACAGAGCAGACCGTGTTTCAATAAAAGAAAAAAGCCCTTCATTGCTAGATGGCTGCATTTTTATAATGAAATGCCCCAATTTGCAAATGTAAGCACCTATTTTGTATTTTTAATACAGATCTAACAACAGATCTGTGGGCTAAATCCAGCTGGAGGGCTTCTAGTTCTTATAAAGCTAAATGTTACAAACTTCTGTCACTTAACATAATAATGCTCTCACATAAGAGAGAGAAAAGACATAGTCATGTATTAAGAGTTGGACTAACCAGCACTATTACTTGAGTTAATATTTTCAAGTATTTCTCCATTTTTTTATTTTATATTAGTCATAAACTACAATTACTATCAAAGCATAAGTCAAATTCTTTCAAAAACAATCTTGATATGAAACAGAGGAAAGATTTTATCACAATAAGATCATTCTGGTCACTGCTGGGAGCCTGAACATCAAGAGACATTAATAAGCAAATGCTGAATGCGTTGCTTTAAATGCCAATAAAGCACAAGAGTAAGCATAATTCACAACTTCTGTGACAGAACATTTGAAAACACACACACATATAACACATCAATGTATGCATATGTTTAGATGTATACAGATTTTGTTTCCCTGCTGAATACATCTCAGTGGACATGCTGAAGTCCAAAGACAAAAACCCATTCTACCACCAGGTGGAGCTTAGTTTCCATTAAAGCAGGAGATCTACAAAGAGGATTTCCAGTGCTTGTTTGAATTCTTTGTGTCCCTCAGGAAAGACCTGAAGAAAAAAGGTGAACTTCAAAGGAGAGTGTGTGTTTTAAAAGCCTGTCACAAGTGCCAGTTACCACAGACCTTTAAGTATTTTTCATCAGTACTCATTTGATCAGGTGCTAGGAGACCACTCATGAATGGCTTGACAACTGACTTCCTTCCTTTCTGTTCTTTTCCCTTTCTTTGTATGAGAATGTTAAATTCCTATACATTTAAGTGCCTGACTTTAAATAAAAATTACAGATTACCACAATAACAGAGCCTAAGAAGTAAAATTACTAAAACAAATTGCCTATATTATGTAAACATTGACTCTAATTCACACAGCAGAACATGTATTTGCCATTAGATGAAATGAAATACAGTACAGAAAGCATCTAGGTGCATCACCTGAAATAAGTGTCAGCTGGTAGCAAAAGCGTCTTCCACTATATTCTCAAAGAAGATAACCATAATGATTCAGTCCTACCAAATCAACGTTTGCATATATATGAATGTCATTGTGTGTTCAAATATGGCAGGGCCTTGCAGAAGAGCCTGTTGTAAACCAAAAGATGTTGCTTGTTCTTAAATTGAGGAGAAATGATGCTACATTTAATTAGTATATCCCAAGTCATCATTTAATTAGTATATCCCAAGTCAGTATATCCCATACAGTATGGATTTGTGAGTTTACAGCCTTTAAATATCAAAATAATGGAAAGGTCCGAGAAGGTATGCTAGTTGAGCAGCAACAGGAATAAATTCTGTAGGAAGCATGGGAATTGAATAAACAGAGGGTAGGTGATGTGTTCCCAGTAAGAGCAAGGCCATCAAAGTGCAACAGCAAGAAGGGGATGCGTGGGTACGTGGTCAGGAAGGCAACTGGTCTGATTCCACTGAAGGTGCAGGACTAATGTTGGCCTAATAGGTAGGACTAGAATGCAAATAGAGAGGTGGACTACAATGGTGAAATATACAGTAAAGGAAAAATGATGGATTTACTTGCTAGAGAAATAAGTAGAGAGTTACTGAAGGTTGTGGAATAGGAATGTAGAGTGAGAAGAACATTATTTGTGGAGCTTAGGAAGGGAAAATAATAGGGGAGGCTCATTTAGTACTGACTCTGCATTTCTAACTTCTTTTATACCTGTCACCAACATTTATTCTTCTAGATTCAAAGAAAATAAAGAACATCTGTATGCCATCGATATGCCCTCTTAAGTTGTCTAGTGTTAAAATACTCTAAGTTCTATAATAAAATATGACATAAGTCTAAAGAAGAAACAAATGTGTGTAAAAAGATAACAACAGGCCACATCAGACAGCAACAGCATATTCAAGGACATAAGGCAAAAAAGACAGTGCTGATCAGGAAATGGAGAGTGGTTTGCTGGAGTGTGAAGCACGTAGGGCGTGAGTGGCTTGTGATGAGTGTGTAGATGGAAGTGATGGAAGAAGTGAAGAAGCCAACTTAGATTTGAGGGATAGCTCAAAGAGAACTAGGTGGTTGGATAGGGAAAAAGGAAAATAGAAAAGGGTCCGAAACTCCAAAAGCAGAAGTGCAAGAGTGAGCACCAATAACATCAACAAAGACAAGAATGTGGAGAACAAGTCAAGCTTGGGGGAGAAAACATAGTCTGTTTCTAACTGAAAAGATGCACAGATATAAACATGTTTTTCAGTAGACAAAGATACAGGATTGGAGGTCATGCAATAGTCATTGGGAGGCAGCATGGGACTGGGAGGGAAGAGAAAACTGCACTGAAAAGAGAGGCATTCATAATCTGTACCTCTCATTTACTCCTCAATATACAGAAGGCAGGACCACTTTGATTATTCATTTATTTTGTCTTGTTCTTTTTCCTCCCCATTCTACTGAAAAGCTTGTAGCCTGGTTTTACAGTTCTTTGCTTCAGAGATTTCAGAAGGAAGGTGATATGGTTTGGCTGTGTCCCCACCCAAATCTCATCTTGAATTGTAGCTCCCAGAATTCCCATGTGTCATGGGAGGGACCCAGTGGGAAGTAATTAAATCATGGGGGCAGGTCTTTCCCCTGCCATTCTCATGATTGTGAATAAGTCTCACAGATCTGGTGGTTTTATCAAAGGGAAGTTCCAGAACAAGCTTTCTTACCTACCATGATGCTCCTCCTTAGCCTTCTACCATGATTGTGAGGCCCCCCCAGCCATGTGGAAGTGTCAGTCCATTACACCTCTTTTTTTCTTTTCTTTTTTCTTTTTCTTTTTTTTTAATAAATCCCTGTCTTGGGGATGTCTTTATTAGCATCGTGAGAACTGACTAATATAGAAGGAGAGAAGGAAGAGCCTAAATTTATAGGTGCTACTGGTTGTGGTGTAAAAGACAAAATCCATTAGATTATACAAATGATCCTTGGGTAAGGGAAATGAGGCAAGTTAATTTTAATGAAAGCTGGCATTAACCACATAGGTACAACTTAATGATTAGCCTGAAGGAGATTACATCTTAAAAGTGAACAGAGATACATAAAGAGAGCAATCTGGAATGTAATCAGCAAAGCGAAGGTGTCCACTGGTGCTATGTGAATATCAAGAGGATATGTTGCCCTCTAGGAAAGTTTAGGGAAGGAATTTCGTAGGAGCCTAAACCACACCTTGAATACTAAGGCCATAAAGAGATAGAGTATTCTCTGCACATCAGATCCTGGAAAGTTCTCTCCTCTGAGCTTCTATGACTACGTAACAATACCATTTACTTCACTCCTAGCATATACCACTTTCCATTGTCATAAATTGTGTCTTTCTCACTTTTCCAGAAAACGTATCAAGGAGAATAGGAATCCTGACTTATTTCTTCTTAGAATTTCCATGTAACCTAGAGGTCTTGATCATAAGAGATGCTCAATAAATAATTAGGAACCAGGATTTGGTCTGCTACACAGTTCTCATCTTAATGACCAAGAGGCACACATCTGTTGCTAATGACACTGCCAACTGGCCTGAAGCCCATAGAAGCATGAGAATCAAAATAAAAAAAACTGGAACACAATTGAATATGTAGACTCTAAATATATATTTTGTCACCAGATTATTTTCTTATTTTTTAGGATCACTTTTATATCCTAATTGATATGAAGCAGTGTAGGGAGAATACAAAAAATAGGGGCTTTGGGTACTGGCCATGCAACTTACTAGCGGTGTAATTTCAGGATCTTCACTTGGCTTCCATGAAGCTCAGGCTCTTCTGTAATATATGGGTAACTGTAAGTTCTCAAGAAAGTTACATCAGATAATGAGAAAATTATTTGGTAAAAAGTAAGACACAACTTACTGGTAATCATCGTTAAATAACTCATTTGTCTCCAAGATCCTTTTTTACCGTAATAAAGATCACAGAGGTTTTATAAAGAAAAAAGCAGAGTCTGTCTTTTACATACACTGCCCATGCTTGTGTTCCTTGGTGAAATCGTATGAATTTATTCAAGTCACAAAATATTTCCCCCAGTTAAATATACTTTTGAAAAAAATCATTTTTTTTAGTTACAATGTTACAGTTGACTGTGGCTACTCCAGACTTAGGGAAATGTATCAATACCCACACTATTTTGTGTTTAACTTGTTGGACACATGAGCATTTTTCTTGAAGAGAATGGATGATAGCGGTATCGCCCATTCTAGGAGTATCTAATCTTCATATAACCAATAAGGCACATCCTTTGGATGGGGGTAGCTATTGCTTGCCCTCTGGTTTAGGAGTAGTTGGGGTCAAACATCCAGTGATCTGAAGTGTTTCTGATAAGCAGATGGAGACAGGCCTGATATGAGTGGCAAAGCCACCTTTGCTTCTGATTGTAGTACATGTTTCTGTTGTCCAGAAAGATTATTGAAGTTTCAGGGAAAGTCTAGCCTCTACCTCCTTCAACTGCATGCATCTGAGATCAAGCTGGAAGAGCATTCCAAACTGATACCTTCGATGCAAGGAAAGGATAGTTAAGACTGGAGGCAGCAGTGCCAGGCAGAGTGGCTTTCTCATGAGGATCATCAGCATCAGGGGTAACAGCATGGTGACAAGATGAAAAATTAAAGGTATAAGAAATCGAGGGGCTTATTCTAGAGCATGCATAAAATTGCTAAGAATAACTTGAGTCAGGTTAATATCTAGCAGTAATAATGTGGGCTGATGTTATAATATCTAGCAGTAATAATGTGGGCTGATGTTATAATAATTTGGGTTAAAAAAATGAAAGTGTAATCTCATTTTTATGTCACAGGCTTTTTATGTTTTCAGGCTGCCAACATAAAAGATATGCCATTGCTTTAAAAATGTATTTAACCTGCATTGCCAATGCACATTGTTAATTGTGCATGTATCATTATTAGGTATAAACATGTATTTTTTATGTATACATATGCACCAGATATATTCATTTACTCTGTTTTTCTGCTTTGCCAAATCAGTGACACCCAGTCTCTAGAAGTTATTGTATATGCATGCAAACCACAAACTCACAATGAAATTGTTTTCCAACTCTTTCCAGAAAATGTTCACAAAAAATACACTTTTCCTTCTCTACACTCACACGAAAATTAATGGACATGTCATACTGGTAAAATAAAACTTTTGTATTATCTTTCTTAAGAGGGAGTTTTACATTTAAGTTGTAGCCCTGGATCAAAGGTAATAAAACGACCAGAAAACACCACATTACTTTGTATCTCTTCGAACACAGTTTTTAGTTCACAGGCTGAGACTGATAGTTTCAAGAAGAGAGTATATTAAAAAAGCTCTTGGAGGAAAATCTCCAGTCTTTCAAACTATACCTTACTGTATTCATTGATTTATGTAAATATATAGATTAATAATAAAAATAAGTAATTTGCATATTTTAAATATGTAATAGGGTTTGAGAATATAAGTATATTCTAAGTTGAATAGTTGTTTGATATTAAGCAACAATTAAAAGTTAGTAAAATGAAAATAAAATTCTCTTTAGGCAACATATATAGGCTTGGGAAGGAGTGACATTATGCATAACGTCATGATTAACCCAAATCTTTTAATATTCATTAAGATTCCCAAACCAGAGCCAAGAATAGTTGGTCCATAGTTGCTTCTCCTGGCTATCTTATTATAACATACTGCATTTATCTTCATTTATCTTAAATTCCTGTATTATAGCAGAACTTATAGATATTCCCACTGGGATCCTCAAACTCTTAATTTGTTTACATATTTTGGCTTCTTTCCAGATTTATGTGAATAGTAACTGATCCAAGAAACAAACAGGCGGAAATGTCTTTGAATAACATTCTTTTACCATTGGGTCATACATACCTCCATTCAGTAAAACAGGCAACTGAATTCCTGAACTGGGCAGTTCAATAATACATTTTTGAAATTCAGGTGAGATTAAAGAGAATGATCTTCTATTCAAACAAGAAAAGAAAAAAGAACTATGAACTTAACAAGGTCTTAAAAACACACACAGGATGGAAAAAAAATCCTCCAAACTATTGAAGAAAATTAGTAACACAGATTTTATCATCTATTTCCTCATCCTCAAAGGGATGTTTTGTTATCCACTTAGACTGAAGAGCTTGCTTTCAACCAAATTAAGAGCTCAGATGTTAAGAATAGAAAAGGAAAAAAAAATAGAAATAAAACCTGACATACCAATAAACCAACCAATTTCAATAGCCCACTTTATAGTGAGGTAGAACAAAGAACATAATGGATAGCGCCAAATGGCAAAGCTCCAGAAAACTCAGTTAATCTTACTAGATGCTTTGCCAAACCTTATCCAAATAACACAATTATTACAGTCTGCAGACTAGTGGAAATTCTTACAACATTGGCCTCTATCTAGAATCTCAAATCATGTCTCCAACTCGAGTCAAAACCATCTCTACGATTGTCTTATTGAAGCTTTTGCCTCTGGGCTTAACTGCAATTTTGCAAAATGAAAAATAAGTGAATGCATCCAGGTAAAATTCTGGATATAGATTTAAATCGAGTTTTTTAATCCTTAAGAACAGTCCTTCCTATATGTGATACAATTCCCTAAAAAATTATCCAGAGTAGATGGGCTATTATTGGTTCAAAATTGTCCTACATTAGAAATTCTGGAATTCCAGTTTGGCTTCCAGTGTGCCCAGCGATCACAAGTTCTTAATCTCTGCATCTGCCTTTTTGTAACTGTCATATCAAGAGGTTGATACACACCTACCTCGTAGAGATCTTGCAAGGACTAATTAACGTTAAATTGAAAGAAAAAAAAATGCATTTGACAAGCCAGGCTTCATCAATGCAGCTAAACCGATTCAGATGTTTTAACAACTGTTCAGATTATTTGGTAGCATCCTAAGTAGAGAATTAATTTGCATAATACATCTCAGCTGTGAAGACATTGTTACAAGCATCCAATGTTTCAGATAAGGGAAAAACCACCTGGCTCCACTCTGGCCTCTCATCAAACTAGGCACCATTCACTCCAAAATTTTCCTGCTGACCAAACATTGGTGAACATATGTGATTAGGAGAATCCCAAGACAAAGAAAGACTTTATACTTTCTCATTCCTAGGCACTTCTCTGAACCTTTCTTTCTCTTGTAAGGATAAATAGATTTCAACTCTCTTTCATGTCTTGCTGTGTTGCTGAGGCACAAATGGCTACCTGCATCTCTTGTCCATCAAGAAAGGGCTTGCTTCTGTTTTCATCTTCCACTTTCAATATCCAAGTGTATCTCATCATTCATTGCCTGAGGAAATCCCAACAACTTTAGAGCTCAAAGAGATAACACTGATAATAATCTTACGTACATCAACAGTCTTCATTGGTTTCACCGGCACATACAGATCCAAGGATGTTCTAAAATACGTCTTTTGGGCATGGAGATGGGGAAAGGAAGAGTACTGAAATGCTGAAAAGTAATAGGCTTTACCCATTTTATTTCTCTTGTTATTAAATTAAAAAAAGGTCTCATTTTTGAGAATCATTTGTTTAAGGGATCTTAAAATAGTATGTTTTTAAATATTGCATAGCGTACTGCTCACAAATATAGGTTCTGGGGCTCAATAACCAAATTTGAATCTCATTCCTCCCACTTGCTGCTTGGTTGACTCTGAATATCTGAATAAGTTATTCAAAATGTATGCGCCTTGGTTTCCACAACTTTTTTTTTTTTTTTTTTTGAGACAGTCTCGCTCTGTTGCCCAGGTTGGAGTGCAGTTGTGCAATCTCGGCTCACTGCAACCTCTGCCTCCCAGGTTCAAGCAATTCTCCTGCCTCAGCCTCCTAAGTAGATGAGACTACAGACGTGCACCACTATACCCAGCTAATTTTTGTATTTTTAGTAGAGACGGGGTTTCACCGCATTGGTCAGGCTGGTCTCAAACTCCTGACTTCATAATCTGCCTGCCTCGGCCTCCCGAAGTGCTGGAGTTACAGGCGTGAGCCACTGTGTCCAGCCGGTTTTAACATCTTTTAAATGGTTATAGGTGTACTACCTAGCACATAAAGTAACTATGAAGAATACAGAAGTTACGCACAAGTAAAATACTAAGAACAGTTTTGGGAACATAGTGATCATTCAGCAAGTTTGCTATTTTTATTATTTATTATTTTAAATGCCCATATATTTAATTCAATATAATTTCACATCTAAGAAAGTTTCACCTGTTTCGAAAACTTTTCACAAACACTCAGGTCTATCTTTCTCCTTTAAAAACTATTGAGTAGGAAATGAGTGATCCTCAGAACCTTCTAGTACTTTGGGATCATTGCTCTAACAACTCTCCTATAAGCATTCTGCTTTAGCAAAATGGTGTGTCTCTAGGTATGTCCTAGATTTGTTAAGGCAAGTATACCTCACATTGCCAAAGATTTTCGTTTGTTACCAATTGGTGTTTAATAAAACTACTCAAAACTCAGTATTAGCAAAATCTATGAGCATTCATTTGGCTCACATATCTGCTGGCGGTCAACCTAACGGGGCTAGGGGGCTCTGCTGATCTTAGCTAGGCCCTTCGTCTGTTTATGGGTTAGCTGGAGGTCAGCTGATGTGGGCTCTTGATTTCCTTCTGGAGGCAGCAGGCTAGGCTGGTATGTACTTCTCATGGTGGTGGTGGAAGCAGGAGAGAGAGTAGAAACACGAAAGGTCTCTGCAGGTCTAGTCTTAGTGGCACACTGACATTTCTGACCCACTGTACTGGCCAAGGCAGGTCATATGATGAATACCAAAGTCCTGAACAAATATTTCTCCAGAAGGCAGTGGGAAGAAAAGATTATTTCTAAGCAATAATTCACCTGATTACAGAGATTAAGTCATCATCATACTTTTCTCCATTATGCCCAAGTATAGGTTTTATATCATTAGCAGCCATTATAATTGCTAAAAACTAGGAGAAGAGGAAATCTAATTAAGACTTCTGCTTTTATAATCATATATATATGTTTATACATGTAATTATATATATGTGAGTACTACAAAATATATATATTTACATACATAGATTATATTTAAATATATATTTAGAGAATATAGATCTGGACTTCAAATTCTATCTTTCTATAATATAAATCATCACAATGTTATCTTTTGAGAATGTTACATTTAGTTATTCAACTGTGACTGAGTTTGAAAAAACATGTATAAACTAAAAAAAAAAAGTCATTAGATTTTAAATCAATTTATTTACGTATATTTTGTTTTGTAAAAACAACATATTTAGAATCTTTATAGTACTTTTTCAATGCCACCTTAAAAATATGCATATGCTTTTTACAATTGTGAAACTGAAATAAGAACATATGTAAATGCAACTATAATGCCAACCACCACCTACACAGCTACTTCTAGTCCACTGATTTTAAGCCATATTAACAAATCCTATATCAATTAAAATGCTCCATTATTCTATTTTCAAATTAAACTTTCTAAATAACTTCTATCTGTCTTCTTGCATATGGCTGACATTTTAATTAAGATGTTATGATTTATGCCTCTGTGAATTTGTAGTTTCAACATTAAAACAAAGTGAAATGTATAGATTTTAAGACATTTTTCCATTTGATTTTTATAAGATGATCTCTGTATTTACATAAAGTTGATACTTATAAGTTAGTGAAGAAAAAAATTTCTGTCAAAGTAATGCAAAATGCTTAAAATAATAACCATAACAATGACTCTGAGAGAATATATGGAGCTGACGCTTACCTGTAAATGAGTATACTTGCAACAAGTCATCTCAAATTGAGCACTTCTATGAAAAAAAATAGGACCTCTACCAAAATGTCATTAATCAACCCACTGCTTACGCTGTGATGAACTCCTAACACGACTAACTTTAATTTGCATTTAACTAACTAGCATAAGTTTAGAAAGAAAATAATCATTTTTCAACACAACTTGTCACAAGTAGAAGCATTTTCAGAAACCTTGAAGCATAATCACTATTATTTTTTACGAGACTTTGTAAAATAAAGTGAGAGTAGACAGCTTTTACTAAAGTAAATTTACAGAAGCAGCGATAAAAATGTAACTGTAAAGTTGCCTCTGGATCTCTTTTTCTTTTTTTGAGACGGATTCTCCCTCTCTCCCTCAGGCTGGAGTGCAGTGGTGCAATTTCGGCTCACTGCAAGCTCCACCTCCCAGGTTCACTCCATTCTCCTGCCTCCGACTCACTGGCGCCCGCCACCTCGCCAGTTAATTTTTTGTATGTTTAGTAAAGACAGGGTTTCACCGTGTTAGCCAGGATGGTCTTGATCTCCTGACCTTGTGATCCACCTGCCTCAGCCTCCCAAAGTGCTGGGATTACAGGCGTGAGCCACCGTGCCCAGCCAGATCTCTTAAACAACAAAATAATTTCTCTTTTGGCCAATACTTCTCTTCATTCCCTTAACTTTAGCTACAATTTCTTTATGTTGGGAAGGTGACAGGAAAGCTGAAAAGCTCCAGGACTTTCATCTAGTCCTTGGACATATGTGTCCCACCCTTCTTGTCCATTTCACCAATGTTCATTTAGTGCCTCTGGCTTATATATAACATCTTTCAGGTATCTTTGCCAGGGGTCATCGTTAGACAGGAATATAAGCTTAACACTTATTATCAGTCTTCCTGAGTTTAAGTCCAACCTTTCGTTACTATTCAGTCACATGATTTCGGCAAGGTATCTATGATCCCTGAGCTCTAATTTCCTCAAGAAAATAGTGAGGAACATACACACACACACAAAATATATAAATATAAATATATATAAATATATATATAAATACATAAATATAAATATATAGGAATATATAAATATAAATATATAGATATATATACTATATATATTTCAATGTTGTGAATTGCTTTGTCTGCTATGAAGGACTAAATGCTATTTTTTTCAGGCACAATTTAATATTTTATTAACTAAATTATACCAAATGTTACCAGTTGCCCAGGGTACTGTTATTGTAAGTGCTCTGGGATAAATTCTTATCTGCTATAGGATTCCTTAAGCTGAACTCTATGTTAACTCAGCCAGCGCTCCAGAGATCAGGGTGATTTTGCTGTGCCACAGATATGCCCAGTTTCCGTCTTTCTTCTTAAAGGCACTTACCCTGCCTTTAAAGCCTTGATAACATTTCCCCTTCTTCCTTCATGAGCACTTTCAAAGTCTTAAACATTTTCACCTGATGACTTCAACAGGTGCATGTTGTGGACTTGGCAGTGGTGGTTTTCGCCACACACACGGCCAACACCTGAACAAGGGCACGGACATTCTAACCACAATCCACACGTTGCTTACCTATTTCCACCCTCAAAAACTTAAATTAATGGGTTTTAAATTTCTTAATATTCTTAGAGAGAGAAAAAGTGGCAGGTCCAGGAATTTAGATACAAGCCTACATTCAAATAACACATTTCAATTAGGAGACTGTAAAATATAAACTCTCCTACTATATGGATACTTGAACACTAGAGGGAAAAATCACCCAACATGTTAAATAAAAATTCCACAAGGTAGATATTGTATAGTGTATTTTAACTGAAAACATTTCATGCAACTTTTATAGTTTCCATGTGCAGCCTAAGCCCTAATCTGTTTCAATAAATAAATGTATGTTGGCTGGGTATGGTGGCTCACACCTACAATCCCAGCATTTTGGGAGGCCGAGGCAGGCAGATCACTTGAGATCAGGAGTTCAAGACCAGCCTGGCCTACATGGCAAAAACCCTTCTCTACTAAAAATAAAAGAAAAAAAAAATTAGCCAGGTGTGGTGGCAGGTTCCTGTAATCCCAGCTACTTGGGAGGCTGAGGGAAGAGAATTGCTTAAACCCAGGAGGCAGAGGTTGTAGTGAGCTGAGATTGTACCACTGCGCTCCAATCTCAGTGACAGAGGGAGACTTCATCTCAAAAAAATAAAAAATTAAGTAAATAAAGTAAGTGTATGTACAGATTAAAAGGCTCCTCTAATGAATTAAAGGATACCCATAATTATAAAATATAAGGGAAAATATTAATATTTAAGATGGATATACCAATGGAACATGGAAATAAGAACTTGATTTTAAAAGGTAGCAGCATCTGAATCAAAATAACTAATTTAACTCTATGATGTACAATAGATTCTCTACCTGGAAGACAACTAACCAGGAACTGACCAAAATCACTTATGAAACTTTCTAGACACTTTTAAGTTCATTCAGAAAACTAGAGACCCTTTAAAATAATGTAAGTCATAATTATAGTTCACAAACCAAGAATAACATACAATTTAAAAACAGAAAAGAAGGAGATGACATCTCCTTTAGAGATCTTGAGTAATATGTGGCAAATGGGGAAAACACTAGAAGCAAACCGTTCCGTTCCCTGGTATCCCCCTCACCCTTTTTTACTAAGGTGTAGAAATTTTTAACACAAGACAAAAAGACAAAGTATCACCTGGTGACAGGACAATTACAGAAGTGAGAACAATTCTGAAGTTTATCCATTAGCTTCATAATAGTGTGAATTATTAATTAGCAGTTAGGATAATAGCTGAAGTTTTCTAAATTCTCATTCCTTGAAAGAATAGCTCACCCATCATTATTTCTATTTGACCTTTCATGTCTCTGTGGAAAGATTCATTTGAAGGCTATTATTTTCCACTTATCTACTATTTTTTTCTGGTTCAGGCAATTAATATTTGTCATACACAAAAGTATTATTTCATAGATATAAACGTTAATCTGCTTTATAATCTAAGTATCACATCCTACATAGAGAAGATATCAGTAGCGGGAGCATAAAGCACAATAAAGATACTCAAGTAGATGTTTTAGAAAGGAGGTAATTTTCTGTATTCTTCATGCTATCAGAAGCTGACCAATGAGTCCAGAATTTCTTTCCTTGACTAATGAAGCAATAATGATAGCACCTTGCCTTAAACTCTCCTGTAGCTTCTGTTCATCCTGAAAAGAAAGGATAAAACAATAATATTTTATGAAAAAAAATACGCCATGTGTTAAATTTGAAAAAAAGCCACTTTTCAAAATCTGCTGCTGTCCGGATTTGGCATTTTAGAATGGCATTTCAGACTCTAGCCACTGTCATGGACACAGTTCCCAAATAAAGAGGAAATACTTTCACAAACACTTTTCATTATAGAGCAAAAAATATTTGCTTAAGATACAAGGAAAAACACGACACAATTTCAAATGCTAACAGAAAGAAGATTATTTTCCCTTAATCCAATTTCTGACAACCTTTGGCTCTTCACTGAAGTGTGAATATTTCATCAATGATGCAATCCTTTTCTTCATCTTGTTTCTGAGTGTTCTCCAACTTTGTTATGAACTGTTTGTGAGTACTGGTATGGGGGGAAAAACCCTGCTTGCTGTTTGTAAAGTAAGAATAGGGAAAATTCAAGAAATGAGTTATTTCACAAGTTGCTAAAAAGTGGTTTTGCCTTTGAAATCATATTGCCTGTAAGAATCCATTTATTCTAATTATTTATAATGAGGAGATTATAATGTGAAGGGAAAATAGAAACAGAGCTAATATCTTTCAGGTCTCTGTGTTGTGAATTGTGCTATCTTTTAAAACAGGATGTGGTAACCAGTCTCTGAACTCCAGAATCATCCTTAATGCCTTAACCCAATATCCAACATATCACTAGGATCTACTGTAGCTCCTTCCTATTGTTTCTTGCATCCATATACATTGGGATAAGGCATTAAGGATAAGGCTGCTCAAACTGCCACTGCCAGCATAGCACTTCTGTCCTCAATAACTGGAATATTCGCACAGATAGTCCCTCTAAAGTCTTACCCTCTTATACTCCATTTCCCACAGGGAAGTCAAAATACTTATTTTAAAATATAGATCTGATCACATCAGTATCCTGACTAAATTCCTTTGAAGATCACTATTAAACCTCAGGATAAAGTCTGATCTCTTTACCTGATAATAAAATGTCTCTTATCCTCTCGGCCTCTTCTTGATATTCCCCTAAAATTGCTCAATCCTCCACGCCACATAGAACTGCTTAAGATTGTGCAAACAAGCTATTTTTCTGAGCTTGAATCTCTTTGGGCCAGCTAATTCCTTTGCCAGAAAAGCTTTCCCACACCCTTTCTAGGTTATCTGACCCTAATTACTCTTCACGGTTCAACCTAGGTATCAAGAGATTCTTGAAATCTACCCTGACTCCTATCCTCCAGTCCAGTTTGGGTGAAGTGACTGTATGTTTCCACAGCTGTGAATTCCTCTAGCACACTAAATTTTAATAGTCTTTTTTTAGTTGACCATCTACTTTACCAGATGATGCATTTTTTGATGTAAAGAATTTTTCATTTTATCTTTGAATATGGAACACTTTTCTCAATGCCTAACACATGGTAGCACTCCATAAATTATAACAAATTCAAAGCAAAAGAGGTTCTGACTATGATAGACATATCACCCTTTTAGTTGAGCTCAGTTGTTAACACTGACTGCAACTGCTTACTTTGTTTTCTCCTATTTGCATATTTAGCCTAAAGCCTGGCAATAGTACAAAATAAATATATTATTGAAGCCTCACCACAACTACTACATGCTCCCACCACCCTGTGTCTGTGTTCCTCAGCTATGAGGATGATGGTGAGAGGCCATCTCTGCTTAAAGTTCTCTTTTCTATCAATTTCCCCGATTGTGTTCTAAGGGGTAGAGCTGGAGAAGATCTGCAAGATGCTGAATGTCAGCTGCTTTGCTTCTTGAAAGCAAGTTTTATATGACATTTTAAAATTGGATTCAAATGCCATTTTGGTTTCCAGAATATCACAATACCTAAACCACATCTAAACAAATCATAAAACTATGTATGTTTGGGCTTAAAATACGATTGATTTATATGAGAGTAGATTTCATCTGTGTCACATCATTCATAAACATATAAATATTCTAAAATGAGCAAATACAAACCAACTATTGATATGTATTTGTCATTCTTAATGATCAATTAATTACAGTGCTGCAGGGTCTATAATACACATCTATTCCTAAGTCTCATTTATTAAATTGAGACATAACACAGATGATAATTAAGGTTCCTCTTTCAAAAATAAACAGAACAAGTCTGTCTCTATCGCCCTGTTGAAACTAGTTTATACTTGTTATAATGAAGGCAGCACAGTAACAAATGAAGAAATTAAGGAAAAACTGCTTAAGATCCCAGGGCTAGAAAAATCGCATTTCTATATCTTACAATAAACCATCTATGTTCATTTTGATATCTCCATAATGTACATATTTTCAGTAAAGAATTTAAGATGTCCTTTTAAAGATTAATTTACTTCTTCAATTTTTTACAGGCTTCATTTTGAAAGATTAGAATTGAAGGACAAGAAACTATGTCATTCTACTGAACATTTGTTTTCCCTCTCTGAACTCATTTGATCATTCTACACTTAAGAAACATGGAAATTTAAAAACTGATTAAGATGGTTAGACACACATGTATTCAGGAAACTCTAGTATGTGGAAAGATTAGATAGTCACACAATTCCTGGATTTCAAACTAATTTCAAAATTTCATATCTCTAGAACAGTATTAACATAGGAAAAAAATGCAAACCCAATATATCTTATAAAAGCACTTCTTGCCTCCAGCAAATATACAAAAAAATGGCTTTAATCCTTGGGGACAGTGGGAAGCAGAGGTGCAATACAGGAGATCATTTTATTATTCACATACATAAATGTGTGTGTGTATATATGTACACACACACGTTACTTTGTGAGTTCCAAATATTATAAACATTTAAAATGTTTATTAAACTCAGGTAAGCAGGGTCAATATGAACAGTGAAAAATCAGGCTGATGGTATACACTTTTTAAATATGTAAAAATGACATTTATGTCTGTGGGCTTCCTCCCAAACACCTGTACCTCCAGGCTAATCATGAGAAAGACATCAGAAAAGTTCCTATTGGAGGGACATTCTACAATATAGCTGACAAATGCTCCTCAAAACCATACAGGTCATCAAAAAACAAGGAAAGTGTGAGAAACTGTCATAGCCAAGAGATGCCTGAAGAGAACTAAAAGTAACATGGGGTACTGGAACAGAAAAACAAATTAGGTAGAACTATGGAAATCTGACTAAACTATGGACTTTGTTAATAACAATACATAAATGTTGGTACATAAATTGTAACAAACATATCATATTAATAATGGGAGAAGCTGGATGTGAGTGTATGGGAACTTTCTGCAGCATCCTCTGAATTTTTCTGTATATCTATAAACTGAAGCATATTCCCTTGAAAAAGTTATTTTTTAATTGATGACCATTTACAAATGTTATGTGCTGGATTACAAAACCTGAGTTACAAAGGTAATTTATTTTTGCACATTGGCCCATTTGTGTATTCCTTGAAAAATGTACAATATTCCTTTAATAAACTATGCAGTTGGGAAGTCAGATTGCTGCTATTTATATACAGCTTTGACAACTTAAGTGATCTTTGAGCAAACTGCTGAAGTTGTATAGCTCTCCACTTTTTCATCTAAAAATGGGATAACTTTTTTGTGGGAATTTAGATAAGACATGTAAAACACTGGTACCTAGTCAATATTCAATAACAATCACAGTTAGAATTATTACCTTTATGAAGTAAACTAATTTCAGCTATGACAGAGTAGTACATATCTCCCTCTCACCATATATAGCCATTAAGTCTGGAAAAGTTATGTGAGAATATTTTTTGCAGGTCTTGGACAGTAACATATGCATGTCTATAATCCTTGAAAGAAGAGCCTCCTAACATTCTCCCCAGCTGTCATGCTGAGAGCATTTTTGCAATCTACACAGAAGAAAAACAGAACCCAAGGAGAGCATAGCAATCTCTCTGGGTAGAAAAGACATAGATAACAATTTAAAGCTGTCAAAGTGGCTTGTATTTCTGCAGGCAGCGTCCCTGACAGGAAGGAATTGCTGAGAACTCCTAAAAATCTGCTAAAAATTCCTTCAGTCCTTGGCCAGCTCCTAACTGTGCATGCCCAAGGAAAAACTCAACGAGGCCTAGCAGAGAATAACTGCTGGAAAGTTGGAGAGCTGAGGAGAGATTTTTGAGGCCCCACTGTGCCAAGGAACAGGAGGTTACATTTGAGTCCAGCTAGAATGAAGAGGCCTTGGTGAACACCCATGGCTTTCACTGGGATGTCTTGAAAAGCCATGACTACAGCCTGGGTATAAGGCCAGACTGAACCCAACCTGCCCTAAAAAAGCGTCAACAACGTCCACAGGATCAAATTGATTCAGCAATACAACCGCTTGCTAGAACAAATTTCATATTCTTTAGAGGACATTAAAATAATCTAGAGCTTTTATAATGTTTGTACTCAAAGCGTGGCATCAAATATCACTAGATAAGCAAAGATGTAGAAAGCAAAGATGCAGGAAAAAAAAAAAAACCTATTATCAAGAGAAAAAAAAATTTAAGCAGACCCAGAAATGAGATATACATTGGAATCAGTATGCAAGGATTTCAAAATAACCATGCCTAACACATTAAAAAATAGAACTAAAGATAAAAATGTTGATGAAAAATGGAAATTTTCTTTTTTTTTTTTTTTTTGAGACGGAGTCTCGCTCTGTCACCCAGGCTGGAGTGCAGTGGCCGGATCTCAGCTCACTGCAAGCTCCGCCTCCTGGGTTCACGCCATTCTCCTGCCTCAGCCTCCCGAGTAGCTGGGACTACAGGCGCCCGCCAACACGCCCGGCTAATTTTTTGTATTTTAGTAGAGATGGGGTTTCACCGTGTTAGCCAGGATGGTCTCGATCTCCTGACCTTGTGATCCGCCCGTCTCGGCCTCCCAAAGTGCTGGGATTACAGGCTTGAGCCACCGCGCCCGGCCGGAAATTTTCAACAAAGAATCTATAATAAAGAGAATTTTACAGTTATAAAATCCTTGAAATTAAGAATTAATTGGACTGGTTTTATAATGAATAGGCAGTGCAAAACATAGCATAAGTGATCTTGAAGATAGTAAAAAAACATTCGACCTGTAGCACAGAGAGAAGAAAATGACAAATTAGTATTATAGTCATTTTAATACTTCATGATCATATTACTATTCTATTTTCCTACTCCTACCTTATCTATTGGTAACCCCCTTAACATTAGCAAATCTGTTTGGAACATTTAGAAAACCACATGTGGGCTATCCTAGCAGCCAAGTCGTTTGGGAATATTTGCTTTCATGAAACAAACAAGATAAAGGAAACATCAACCCCATTCATAGAAAGGCAATGCGATGTAATAAACACAAATAAGTATAAAGTGAGAAGGTAGACAATATCACCATTGCTGGGCATAAAAAGATGAGGGAATTCAGAGTATGGTAATATTAAATAATGCTGAGATGATTCGTAAAAGAAGTGGAATCAAAGGATGAGAGAAAGAGGTGGCAAAAACAGATGAGTCCAGAATGGACAAGAAATACTTTGGGAACAAAAGATATGACTTATTTTTTTTGTGGCATATCAATGTGATAAGATAGGTCTTACAAAGGTGTTGCAAGAAAAGTAGGTACCCCAGTCTCCAGATTAAAAAGTCAAGAAGGAAAACTACTGAAATTACATTCAGCAGCAGTTTATTTACTATCTATAACTAGCAAAAAAAAAAAAAAATCTGGGACTGGTTTACTTTGATTCCAGCTCAACAGCCATAAAGAGCATAAGATATAAAACTGCATAACAATGTTTACATATCCACACATAAAAATAAAAAGCATATACTTGTGCAACTTAAAAACAGAACTATTGAATCCTATACAATGTGTTGAAGTCTGAATTTTCTATTAAATCTAAATTATTGTCATAGCCAGTGTGCTTGTTTTATCATCTTGTTCACTTCATAACAGTGTCATTTTTTTTAAGAAAATGTTGTTGTCCAGGTTAGAGTGCAGTGGCACAATCACAGCTTACCACAGCCTCGAATTCCTGGGCTCAAGTGATCCTCCTGCCTCAGGCTCCTGAGTAGCTGCTACTACAGGCATGTGTCACCATGTCTAATATTTAATTTTTTGGAGACAAGGTCTCACTACATTGCCCAGGTTGATCTCAAACTCCTACTCTCAAGCAATCCTTCTGCCTCATCCTCCCAAAGTACCAGGCTTATAGGTGTGAGCTATTACATCCAGCTTCACTCTTTTTCTTGGTTACAACTATATTATAGCAAAAATAGAGACCAGCTAAAAAGGAGAAAAATAGTATGCTCTTCAGTAGTCGGCTTTCTTAAAATACTGAGAGTGAAAATATAAACATGTTGACAGAAGTTATTTTTGGATGATGGCTTTATGACAATATTATTTCTTCTTTCTGCTTTGCTATATTTTCAAAACCTCCAGAATGAACACATTTTATTCACAGAGGAAAACCAAATTATTCTAAAATTTAGTTTTAAAGACTGTTAAATTCACGGAGCTAAATTTGATTTGTTGTCATAGAAAATCAATAGTACTGAACATTGTCCAAATTCCGGGAGAATGTTTCTCTCCATAAATCTTTTCAAAATCTATATAAAGAAAATCTTTTTTGCTTGAAAATTCAAGGCTTCAGTAAAAGGCCCCTAAAGGAATCATATTAATAATTCACAAAGTCTTAGCTTTCTTCTTAGATATAAAGAAAACTATCTAAAATTCCAGCTAAAAGTAATAACAAAAAAAAATGTGTACTTAATTTTACCCAGCACGTAACAATTGTTCACACAGATCTTAAAGAGTTTCATAATAGCTGTATTTTAAGACTATCAGAAGACAAAAAAAATATAGTAATACAAAATAGGTATTTTTAATTTTCTAAATCATCAAACTGAATTATTTAGGATTAAAATTCACCATGAGTTTTACCTAGAAACTTATATTTAGCTACTTCTCTATCACCTATAATTTCAAGTTTAGGATGAAATACACCATGTTTGGGTGAAAGATGCACAAAAGAAGAGATCTAATTACCATTATCTTTTAAACATATAAGGTAATTCTAAATTTAGTCCATAGTAATGAAGTCTTATCAATAAAATCCCACATGCCAATCTTGGTGTATGTTTGTCTCTTTTTGTTGTTGAGTTGGTTCTTTTATGATGACTATATCCAGCATCTTTAGCAGAGTAGGAAGTCTTGATGAAACGTTGAAGGGACCCCTAAGCCTTTGGCAAACTTGTGGGAAATCAGGAGATTTATTTTCACAGAAGATTGGCAATGACAGTGGCACCTCCCCTGACTCGTAACGGCTCTTCTTTTACATCCTTCTCCCCTTCCCCCCTCAAAATTTGAGCAAGGAAAGCCTGCAATGAAGTAAATTACTAATACGTAGCATTTTGCAAGTGTATAAGTGGTCAGTTTTATATGATGCCCATGTCCTCACAAATCCTTACTTATTAACACTCCCTTTCAATTTTCTCAAAGGATAATTTTGGGAGAAACTATTCCCAGAGTACTTAAAATTGACAAACCTTTTCTAAAAGTATATTTTAAAATATTAAATCCCATAATTGAACTACACAAATATCAGCATTTGAATTTAAAAAGTGTAAACAAATTTACAGTAGGCTGTTTGAATCAAATTTATGTGGATTTGGTGGAATACCATCTCAAAGAATAGCAGGAAAAGCTATGACGTAATTGTCCTCTAAATCTTTATGGACAAGCTGAAAGGAAATCTCTTAGAGATATCTATCTTCTATACACATCGCTTCTAAAGAACACAATGTACTCTGCTAAAAGGAAAACTATAAAGTTAAAATGTATGCATATGTATTTAAGCTTTAGATGTCTCAAGAGATTACACAATGTTTCTTTAAGGGTAAACATTACCTTGTCTCAGCAAATTCCATACCTAAAAATTGAATTACAATTTCCATGAGTTGCAAAATCTCCTGAAAATCAGGTTGCTTATAGGTTGATATTAATACTCTTCTTCCATCCTTGTTTTGGTGAACTTATGCAAAAAGTATTATTTAAATGTCACAAAATTTCAAACACTAAACAAGTGTACTAGCTATATTTACATCTAGTCATAAATATACACATCCCTATCTCTGTACCATATGTAATATACAAAAACCACAAGTGTTAGACTTACTAAACCTTCAAGAAGCTTGTTATAAGACTATTAATATCAAATCAAAATAATTTGAAGCTAAATTTTCTTTTTGTATACATGTTGCCAATATGGAAGAAAAAACGGTGATACACTGTCCCCTGGTGGAGATGAAAATAACTTTTCAGTGTATGTCAATTGCCAAAACTGCAGGAAAAAGCGATCACCTATTGATAGGGTGTGAGAAAAACAAAACAGCCTTCTCTGAATGAGAAACATTTTCCTCTTGCTCCTGTGAGTGAAAACAAATGTCTCTCAAAAACTTAGATAATACTAATGAAAATGCACTTGGGTTTACTGATTAACATAATCATCACACAACAGTTTTAGTCTTTTTTATTTTCTGTGTCTAGAAACAGGGCCTTACAATACAGTAGGAATTCAATAACCATTTCGGAAAGAGATAATTAAGAAAAAAGGATCAGGAAGCCAGGTGCCATGGCTTAAGCCCTGTAGTTCCAGCTACTCAGGTGATTGAGTGGGGAGGATCCCTTGAACCCAGGAGTTCAAGGCTGCAGTGAGCAATGATTGTGCCACTGTACTCCAGCTTAGGTGACAGAGCAAGACCCTATCTCTTTAAAAAGACAAGAGGGAGAGGAGGGAGAGGGAGAGGGACAGAAAAAAAGGAAAAGAAAGGAAAAAATAAAGGGACAGGAAGCAGAGGGAAAGGAAGAATAGGGGAAGGGAGAGAGAAGGGAAGGGAAGGGAAAAAGGAGGGATGGAAAAGGGCAAGAAAAACAGAAGGAGAAGGGAAGAGGGAAGGGAAGGGAAAAGGGAAGGAAAAAGGGAAAGAGAAGGGAGGGAAAGGTTGGTCAATAAAATTCAGTAAAACCCTGTAAGGCAGCACCGATAGTTTACTGAGTAGGAACAGAGAGTTGGAAAGACCCAAACTTTACTGAGTAGGAACAGAGAGTTGGAAAGACCCAAACTACAAGTGCTCAGAGCCAGACGGCAATGAGGAAAAATGTAGACAGCCAAAAGGCATCAGACATCTGGCCTGAAGAACAAAGAGTTCATTACTGCATCCAATATTTCTAGATCTGGGAGTTGTGACACTGTTACACTTTATTTTCTGAAATCAATCATAATGTAAGTTCCACAACTTAATAAAGTTGAAAAAGCAGTGTCATATACAATGTCCCTTTTAATTAGCAAAAAATGTTTTGATCCTACATAACTCACCCAGCAGTTACCAACACCTGCTAGTTTTCTACTGTCATGCTTCAACCACTGCAAGCTAGCTTAACACCATCCTATGCCTGGACTCCTCCAAGATGCTCTAACTGGCACTTCTCTCTGTTTTTGGCTACTGCTCCAACCTCCCTAAAATAGTTACCTTCACTCTATCAAACCCAAATTTTCAGCTACTCCTCTTAGCTTTCAAGGTCATCCACGATCAACCTAATAAACCCTTCAGAGAATTGCATTCTTCTGAACAGCAAAGAATGCAATTCTCATTCTTTACTGTTCAGAATCCACTTTTGTTGCCATCCCAGTATAATCATTATTATTTCAGCCCCCAGAAAAATGGTTTCCCAGTAACTGTCTTGCTGATTCACATATTTTTTAAAGACCCAGCAATAATGACTACCTCTTAAGATGTCATCTATTTTTTATTGCATATCAGTAATTTACATTATCATAGTTTTTCTCAAAATCCCTAATGTTTTTATCTGGTTTGCAATCTACAGGACTTAATTTCTCAGCTAAATGGTAAGATACTAAAAGAGAACTCTTCCAAATTCTAAGCTCAAACATAGTACTATGTCCATAGTAGGCACTAGGTAAATATTTATTGGTTAGAATAATTGGCTAATTAACTTTATAAAGCAGTGACTTTTTAGCTGACCTTAAGATATCTTTGAAATATCAAACGTTTTAGGCTGAGACAATGGGGTTTTCTAAATATACAATCACGTAATCTGCAAACAGAGACAATTTGACTTTCTTTCTTCCTATTTGAATATGCTTTATTTCTTTCTCTTGCCTGATTGCCCTGGCCAGACTTCCAACACTGTTGAATAGGAGTGGTGAGAGAGGGCACCCTTGTCTTGTGCCAGTTTTCAAGGGGAATGCTTCCAGCTTTTGCCCATTCAGTATGATATTGGCTGTGGGATTGTCATACATAGCTCTTATTATTTTGAGATATGTTCCATAAACACCTAATTTATTGAGTGTTTTTAGCATGAAGCAGTGTTGAATATTATCGAAGGCTTTTTCAGAATCTATTGTGATATGTTCCATAAACATCTAATTTATTGAGTGTTTTTAGCAGGAAGGGGTGTTGAATATTATCAAAGGCCTTTTTGGCATCTATTGAGATAATCATGTCGTTTTTGTCATTGGTTCCATTTATGTGATGGATTATGTTTATTGATTTGTGTATGTTGAAACAGCCTTGTATCCCAGGGATGAAGCCAGTTTGATCATGGTGGAAAAGCTTTTCATGTGCTCCTAGAATCAGCTTACCAGTATTTTATTGAGGATTTTTGCATCAATGTTCATCAGGGATATTGGCCTGAGACACAACTTTTTTGTTGTGTCTCTGCCAGGTGCTGGTATCAGGATGATGCTGGCCTCATAAAATTAGTTAGGGAAGAATCACTCTTTTTCTATTGTTTAGAAGAGTTTCAGATTAATGGCACCAGTTCCTCTTTGTACCTCTGGTAGAATCCGGCTGTGAATCTGTCTGGTCCCAGGGTTTTTTTGGTTGGTAGGCTAAAAATCGTTGCCTCAATTTCAGAACTTGCTATTCAGTGATTCAACTTCTTCCTGGTTTAGTCTTGGAAGAGTGTATGTGTCCAGGAATTTTTCCATTTCTTCTAGATTTTCTAGTTTGTGTAGGTGTGTTTATAGTATTCTCTGATGGTAGTTTATATTTCTGTGGGATCAGGGGCGATATCCCCTTTATCATTTTTATTGCATCTGTATGATTCTTCTCACTTTTCTTCTTTATTAGTCTGGCTAGTGGTCTATCTATTTTCTTAATCTTTTCAATAAAACAGCTCCTGGATTGAGCAAAGTCTCAGGAAACAAGACCAACATGCAAAAATTACTAGCATTCCTACACACCAATAATAGGCAAACAGAGAGCCAAATCATGAGTTAACTCCCATTCACAATTGCTACAAAGAGAATAAAATATCTAGGAATACAACTCACAAGGGATGTGAAGGACCTCTTCAAGGAGAACTACAATCCACTGCTCAAGGAAATAAGAGAGGACACAAACAAATGAAAAAACATTCCATGCTCATAGATAGGAAGAATCAATATCGTGAAAATGGCCCTACTGTCCAAAGTAATTTATAGATTCAATGCTATTCCCCTAAAGCTACCATTGAATATCCTCACAGAATTAGAAAAAAACTACCTTAAATTTCATATGGAACCAAAAAAGAGCCCATATAGCCAAAACAATCCTAAGCAAAAAGAACAAAGCTAGAGGCATCATGCTACCTGACTTCAAACTATACTACAAGGCTACAGCAACCAAAACAACATGGCACTGGTACCAAAACAGATATATAGACCAAGGGAACAGAACAGAAACCTCAGAAATAACACCACACATCTACAGTCATCTGATCTTTGACTGACCTGACAAAAACAAGCAATGGGGAAAGGATTCCCTATTTAATAAATGGTGTTAGGAAAACTGGCTATCCATATACAGAAAACTGAAAGTGGATCCCTTCCTTACACCATATACAAAAATTAACTCAAGATGGATTAAAGACTTCAATGTAAGACCTTAAACCATAAAAATCCTAGAAGAAAACCGAGGCGATACCATTCAGGACACAGGCACGGGCAAAGTCTTCATGACTAAAACACCAAAAGCAATGGCAACAAAAGACAAAATTGACAAATGGGATCTAATTAAAGCACTTCTGCACAGCAACAGAAATGATCATCAAAATATACAGGCAACCTACAGAATGGGAGAAAATTTTTGCCATCTATCCATCTGACAAAGGGCTAATATCCAGAATCTACAAGGAACTTAAACAAATTTACAAGAAAAAAACAAACAACCACATCAAAAAGTAGGCAAAGGATATGAACAGATACTCCTCAACAGAAGACATTTATGAGACCAACAAACACATGAAAAAAAAGCTCATCACTGGTCATTAGAGAAATGCAAATCAAAACTACAATGAGATGCTATCTCACGCCAGTTAAAAGGCGACCACTAAAAAGTCAGGAAACAACAGATGCTGGAGAGGGTGTGGAGAAATATGAATGCTTTTACACTGTTGACAGGTGTGTAAATTAGTTCTGCCATTGTGGAAGACAGTGGCGATTCCTCAAGGATCTAGAACTAGAAATACCATTTGGTCCAGCAATCCCATTACTGGGTATATACCCAAAGGATTATAAATCATTCTACCACAAAGACAGATGCACACATACATGTATTGCAGCACTGTTCACAATAGCAAAGACTTGCAACCAACTCAAATGCCCATCAATGATAGACTGGATAAAGAAAATGAGGCATATATACACCATGGAATACTGGAATACTATGTAGCCATAAAAAGAATGATATTATGTCCTTTGCAGGGATATGGATGAAGCCAGAAACCATCATTCTCAACAAACTAACACAGGAAGAGAAAACCAAATATTGCATGTTCTCACTCATAAGTGGGAGTTGAACAATGAGGACACATGGACACAGGAAGGGGAACATCTCACATCAGGGCCTGCCCAGGGGTGGGTGGGTGGCTAGGGGAGGCATAGCATTAGGAGAAATACCTAATGTAGATGATGGGTTGATGGGTGCAGCAAACCATCATGACACGTTTATACCTATAAGTTCTGTATCCAGAACTTAAAGTATAATTTTAAGAAAAGAAATATCAAAGGTTTTAGATGAAGGCTATGTTGTCATGAAAATAACACCATAAAAATAAAAACCTTATATTTGTACTTGGGAACTGGAAATGGTGTCAAAAACTAGGAATTTGTACTCCAGGATTCTTCCTCCTATGAAACAACAACCAGTCTAAGAAGTTAATATAAAGGACACTGACAAATCTACACTAACACACCCAAGTCTGGGGGATAAGGGCAGACAATGAGGCAGGCATTCTCTTAAATGGGGTGGATGCATAAATAGAAAGCTATACACAATCTGTTGTTAGGCAACTGATACAATTTCCAGACCATATGTTAACTTATAGGAGGGATAGAAAGCTTAACTTCTCTAGTTAATGGTCCAGGTGTCAGTAGAATAATATTGATAATTTCTTACGAAGCAGAATGACTGGTTAGATTTGTTCACATAAAATTTAGTTTCAAAATTTTAAATTATAAACTTAACACCAAAGAAAAAAAAGAATATAATGGACCAATTCAAACATATCTTCTTGGCAGAAACATGGGGCAAAGAAAAGGATCATTTAAAGGATATTTTTGACTAGTGAAAAAGACCCCTGGTTAATAACTATTAGGCTTTTGAATATTGGTTAGTGGGTGGATAGTTAGTACCCAAAGTGTTAATCTCAAAATTTCACAGTTGTTTACCATTATATTAGAAATTTTTTCCTTCCAAGAAGGTGGCCATGAATTACAACCTGCAAAAATACTTCTGTTCTGAACAGAGTAGTGTCCATTTTTATCAGCCTTAGTTAACAAAATCCTAGCCTGGCAAAGCTCCCTCCTAGAATGAAGAGCAGAAGCAATCCTTTCTCGAGGTCACAGAGGGTAGAATTATTGCCTATAGAGATTCTTCCCAATAGGGAGGTAGAAAAAAATCAGCATATAGATGAAGTAATTCTCCAGGTGGAAAGAACTTCTAAGAATCATTATAATTAAATGTCTTTCTGAAACGATGCTTTTGAGTAAAATCGGAAAACATGTTACATATTTTCTGATTTTCTGTCTCAGGAAGACTAAAGAAGATGTTTCAACTATAGAGGTGGGCACAAAGTAGGAATAATCTGTGTCAGAAGAGTTCATGTGAATATTTAATGTATTTTGAATTAAAAGTCTCATTAGAGGCTGGGTACGGTTGCTCACACCTGTAATCCCAGCACTCTGGGAAGCTGAGGTGGGCAGATCACGAGGTCGGGAGATCAAGACCATCCTGGCTAATGTGACGAAATCCCGTCTCTACTAAAAACACAAAACAATTAGCCAGGCATGGTGGCATGCACCTGTAGTCCCAGCCACTCAGGGGGCTGAGGCAGAAGAATTGCTTGAACCCAGGAGGCGGAGGCTGCAGTGAGCCGAGATCACACCACTGCACCCCAGCCTGGGCAACACAGCGAGATTCCATCTAAAAAAAAAGAAAAGAAAAGAAAAAAAGAAAAAAAAAATCTCATTAGAGGTAGTGTACAACTTACTTTATCACCAAAACTGTATGATATACATAGAAGACATACTTGAAATGTCTAGAACTCAGAAGAAAACAGTGAAAACAGTGACAGTAAAATCAAGGCATTAATTTAAAATCTAAGGGAATCCTGGAGATAAAACACAACAGATATTGTGGAAGTCATTACACAGGTGTAGAATGGGTGAGGTCAGCAAGATGGCAAAATGGGAAGTCTTCTCCTCCACTGCCCTCCAGAGAAAGTTCAACTAGCAACTATCCACAGACTAGAAGAATATCTTTTTTAAAACCCCAACACTTGGAAACAAGACTAAGACACCAATGTGGTCCATAGAAATGAATGAAATTACAATGAGAAAGGTAAAAAGAATGGTCTCACTCCAACTATGACATTCCTCATTCTCCTTTAAGTTGGCACAATGCCAAATGAAAAGAATTTCCTTGGGCCCCCACAGTTTCTATGAGTTGAGGGCAGGGGTGTGAAATAGAGGCAGTCATACCCATCCCTACCATTCTGGGATTCTTCCTAGACAGCCCACTTTGGTTTTATTATTTCATAGAAAACAGTAGTGAAAATGTCATGGCTACACCACTTGGGATCAGGTAGAAACAAAGAAAGGAGGCAGAGGTCCTAGTGATCAGATCACGGATCTTGGTGGTACCTCTGTGTTCCAACCAGTTGTGGTATCCAATTGCAGATACCAGTCAACGCCCACAAAGCTGAGCTGGTCGCCTTCAGAAACCTGATGGGATGTTCAACAAAACTTAAGTCCTAGACATCATAAGTTGTCCTGCCCAATCTCGGAGACCACCCCAAAGATCCTGTACAGGCAGAAAGGTGCCCACTTCCTTCCATTTCAGAGACATGAAGAGCCTAAATTGGCTTAACCCAGGAAGCCAAGCAGCAGCTCTATGAAGCTAAAAAGTCTACCCAATGACCCCATTCAGGAAAGAAGAATCCTACTTCTTTAGATTTTAGAGAAATGAATGGATGACACCAGTTTGACCAAGAAAGTCAAACAGTGGCTCCAGTAAGCCAATAAGCCCTCCTAACAATTTTGCACAGGCAGGAAGACTTCCACCTCTGCACATCTCAGAGAACTGTAGCCAGCTTGATCCAGGAAGTCAAGCAGTGGTTCCACTCAGCCTAAATCTTAGTTGTTCCACTCAATGGAACCTAAATCTCAGGGGTTCCAACCAGCCTAAAAGCCCACCCAATAACTTTCCCATTTCCACAAATTTGGAGAAGCATAAGAGCTAGACCTGCTTGAACACGGAGCAAACAGTCACTCAATTTTGCAAAGAGACCCATCCTGTGGCTCCACCTTGACAGGTAGTCAATTGTCAATCATGCATTTCTAAAGAATATAGCCTCTCTTCTGACCTGTCCTGAGCAGCAATTCTGCCTAAACTTGGAGTCCAGCCTGAAGCCCTGCCCAACTATAGATCCCAAAGAGATGAACTGGCCATCCAGGGAATATATCTTGTGACTAGTCTGACCAGAAGCTACTACAGTATCCAGCCAGAAACTATGCCTAATAGCAGACCCCAGCCACTAGAGAGCAGAGCCCAACCAGTAGCCCCACCTGACATTTGAGCAAAAGGTAGTGACTCAGTCAACTAGAGAACTCACAACAAGTTCTACCTGTCTGGGGTTGTTACCAGCTGTCCCTTCCAGTACCACAGGCTAGGCTAAATAGTGAAGATCCATCCCTGCCAAAGAACACCTGTTAGGCTAGAAGAGGGGGCTTCTGTCTCAAATATACAGACAACAATGCAAAGACATAATAATTACAAAGAATAAGGGAATCATGACACCTCTAAAAGAAAGTAATCAAGCTCCAATTTTCTACCTCAAAGGAATGTACATTTATGAAATGACTGATGAAGAGAATTCAGAATAATACTCAAAAAAGTTCAGTGAACTATAAGAAAACACAGACAGGAAATTTCATGGAATTTGGAAAACACAAAATAAGTTTGACAAAGCAATAAAAAAAATTTTTAAAAATCAGATAAAAACCCTAGAAATAAAAAAATACAATTACTGATCTGAAAAACTCAAAAGAATCCTTCAACAACAGATTCAATTAAGCAGAAGAATCAATTAGTTGGAAGACAGATATTTAAAATTATACAGTTAGTGAGGAAAAAACACAAAAGAAGAAAGAAGGCCTATAGGAATTAAGGGACAGCAGCAAAGGACTGAACATAATGGGGAACTGCAGAAGGAATAGAAAGCAGAAGGGCCAGAAAAGAAAGATATTCAAAGAAATAATGGCTGAGAAATGTCTTTCTGGGGATGCATGCCAACAGCCAAGGACAGAAAGCACAGAGGTCTCTAATCAATGCAACCCAGAAAGAAGTTCATCAAGGCACATAATGAACTATCAAAATCAAAAAATAAATAAAATTCTGAGAGCAGCAAGACATAAGAAACATATCACATACAAAGGAATGACAATGTGACTATAAGCAGATTTCTCAGCAGAAACCTTGTATGCCAGGAAAAAGTGGGATGATATATTCAAAGTGTTAAATAAATAAAAAAAAAAGACAAACAACAAAGAATACTTTATTCAGCAAAGCTATCTTTCAGAAATGAAGGAGAAACAAAAAGTTTCTCATAAACTAAAAGCAAAGGGAGTTCATCACTGGTATACTCACCTTATAGGAACTTATAAAGCAAGTTTTTAAACGGAAACAAAAAGCTGTTAATTAATAATATGAATCATAAAAAAGCAAAAAAAATACATTGTGTAAGTAAAACAGTCATATTCAGAATACTCTAAAATTGTAATGATGGTAAGACCTAGTATGAAGGTTTTATACTAGTATGAGAGTTTAAAAAAACACTATTAATAAATATAGCTAAAATTGTTAGGGATACATATTATACAATATGAAAATTCTGACATCAAAAATATGAAATGTAGAGGACAGAGTAAGTACAAAGTAGAGTTAAATGCAATCAAAGTTAGTTTTTCACTTTGAAATAACTTGAAATAGACAGTTATAAGATGTTCTACATAAGCCTCACGGTAACCATAAAGAAAAAATATTTAGTGGAAATACAAAACAAAAATAAAAAGATTCAAAGCATACTAGCACAGAAAACCATTAAATCACAAGAGAAGAAAAAAATACAGTATCTACAAAATAACAGAAAACAACAAAAATGGCAACAGTAAATCCTTACCTATCAATAATTACCAAGAATGTAAATGAATTGGATTATCTGAGACATAGAGTCACTAAATGTGTAATAAAACAAGTAGCCCCAATTATAGGCCTACTAGAGACTTACTTCACTTTTAATGACACACATAGACTGTAAATTAAGGGATGGAAGGGATATTTTATGCAAAGGGAAACCAAAAGATAGCAAGGGTAGCTATACTTATATCAGACAAAATAGACTTCACACCAAATACAGCATAAAGAGACAAAGGATATTCTGAATAATAAAAAGGTCCACAGAATATAACAACTATAAATATATATGTACCCAACAAGAGAGCACTTAAATATATAAAACAAATAGTAAAGATCTGAAAGGAGATAAATATTAGAATATAATAATTGTAGGGGACAACAATATCCCACTTTCAACAATGAAAAGATCATTCAGACAGAAAATTAATAAGGATATGTTGTACTTGAACAATACTTTAGGCCATATGGACCTCACAGACTCATACAGAACATTCTGTCCAACAGCAATAGAATACTTATTCTTCTTAAGCAGATGAAATATTCTGCAGGACAGATCTCACATGTTAGAGCACAAAATAAACCTCAGCAAATTTATGATATTAAAATTATATTAAGTATCTTTTCTGTCACATAGTGTAATATATAATTAAACATCAATAACAGGAGAAATTGTGGAAAAAATATAAATACATGAAAATTAAACAATATGCTACTAAAAGACCAATAAATCAATAAAGAAAAGGAAAATTTGTTAAATATTTTGTCACAAATAAAAATGGGAACACAACAGCAGGCCTTAGGAGAATGTTTGTAATGATAAATGCCTACATCAAAAAAAGAAAAAACATTTCAAGGGAACCATCTAGTGTTACATCTCAAGGAACTAGAAAAAGAACAAACTCAGCCTTAAGTTAGCAGGAAAAAAGTGATAATAATAAAGATAGAGCAAAAATAAATAAAAGAGATTAGAGGACAACACAAAACACAAATAAAACTAAGAGTTGGTTTTTGGGAAAGATAATTAACAAATATTTAGGCACAGTAAGAGAAAAGAGAAGACTCAAATAAAATATAAATGAAAAAGGACACATTACAACTGATAACACAAAAATACAAAGAGTAAGAGACTACCTCAAACAATTATAAGTAAATTAATTAGGTAACCCAGAATAAATGTATAAATTCCTAGATAAATACAAACTACCAAAATTGAACCATGAAGAAATGAAGAAATGGAAAATAGACAAGAGCAATAACAAGTAAGGAGAGTGAATCAGAAATAAAAACTCTCCCACCAAAGAAAAGTCTAGGACCTGACGGTTTCGTGGCTGAATTCTACCAAATATTTAAAAAACTACAAGAAAATAAACTGTATTACAAGAACATTACACTACAAGAAAAGAAAATTACCAATATCTTTGGTAAAAGAAAAGACCAGTATCTTTCAGAAACATAGATGCAAAAGTCATCAACAAAATACTAGCAAACCGAAAAACAAAAGGATAATCTACTACGACAGATGCAAGGATGATTCAACACATACAAATCAACAAGTGCTGTACATCATTACTAACAGAATGAAAGACAAAACCATATAATCTCATTCAGATGCAAAAGAAAAGCACTTGACAAAATTCAGTATCCTTTCATGCTAAAACTCTCACCTTAGGTGCAGAATAAACTTACTTCAATACAATAAAGGTCATATATGAGAAACATTATGCCACAGTTAACAGTATAGTTAATGCTGAAAAACTGAAAGCCTTTCTATAAGTTCCAAAACAAGATAAAGATGCCCACACTTACCACTTCTATTTAATACAATATTGGAAGTCCCTCCCAGAGCAATTAGCAAAGAGAAAGAAATAAAAGACATCCAAATAGAAAAGAAGTGAAACTCTGACTGTTTGCAGATGACATGATCTCATGTATATAGAAAGCTGTTAATACTTGAAAAAAAAAAATGCAATAAGGTTGCAAAATACAGAATCAATACACAAAACTCAGTAGCATTGCTATATACTAGCAACATACCTGTGAAAAGGAACTCAAGAGGACAATTACATTCATGATAGCAGTAAAAATATTTGGGAATAAATTTAATCAAGAAGGTAAAAACCTATATAGTGAAAACTGTAAAACACTGATAAAAAAAATTGAAGACAACACAAATATATAGAAAGATATCTCATGTTCACATATTGGAAGAATTAGTATTGTTAAAATGCCCCTTCTACTCAAAGCAATCTATAAATTTAATGCAATTTCCATCAATATTCTAAAGTCATTTTTCATAAAAATAAAAAATATTGTTAAATTTGTATGGAACTGCAAAAAACCTTGAATAGCCAAGGCAGCCATGAGTGAAAAGAACAAAGGCTGGTGGCATCACAGTACCTAATTTCAAACTACACTACAAAGCTATAGTAATAAAAACAGCACGGTACTGATTAGAGAGAGAGAGAGAGACATACACAAACATACCCAAAGACCAACAAAACAGAGTAGATAGCTCAGAAATGAACACATGCATATACAGTCTATTGATTTTTGACAAAGGTGCCAAGAACACACAATGTGAAATGGATAGCTTTTTCAATAAATGGTGCTGGGAAACTTGGATATCCACATTCAGAAGCATGAAATTGGGGTCTAATCTCACACCATATATAAAAATCAACTTGAAATGGACTAAAGACTTAAACACAAGACCAAAAGCTATAAAACTACTAGAAGAAAGCTGAAGAAAAACTGCACAACATGGGCAACGATTTCTCAAATCTGACTACATAAGTACAGGGAACAAAAGCTAAAGTAGACAACTGTGATCAGACCAAACCCAAAAGGAAACAACAGTAGGAAGAGACAATCTACAGACTGGGAGAAAATATGTGCATGCCATATACCCGATAAGAGGTTAATATTTAAAATATTTAAGTAGCTCAAACATTTCAATTACAAGAAAACAAAACAAACAAAATAAAAAAAATTAAAAACGGCAAGGGACATAAATACACATTTCTCAAAAGAAAAAATACAAATGGCCAACAAGTGTATGAAAAAATGCTTAATATCAGTAATCACTAGAGAAATGCAAATTTAACCTACAATAAGATACCATCTCACACCTGTCAGAATGGCTACTACTAAGAAGGTAAAAAATAAGAAATGTTGGCAGGATGTGGAGAAAAAAACTCTTGTGCACTGTTGGTAGGAATATGAATTAGTACACTGTGGGAAACTGTATGGTTGTTTCTCAAAATCTAAAACTAGAAATACCATGTAATTCGGAAATCCCACTTCTGGATTTTTTTCTTGTTTTTCTTTTTTTTTTTTTTTTGAGACGAAGTCTCGCTCTGTGGCCCAGGCTGGAGTGCAGTGGCTGGATCTTGGCTCACTGCAAGCTCCGCCTACGGGGTTTACGCCATTCTCCTGCCTCAGCCTCCCTAGTAATTGGGACTACAGGCGCCCGCCACCTCGCCCTGCTAGTTTTTTGTATTTTTTAGTAGAGACAGGGTTTCACCGTGTTAGCCAGGATGGTCTCGATTTCCTGACCTCCTGATCCGCCCGTCTCAGCCTCCCAAAGTGCTGGGATTACAGGCTTGAGCCACTGCGACCGGCCCACTTCTGGATATTTACCCAAAAGATTTAAAACCAGTTTTTCAAAAAGATGTCTGCACTCAGTCCCATGGTAATTGCAGCACTATTCACAATAGCTAAGTTATGGGATTAACATAAGTGTCCATCAACAGATTTATTGTTTAAGAAGATGCAGTATATATACACAACAGAATACTATCAACCTTTAAAAAAGAAACTGTCATTTGCAACCACATGGATGGAAGTGGAGAACATTATGCTAAATGAAATAAGCCTGGCACAGAAAGACAAATACCACAGGTCCTCACTTACATATGGAATCTAAACAATTGAATTAGAAGCAGAGTAGAATTGTGGTTAGAAAAGACAGGGTTGGGGGAATGGGGAAATAATGATCACAAGACATAGAAATCTCAGACAGGAGAAATATGTTTTCATTTTTATTTTTTAGTTCTATGGGAATGTGGTGAATATAGTTAATAATGGGAATATTGTACATTTCAGAACTGCTGAGTAAATTCCAAATGTTCTCACCATAAAAAATTAAGTACTTGAAGAGATGTATATGTTAACTAGATTGATTTAAATATTTCATATTGTATTCATAAGTTAAACATCACTTTGTACCCCCATAAACTTATATAATTAAGAATTGCCATGGCTGATGCCTGTAATCCCAGCACTTTGGGAGGCCGAGGCGGGAAGATTGCCTGAACTCAGGGGTTTGAGACCAGCCTAGCCAACATGGTGAAACCCTGTCTCTACTAAAAACACAAAAATTAGCCAGGCCTGGTGGCATGTGCCTGTAATCCCAGCTAATCAGGAGGCTGAGGCAGAAGAATTTCTTGAACCTGGAAGGCAGAGGTTGCAGTAAACTGAGATTGTGCCACTGCACTACATCCTGGGCAACAGAGTGAAACAGTGTCTCAAAAAAAAAAAAAAAAAAAAAAAAAAAAAGTCAATTTACTAAAACCTTTTTCAAGAAAGAAAATACCATTAGTTGAACTAAGATCAGGATCTGTAGATAGACAGCTATCATTTGGTGCCTTACAAAATTAGTAAAAGAACAGTAAAAAAGAAATCATATTTAGAAGATAGCTTCAAATTTAAAGAAAAAAAAAATCAATAACCTCCAGCAGACAATACAGATTGCTTTTAAAAGAGAAGAATGACTGATGGGTAACTTCTCTAGAATACTAAGTAACAAAAAACAGTAAGTAGTTACCTAAGACTCCTGGCTGTCAGAGAAACAAAAAAGGAGACATTGTACTATGTGCAAGGACTTTGAAAGTAGTGCAATTAATGGAAACTTTCTTGGGGGGGGGAAACTGTTTACAAACTAGAAACTTAATTTGTCCAGTGATTAAATGAGTAAGGTTGTGGGAGAAGGAAGAAGAATGGGAACTCCTTTATTCATTCAATGACTATATTTCAGGAACTTACCTTATGCCAGACTCTAAGCTATATATAAAGATAAGAATATATAGACTTTTTTCCCCTGATGGAATATGTAGTTAGGCAAGACAGACAAATACATATATACAGAAATGCATTCATAAAATAAAAATCTATGAAAAACAGACCCATTAGCATCAAAATAAATTCAGCATTAAAATTTTCAGGCACAAAATATCTTTCAAACTATGTAAAATATTTAAATAAATACTTATAAACTCATGAAAATAAGAAAGCAAGACAAGGCTCTCACAATGAGAGCCTTGAAACATAAAATAACAAACAGAAATGAGACTTGAAACGCAAAAGACGGATTTTTTGCAAATGAAAAGCATTGTTGAACATAAAGAAAAAAGAATCTCAAAAGCAATAGATTAGATGCAGTTGAAGAGAGAATTACTGAAACTGGAGAAATAATTAAGGAAATTACTCAGAATATATATTAAACAGACAATGAAATGGAAAACGTGGTAGGAAGTTAAAAGATTTGGCAGATACAATAACATACATTTAATCAGAATCCCATAAAGGGAGAATAAAAACAACGGCAAAAAATAATAATAATTTATGGTTGTAAATTTTCCACCAATTATAGAACAAAAATTCATCAAGGAAACCTAATGAATTTCAAGGTGGATTTAAAAAAATCCCAACAAGTAGATGAACTGTAAGGAAACTGAAATACTAACTAGAGGCAATCTTAAAGCAACAAGAAGGAATACATCAAAACAGACCAACAATTAGCCTGGCAGTGTCTCTCCCAAAAATAATGGTAGCAAGAACACAGTGACAGTATTTTCAAAGTGCTAAAATCAAAATAAAAACTACCCCACCCCTCAACAAAGCTATCAAACTAGAATGTTTACAACGCTCCCCCCTCCACACACCATTATTTTTCAAGGTTAGAAATAAAATACTGCCTCCTTGAAATAAAATATGAAAGTGTATCCTTAAAATCCCTTCTTACACTAAAGTCTGCAACTCACATGGAAGGAAAATAATCTCTGAATCAAGGTCCAAAGAGCAGGAAGGCGTGAAAAATTTTAAAATGATTTTAAAATAAGTACATAAATCTAAACACAGCACTGTCCAGAAAATTACAAATAAGTAACATGTAAATATAAAGGATATTTAAAATAACAAAATCAAAATACTGGATAAGAACAGTAGCATAAAAGTTAGGAAGTAAATGATCAAACTTGAAATGCTCTAAGACAGATAAAAGTGTTGGGAGAGTAAAATACTGACTTCAGATTTTCAAATAAATATGCACAGAAAAATTTTAAGAGACTGCTCAATGCATAAAAATAGGATGTGAAACTTCTAACAAGTAGAGAGAAATTGGAGTAAAAACAGTGGGGATCTCAGGTGGCTAAAGCCAATGGAGACTCTCAATACTTTCTCCAAAAATAGTACTGAACAAGATCAAAGTAGACACACACACACACACACACACACACACACACACACACACACACACAACCTTTGATATCATTGAAGACAAAAAAAAAAAAAAATACCCAAACTTCAAAGTAACTGCAAGTTAAAGAAAATAAGAAAAAAACCAGCAAATCTCAATGAGCAATTTCTCCTTCTCCTGTTCTGCCATAAATGTTTGTGTGGCAACTAAGGGCAAGCTGAAAAAATATGAAAAGAAAGGGAGCTACTGATTGGTATAAACTTTATTTAAAAACCACCACCAAAAACAGTAATCCTGACTTAAATGTGAAAATACTAAAATGTGTGAAGGTATAACCAGCAAGACTTTAAAGAAGGGACTTATGCTTGATGTGGCAGACTTCTCCTGGAGAAAACACACACACACATACAACAAGAACAAAGGAGAAGAAATCTTTGGCAACAGAGTAATGAAGAGGAAAAGGAAAAAAATTAGGGTCCTGAAATACAAAAGACAACCAAACAACTGGAGAACACATAACTCCTTTCTCCACCATTAAATAAGATTAATTAACTAAAGAAGCCAGATACTGCTACAGTGACAGAAGAGGGCAGCATTGAATTAGGTATCTTGTAAACCCTAGTCAAATCCACAAGAAATTAATCAGAGAGAACTTAATAAATGTATAGTTATTACATAAAATTCAATTATCTCAATTAATGACTCCCCTGCTCTTCAAAAAACAATGAGGCAAAAGACTAAGGTAACACTCCAAACTGAATAGCCTTTGACTATCTGACTTTCAAAACTATGTTAATGTTTAGCACACTCCAAAAAAATAATTAGAATCAAGCAGGATGGAGTGGGAATACTCCAAAATCGATTAACAATATGAAATGAACCAAAATATACTGTAAACAAAGAACCAAACTGAAGAAGGTAGCCCTAACTAAATTTGGAAATTAGTATTTTGATTCAATATTCTAAGACAAAGAGCTATATATAAAACTATCATAGTAATTAGTATTATTGTTTTCTAAGAGATATGGGTTAGCAATTCTGAAAGTATACTATGTGTATGCTGTGTTGAGTAAGATACTGTTGGAGAGAGGGATTACATATCAGAAAAAGGAGAGCTAGAAAATTCTATGATGTTGGAATGAAAAATAGAGATATCAACAAATGGTTTCTTTTAGCCAGATTATAAATTACATATAAATATCCTCAGTTACAAATGTAGAAACAGGTATAGATGAGTATTTCTACGTATAAAAACAGATATATTCCTAGTCCTGTTCACTTTGAAAGGGCTTACAAACTGTGACATGCAAGTTGCAATGAGCACCCTTAGTGCTCAGGATCTTGGTTTCTAAATACCAATCTTTAAAAAAAGAAATTTAGGTTTCTTGCAGAAATTGCTCATTTCAAACCTGGATGAAGAAAAAATCTGAAATATCTTTTGGTGCCAGAATATAGGGAAATCCTCAAAATCTGATGAGAACAGTGTTAAAGACAACATAAGGCAACATGAAGGAGCTCCCAATCACATGTGGGAAAACTGGAGCAACAAAATCCTAAGACTATGGAACAGAATCCATAAAATAAGACTAAGACTAATGAGTTCATTCAGACAGATTAGATAGATAGAAAGGGGAAAAGAGCAGAAAGAGATAGATGGCACCAAAGGGAAAGATATTCTTTATTGTAAAATTGCAATTAATACATTTGGAAAGAATGATGGGAACAAAAAACCACTATGTGACAAGCAATACTATATAAAAGCTTCCAACATATGCTAAAATTATCATGCGATGGTATGAGTAAAAATTGGGATATTTACATGGTTTACAAATATTTTATCATAATTATTAATTATAAAGGTAGTAATATATTTTCAGTGGAGAAACCCAGCAGATGCCACTTTAACCAAGTGATCTAGGTTAATATCAGCAGTAGTGAGACAGACATCATATGATTCCTGATATGATGCACTGAGAAGGATATAACACTAATTCAGTGGCATTCTTGCCTAAATGCATTTATTCATGAGAAAACAGCAGAGAAATCTAAATAAGAGACATTATACAAAACAAGTCAGTATTTGCCAAAAGTACAAAGTCATGAAAGACAAAGAAAGAATGAGTGGCCAGGCGCAGTGGCTCACATCTGTAATCCCAGCAATTTAGGAGGCCTAGGCAGGTGGATCACCAGAGGTTAGGAGTTTAAGACCAGCCTGACCAACATGGCAAAACCCCATCTCTACTAAAAGTACAAACATTAGCCAGGCCTGGTGGCACTTGCCTGTAATCCCAGCTACTCAGGAAGCTGAGGCAGAAGAATTGCTTGAACCCAGGAGGTGGAGGTTGCAGTGAGCCAAGATTGCACCACTGCACTCCAGCCTGGGCAACAGAGTGAGACTCCATCAAAAAAAAAAAAAGGGGGGGGGAAGGGAAAGGGAAAGCAAAAGGGAAAAGGAAAGGGAAAGGTCACTATTGCCCATACAGGTCAGTTCCAGAGTCCTCAGTCTTGGTCCTCCAAATATGCAACATTTCCCTTGTGGTATTGTAACTTACTTCCCCACCTTTGAGTTCTGGAGTGACTGTCTCCTAAATGTGCCAAGACATGAGTAAGCTTTAGAACATAACAGGTCAGTGTCAAGGTGGTAAGAAGTTTCTGTATTCTAATGTAATTACATATCCCAAAATCATGCCATTAAGATCATCCAACTAACTTCCTTTCCTCAATAAATCTTCATCAGGATTTTGAATTGGCTCTTAGAACGTATCCATTCATTAAGTACTTACAAGGTCTCAGCTCCATGCCAACCACTGTTCTATATCAACTCCTCATGAACTGGTCACCACATCCAGCCAATTTTGGGCACACCAGCCAAGAAGAAGTTTCACTTCTGTCCCTCTGAGGCCCAGACTGTAGAAGGTCTTACCAAGATGGGGCCGCCTTGTGTAGCCTTTTCTCATAGAGTAGAAATCCAGCCAACCAAGAACACATCTCACTCGGCCTGTGGGACATACTGTGCCTGCACTGCTCCTACACGTGACTACTGGCATTGGGTTAGACTGATCTGAATCCTAGACAAGGAGCCAGAAAACATGCATCCAAGCCCTGCTACTTACAAATTGTGCTCTTGAATAGTCACTTAGCATCTCTTCTTTGACTTCTTGTCTTTAAAAGAAAGTACAGAGGCACAAATACCAATCCCAGTGTGTAGCCTGCTTCCTGAGAGTCAGCACAAGTGAGATAATGTGTGAATCAATAAAATGCTGGACAAAGGAAAGAACTAGGGCTGCCTGGGATTCCTTTTCATTGATAGTTAAGATGAATTCATGACTGTTAGCTGTGATGTCTGCAGTGTCTGAGGATGACTAGAAACAAGGTTTCCCAAGGCATTGCTTTCTACCATGTCAGCTCTGAAGAAGTTGGCTAATGAAAACTAAACCTGAAGTATAAATCCTAGCATTATGGAGCTCAAATGGATAAGCTTTTGTTTTTAAGACATTGATTATTTCTGACCTAAAGACCTCCTTGGTTTAGAGATACGAAGCCTGGGCAGTAGTTGTGTCCTCAGGGGCCTTGCTCAGCTGAGGGAGGAGGGAACCTTTGAAAACAGATCAGAGATAAGAGAAGGTACAAGGAGGGCCATGGGCTCACCTGGGCCTGTGCCCTCATCCTCAGACAACCTCTGCCCCATTCACTCACTTGTTTGCCTGGTCTCCGAAGGAGTCTTTCTTGATGCCCCAGCCCCACAGCCAGCTCTATGCTCATTCCTGTCCCCAACTTCCAGTCTTGATTAAAACCCACATTTTCCAACCATGGACTGTCCTAGATTCATCACTTAACTGCTTTATGAGACTCAAAACAATTTCTAATTATAGGGAAGGCTACTATGTGCACAGATGGTAAGACAAGGACTGTGCCCTCTACATCATGTGGCTCCTTTGTCCAGCCCTGAGCAGGCACACAGTAGGATCATAGAAAGTGGGTGCTGAATTGAATCATACATCTCATTGGTAGACCATGTTCATTTTCAGTGTTTCCATTAAATCTAAAAATCTGAAAAAAATTTAAAAAAAAGAAAAACACCAAAATCCTTAAACAGCTAAGAAATAAAAAAACAAAGACAGCAAAAAATAAGGTGAGATATACAAGTCCAAATAATTTTCCAATTTAAATAAATGTAAATAGACAAAACTTGAGGTGAAAACACAGAGATTGTCAAGATGGATTAAAAACTAAATGTAACCATATGGCCTTTATAACAGTCATACCTAAAGCACAGGGACCCAAAAGTCTGAACGTAATTTAAAAAGATATGCCAGACCAGGTATGCACCAAAAGAAACTTTGGTTCACTATGTTCACCATAAAATACAGACTTTAAAACAAAAAGCAGTATTATAGAGTGTCACTACAAAAGTTATAAAAAGTTTAATTCACCAGAGGCTGGTTTTGGATGTTAGGAGCAATGAAGTATGCTTTGAATAAATCTGAAATGCCAGGAAGACATCTAAGAGAAGGTATCAAGTAGACAGTTGTATATGTCGAGTCTGGAACACGGAAGAGTCATTTGAAAATCAAGGGTGTTTAAGTCCTTAGAGGTGTGCAAGAATTCCTAGGGATCACACAGGAGTGTCTTAAGAATCTTCAGTATTTAGGAATCTAGTGGAAGTCAAGCTGGCCTAAAGAGTCCAACAAGGAGCAGACATGTTTTACAGAAAGAAGCCAGAACACTGTTGTGTAATGGAACCTGAGATTAAAAAGTCATAAAGAAGAAAATGGTACCTTGTTAACCATTAGTATTTACAGAGTATTACTAACAAAGCCTTTCTCCTTGATCAAACTGTAATCAGGCTCCTTTAAGCCCTTTAGGTTTTGACCTTGGTCAGGTCTGTATCATCCAGTTTTATCAGGAATCTTGCTAAATTAATTTAGCAAAAATTCTCCACCCTCAATATCTTATCTACCTCAATATCTGATCAAATTTCTCATCCCCCACCATCTTTCAGGTGCTATCTCATCACCCTGGTCTGCCTTCAATAAGAATCCCATCAAGTGCGTTTAACCAGAATCACCCCTCACCCCTAATGTTTCTCTTAGTGATTATAAAACATTAAATCCAATCATTGTACTATATAGATGTCAGCACTTAAAGAAGGGCAAACAAATTTATGGTAGGCTTTTAGAATCAAATTTATGAGGATTTTGTAATGTCTCAAAGAATGGTAGAAAAGGCTATAATGTCATTGTTCTCCAAATCTTTATTTCCACCCACCGGCTCCTCATCTTGTTCCTTGGCTATAAATCCCGACTTTTCCTTGCTGTATTCAAAGTTGAGGCCAAACTATCTCCCCTACCACAAAACCTCATTGAAGTCATCCCTTGAATAAAGTCTTCTTTGCTATCTTTAACAAGTATTAAAATAACATTCAACATTATAGAAAAAAAGAATTGGTTATAAAGAGATAGACAATTGTTCTTAATAGATTATGAAGCAAAGCAACATGACTAATAATTCTGCAAAGATAAGGATTTTAAAATTACATTATTTAAAGTGTATCATAGAACCTGGGAATGTAGAGAGATAATGATAGGGCTGAAAGTGGTAGTGAATTTCTCATTTTACATAATGACAAGCCAATATATATTAAATTATCAATGATCTTAATAAGAAAAAAATATACATAGAGAACAAAAACAATCAGCAATAGTATAAAACAAGCTTATGTCTTACAAAATGACTAGGGATAGAAGGTAATAAAACTTGAATAACTTGTCCAAACTCACATAGGTAGTGACTGAAAAACCCAGATTTCAAACCAGAATTGAAATCTAGAGAGTCCAACCACTTCATAGCTACGTTAGAAATATTATCTGAGAAAACATGCTTTTAAATGACTATTTGAAGTTTAGATTCATTTGTTATTTTATGTAATTTTATATCAAATTTCAAAATAGAATCCCTGTCTTGAGATTTTAAATGATCTGGCAGCAGAAAATTGGCTGTGTGGTCTAATACACATTCACATCTCCACAGTATGTATAACTTGCCTCCAGGAATACCCCCTCCACCTCCCAAAAAAGAAAAAAAATTACCTAGTTAATTTATGTTTACAATGTGAATATAGACTAATGAGAGAATCAAATCTCTTGGGTCAATAATAATAAAAACCTTAACTTGAAAATTGGGACACTAATGATTCCCGAATTTGCAATATCCAGACAAAACGCAGAAATAAGCATTTTTTTCAGTGAATATTGATGGAGGAATAAAAAAGACTTCTGTAAAACAGATGTAATGGACATAAAGCAAATATTTATTGAGTCAAAATGTCATTTTCTCTTATAGTTTATATTGTCACACATATGCATTACAAAGGTAGGCAGGAAGCCTTGTCAACTTCAGGAACTGTCATGCCATAAAATGATAAGCCATAGGGAAAAACAAATACCAGAATCAAGTTGCTAAAGCAAAGGCAAAAATAAAAATTTAAACCAAAACATACATTGATTTGACTGTCATGGTTGGTCGGGTTTGGCATGATCCCTGGCAGGATCTGTTTTATATTGAGAAATGATGAACATTTGCTTTCTCTGCCGACATGTTTTCAGTGAGGTGTAGGACATAGGAAACACTAAGGAACATTTAATTATTGCTCCAGCATTATAATAAACTGAAAGAGATCTGGGGAAAATACAAAAAAGCAGCACATTACAAATCTCCTCTGGCACCCTGGAAACCCTACAAAGGAAATGTTAACATGTTTTCCATTCACTCAGCCTAGGGCATAATTCTCCCGTTTCCTGGATATACTAATTTCATAAAGAATAATTTAACTGTTATATAGAACACACACAATCAAAAGGAAAAGAAGGGCTAGGGCTACAAAATCTTTCTTCCTTTTAATTGTTTATTCATTCTGATTGGGATTGGAAGGCCTTTAAAAGACAAATGTCTGGCAGCTATAAATAATTAAAATACTGGCAAAGAACAATAATAATTACAAAAAAGAAAGAGTCCATCTTGATTATACACATTTCCAATGAAAAGAATGAGAGACACCACTGAATACTAAACTTAGAAAATAAAAAAACAATTGATAATCTTTATAGGAGCATGTTGTAAGACAATTAAAAGTCAACATGTTCAATAAGAAGTTCTTATAATTACACACATCATTCTTATAAAAACATACTCCTCTTACAGAATAAAATATTTATTTCCATAACATGAAAAATGAAAGGAAAACTTGCACTGAGAACCCCATCCCACTCAGATTTGTTTTGTTTTACTGTCTTACTTGGAAATAAGTCATCATGGCAGGCACAAAAATGAAGCAAAAACATAAACTCATCTAGATTATCTATGAAAACTATAGCTTACACTGCTATTCTTGACGCTACTGTACTCCTTTTTAAAACAATGGTAGGAGTTTAGGAAGAAAGGGTGGGAGAGCTTTGTCTAATTGGTATGGGAGAAACTGGAGGGCCTGCTCTTCATGTTTTCAATAATCAATGCAGGAAGAATATACTGATTTACAATATTTTCAATATGAGGTGACAACTTCTTTGTGCACCCCTTTATAGCATATTAACCTTTCTGCCATTCATGAGTTATATAGCATAGAGAAGGAATCAAGTAGGTGTTTTCAGAAGGAGGCAAAACAGATTTGTTTCAAAAATAGTAAAAAGTGTCTTGGTTTTAGCAAGGCACAATTTAGGTATGAGGTTATGGGGCACTTAAGGCGATGCAAAGATCTTTTAATATCTTATAGTTTGGCTGCTTGTTGATCAAAAAAGTTACGAGAAATTATAAATATAACTGATATATGCTATAGTTTAATATGCTTGAAATTTAAACACCCTAAGACATGACTTTAAGCTTATAAGTGCTTATTTTTCTTCCCTTCAAAACAAAATAATTAGTTTTCATTTTCTTAGGCCTAATGTGTTTCCAATTTCTAGGGTGCATAAAACAGTAGGAAATCCATTTAAATTGGAGAAGAAGAATATCAAATATAGATAAGCCATAAGAGACTCAAATTTAAAATAAGTCCAAAGGCAAACTATGTTAGACTCATGAGAATTTGTACATCAGGAAACAAAATGCAAAAACTCCAGTGACTTAAGCTCTGTCCAGCAATACTCATTTTCACATTAATCACAAGAAGCCAAGGATAGTTTCAAAAAAAGAGTTTTATAGCTCTTAGCAGGGGACAACCCAACATGCTAGGCCACTCAGTAAATATCATGTAATGGTGATGATAAACTCAAATATATGGATTGTATGCCAAATTGTATGGTACCTAAGAGGCATGGGAAGAAGTCACTGCAGCACACTAAACTCTGTAAATCCACGAGTCGAGGATTTAAAGGAGATTCTAAATTTGTGATTGTTTAACTGTTTTACTTACAATTTTTCACATTTTAGAAAAACACCTAAACAAACAAAAATATGGAAAGGTCTTCTCTAACACCAGTCATTTTATAAAATAAAACTTTATTTAAAAATGTGAATTAAATTTAACTTAAATAACAAACATTCATCCTATTTCTTAATTTCTGCTCATCGCTTTTCAAAACCCACGTAGACATCCATACTGACATTTAAAACAAAATGCCTTAGGTTGATTTCATATCTTGGCTATTGTGAACAGATCTTCAATAAACATGGAAGTGCAGATATCCCTATCACATACTCCTTTCCCTTCCTTTGGATAAATAACCAGTAGTTGGATTGCTGGATCATATGGGCTCAATTTTTTTTTTTTTTTTTAAGGAAACTCGATACTGTTTTCCATAATGGCTGTACTAGTTTACATTGCCCCCAATGGTGTGTAAGAGTTCCATTTTCTCTGCATCCTTGTTATTGCCTTTTTAATAAATAGCCCTTCTAACTGGGATGAAATATCTCATTGTGGTTTAGATTTGCTAATGATTAACAATGTTGTACATTTTTTCCATGGAATTTTTTGGCCATTTGTACTATTTTGAGAAATGACTTTCAGATTAAACTGTACTATATATATGCAATGGAATACTATTTAGCCATAAAAAAGAATGAAATTCTGTCACTTGTGATAACATGGATGATCCTGGAAAATACTAAATAGAGTAAGTCAGGCAAAAATAAATTTGAAGATAATGTAAGAAAACTATTGTATATTTTCAAATAGCTATAAGAGAGAATTTTGAATATTCCAACACAAAAAAAAAGATACATGTTTGAAATGCTGGATATGCTAATTACCTTGATTTAATTATAACACATTGTATACACGTATCAAAATGTCACATTGTACCCATAAATATGTACAATCAAATGTCAATTAAAATAATTTAAAAATAAAATATATATATATAATCCCCTATTTTCATTAAAGAGTGGAAAGAGGAAGATAAAAAGAAAGAATAGCTTTTTTGAAACCAAATCATGCTACTTTAAAACTGTGAATTGGCCGGGTGTGGTGGCTCATGCCTGTAATCCCAGCACTTTGGGAGGCCAAGGTGGGCAGATCACCTTAGGTCAGGAGTTGGAGACCAGCCTGGTCAACATAGTGAAATCCCATCTCTACTAAAAATACAAAAATTAGCCAGGCATGGTGGTGGGTGCCTGTAATTCCAGCTACCTGGGAGGCTGAGGCAGAAGAATTGCTGGAACCCAGGAGGCAGAGGCTGCAGCGAGTCAAGATCGCCCCACTGCACTCCAGCCCAGGTGACAGAGGGAGACTGTCAAAAAAAAAAAAAAAAAAGAAGAAAGAAAAGAAAAAAACAACTGCAAAAAAACGCAAAGCAGAGTTTTTGTTCCTTTAAATATAATAACTTCTTAATTTCTCGCCTGCCCCCCAATTATAAACAGTACCAAGCATAGTCTGTCGCTTACTATGGGGCCGTTTATATAATGTACAATTTATCTAAAAATAGCTTCTCTAATACAACCCAATAGAACAGTTCAGAAGCTGATTAAAAATTAATTCAATGAGTCAACTAGAGAGTAAACACCATAAATTTGAAGACAATGTAAGAAAACTAATAGCCAAGACATGGTATACTCTCAATTGACTAGATCATAAGTAAAGTTATAGTAATGGACCCCCTTTGTAAATAAGCAAGTGTTACAAATCCTAAGTATATCTTTGAAAAAGAAATCATTATTTTTAATCGTATTAAACAGGTTGTCTAATGGGTGATGAGTTCAAAATTTATCAGAAGGCCAATATTTTATCATTGTAAGAATTTATTTCAAAAAATTTTCAAGAAGCTTGATCAAGATGGTAGCCTCAGGACACATGCCTTTGTCATTTTAAATTCCTACAAATATATATTGGTGGTAGCAGTGTTAGACGCACAATAGAAGCACGCCTACACACACATACACATACACACACAAATACATACATAATAATTCTAGAAAAGAAAGGTGAATTCTATGATGTGACAAGGAATTGGAGAATTTCTGAGAAATAGAAAAAAATAAAATTAGACTGGAAACAAAAATCACAGACAAAAACATGCACAAGGTAGGGCTCTATAAAAGCCAACACTGGGTTTATTTAAGCTTCGGGGATGGGGGCAGGAATCAAGAAACAGGAAAAGATCCTGTGACAGTCTTTGAAGTAAGCACCTCTAAAGCTATACTCTTAGCAGTCAATAGGCTCTTCCCCCATTCCCTACGTGCATTAAAGAACTGGCAATAAGTATGTTTATCTACTGTCTAATAAAATCATGTGGGCACTTCATCCAGAGAAATAACAGTGTCTTAGGTTTCCGGGAAATCCTAGAAGGAAAAGGGATTTCTCTATAAAGGAAACAAACTATCAGGATGCAAGGCCCAAATGTCTCACATGTTGTTTGTTCTCTCACCCCAGAACCACTGAGTTCTACTATGGCTAATTTCAAAGATTAACAATACTCAAATGTATATAGAAGGCCAATACCACGAAAGGAAGTCAGTGAATTTAACAAATATTCAAATAAACTGTTGGTAGTTCAAAAAAATAAAGAATGTTCCTAATATAAGGTCCACATCCAAATGAGAATTAAAAATCTTCCATGTCTAAAATATCTAGAATTGCATTTGGAGATACTGAAAACCAAAAATATAATCACTGAAAAACTCAACAGAACATTAAATAGCAGAATGAGTACAGGTGAAGATAAAATTAGTGAGCTGGACAACTGATTCCAGGAGTTCTTCCAGAATACAGAGAAAAAGAAAGACAGAAATACAGATGACAGACACAAGAGTTCAAAAAATGACTGATAACTTACATGATGTGCTTATGAATGAAAGAAATATTAGAGTTTTGTCATATAAAAATGAGAAATAAAAGGCAAAGAACATTGAGCTAATGATTGATTCCCAAATTTGTACAAAGAAAAAAATAGTATGCTACAAGACTCAGAAGTAAATGCCATTTATACAATGAAAATAATGTGAACAGTGAATATTGTGTTAACTAAAAGTTCTAATAATATGCAGACAATGTTCTCTCACTGCATTACATTGTGAGAAAGAAGTATGTATACTAGGGTTTCAAGTTTGGTTCACATATAAAAATCAATCAATGTGATTTAATACATTATGAAGTTAAAAACCAAACAATATAAACTTTGGATGCCAAAAAGCATTTTGCATTATTCAACAACAATCTCTATGAAAACAAACAAAAACTAAATAAAGGAAAAGAGGGATGAGAATCACTGTTTTATCAAGAATTTCTCTTAGAGAAAGAATAATGATGACTGGCATCACTATTAAATGTATCCTTGTACTTGAGTTCTAGGCTAATGTAACAAGAAAAGAAAAATAAATAAGAAGGTTAAATATTAGAAAATAAGAATTAAATGTATCCTCCTTTTCAAACATAATAAGGTATAAAATAAATACTAATATAGGAAGTAGTTGGATAAGAAAAAAAAATCAACTCACAAAACAATGTGAGCTTTCCTATGTAAAGAGAATAACCAATTATGAAATTTAATGTCCTAAAAATTTCCATTCACAAAATTTGGTAGCTTTGAAAACACTGCAAATAACTAGTTACAAAATATAACAAAATCATAATCACAATAGCCAAAACAAAACCAAAACCCATAAAATATTATAATGAAGTATGGAGAGGTGTCAGGTAAAGCACGTATATTGCCAAATTAAAACACATAAATCACCAATAAAAATTAGCAATTGCATCTCAAGACAAGTAACCTGACTATAGTTTTGGAGAGACAAAAATAATAAATCACAAAAAGCTGCTCTAATGTTAAATCTTATTCAGCATTTTAATAGCTAATGTTATTAGTATTCTTACATTGAATTTTTGTTGACTGATGAAACAGTCAAATATTATGTTAATTTTGGTCCCAATTTACACTAAGGAAGTAATGAGTTCATGCAATTTTTGAGGCTGCCATATTCTTTGACTACAGCTACAATGGAATACATTTTACTGTTCTCAAGTATTATGTGGGTCTTTCAGAAGTAACTACACTGTCTTCCACAATGGTTGAGCTACGTTTTACTCCTGCCAACAGTGTAAAAGTGAACAACATACACTGGGCCCTGTTGGAGGTGGGAGGAGGGAGACAATCAGGAAGAATTGAATGTATACTGGGCTTAATACTTAGGTGATGGCATAGTCTGTAGAGCAAACCACCATGGCACACATTTACCTATGTAACAAACCTGCACATGTACCCTCAACCTTAAAATAAAACTTAAAAATTAAAATTTAAAAAGTATTACTTGGGAAAAAAATAAAGATGTACTTTTATAATTAAAAAAAAATTCATCTTGACCTACCCAAATAATACCAGTGATCAAAAGTTCTATTTTATCTTCTTTGTTTCAAAGAAAGGATGCCTGTGGTTAGGGAAATCCAAAGAGTTTTTAAATGAAAAACCTGCTAATCTGGGTCAGAGATAATCTGTGACTTTCAGGTAAGGAGAACATTCAGAGAACTTAGGGTTTCTAATAGAAGAAAGAGAAACCAGAAGATAAATAACAAAGCCAAAGAAATAACTTGACAAGAAAGCTGAACTTTGGCCAGAATATAAAACATGGGATTTAATAGTGATATGAGGTAGAAATGGGGTGGGTGACAGTAAAAGAATCATCCATACCATTTCCAAGATGTTAGCTAGATGGAAAAATTTGTCCCTAGTAACACACCACCTCAGTAGAATTCTGTAATGGACAAAGTTAGAAAAAGCCAAATAGGTTTCAATTATACACAGATTATGATAATTATGGAAACAGAAAGCAAAGTTATTAAGACTAAGGTATAAGATGAGTAGAAAAAAGAAGAGTATAGTAACAGAAACAAATGATCCCAGTAACAGAAAATTATTTTTACTTCATGATTAAATGCATAATATATAAATTATTTCAGTCTTACAGTTCTGTTCCAAACAGGAAATGTTGGTATATATTGCTTCAAGTATTGTAACTAAATCATAAGATTAAAAGCATATGAGTGAAAGATTAAAAATTTCAGTAATTCATCCAATTTTAATTAATATTACCACACCCGCTATTTTCAGGGGAAAATGGCATTGATTTCTCTTGCCACATCGTACATCATGCTCTCCCTTTCTCTCATCTAACCTAATTAGTTCATTTTCAGCCCTCTGATTTTAACATGTCCTCTGTCACAAGACCCTCATGCATGTTGCCTCCCCTCTAGAATGCTCTCTTCTACCTTCAGATCTCTGCTTGGATGCAAAAGTTGCTATTCATTCTATTCCTCTGCCTCAACAAAGTCTTTGAGCTCCTGCCTAGGTCAAATCCATCTGTCTTAGGCTCTCATTATCTCTCTCATTTTTAGCACATCTCTGCCCCAATTTTCTTGTGTTTGAATGGAAAATTTGCTATTCATTCCATTCCTCCTCCTCAAGAAAGTCTTTGATCTCTTGCATTGGTCAAATCCATCCCTCTTAAGCTCTCATTGTGTCTCTCCTTTTTAGCACATCTTTGTCCTAATTTTATGTGTTATTCTCTTCTCGCCTGAAGCTTAATGCCACAATACCAGATATTATGTTACATCATCTGTTTTTGCTCAGAATTCCATCCTGAATATGTGCCATGTTACCGAAACCTGAGGAACTGCTCAGTACATATTTTATTGTCAAGGGGAGGGGAGCTAAGCAAGCTTTGTACAGATTCTGCATAAGTAAAAGTATAAGGAATAGAACTTTGATTTCTGGAACTATTTGTTGCTGAGTTTCTGCAGCTGTTTCAGGATGCAACTTTTTGTCTTTTCCTATAATATTTACAATTCACCTCCCTTCCTCTCACCTGTTCCTTTCCTCATTGGTATCCAATAACAATGACCAGAAAAGACATTTCTATTTGTGGGTTCCAACCCTTCTGATATATAACCACTCCAACTCACAGGACCCATTCTTTCCTGGTTGGTGTCCTAGCTTCACAAGACTGAGGAAGCACACAAATAAATAACTATTGAATTTTTAAAAACTTGTTCCCATTCTACCTTAGATCATCAAAGATTCCATCCATAGCATGCCTATCATATCCCTCAAGAAAATCCATTGTTGGAGGGGGCGGAGCAAGATGGCCGAATAGGAACAGCTTCAGTCTCCATCTCCCAGCCCGAGCGACACAGAAGACCGGTGATTTCTGGATTTTCAACTGAGGTACTGGGGTCATCTCACTAGGGAGTGCCGGACAATCGGTGCTGGTCAACTGCTGCAGCCCGACCAGCGAGAGCTGAAGCAGGGTGAGGCATCGCCTCACCTGGGAAGCGCAAGGGGGAAGGGAGACCCTTTTCCTAGCCAGGGGAACTGAGAGACACAACACCTGGAAAATCGGGTAACTCCCACCCCAATACTGCGCTGTAACACCGGCACACCGGAGATTATATCCCACACCTGGCCGGGAGGGTCCCACGCCCACGGAGCCTCTCTCCTTGCTAACACAGCAGTCTGTGGCAATCTAACCGCAAGGCAGCAGCGAGGCTGGGGGAGGGGCGCCCGCCATCGCTGAGGCTTAAGTAGGTAAATAAAGCCGCTGGGAAGCTCGAACTGGGTGGAGCTCACAGCAGCTCAAGGAAACCTGCCTGTCTCTGTAGACTCCGCCTCTGGTGACAGGGCTCAGCTAAAGCAGCAGAGGCCTGTCCAGACGCGAACGACTCTGTCTGACAGCTTTGAAGAGAGCAGTGGATCTCCCAACACGGAGGTTGAGATCTGAGAAGGGGCAGTCTGCCTGCTCAAGTGGGTCCCTGACCCCTGAGTAGCCTAACTGGGAGACATCCCCCACTAGGGGCAGTCTGACACCCCACACCTCACAGGGTGGAGTACACCCCTGAGAGGAAGCTTCCAAAGCAAGAATCAGACAGGTGCACTCGCTGTTCAGCAATATTCTATCTTCTGCAACCTCTGCTGCTGATACCCAGGCAAACAGGGTCTGGAGTGGACCTCAAGCAATCTCCAACAGACCTATAGCTGAGGGTCCTGACTGTCAGAAGGAAAACTATCAAACAGGAAGGACACCTATATCAAAACCCCATCAGTACGTCACCATCATCAAAGACCAGAGACAGATAAAACCACAAAGATGGGGAAAAAGCAGGGCAGAAAAGCTGGAAATTCAAAAAATAAGAGCGCATCTCCTCCTGCAAAGGAGCACAGCCCATCGCCAGCAACAGATCAAAGCTGGTCAGAGAATGATTTTGATGAGATGAGAGAAGAAGGCTTCAGTCCATCAAACCTCTCAGAGCTAAAGGAGGAATTACGTACCCAGCACAAAGAAACTAAAAATCTTGAAAAAAGAGTGGAAGAATTGACAGCTAGACTAATTAATGCAGAGAAGGTCATAAACGAAATGACAGAGATGAAAACCATGACACGAGAAATACGTGACAAATGCACAAGCTTCAGTAACCGACTCGATCAACTGGAAGAAAGAGTATCAGCGATGGAGGATCAAATGAATGAAATGAAGCGAGAAGAGAAACCAAAAGAAAAAAGAAGAAAAAGAAATGAACAAAGCCTGCAAGAAGTATGGGATTATGTAAAAAGACCAAATCTACGTCTGATTGGGGTGCCTGAAAGTGAGGGGGAAAATGGAACCAAATTGGAAAACACTCTTCAGGATATCATCCAGGAGAACTTCCCCAACCTAGAAGGGCAGGCCAACATTCAAATTCAGGAAATACAGAGAACGCCACAAAGATACTCCTCCAGAAGAGCAACTCCAAGACACATAATTGCCAGATTCACCAAAGTTGAAATGAAGGAAAAAATCTTAAGGGCAGCCAGAGAGAAAGGTCGGGTTACCCACAAAGGGAAGCCCATCAGACTGACAGCAGATCTCTCGACAGCAGAAACTCTACAAGCCAGAAGAGAGTGGGGGCCAATATTCAACGTTCTTAAAGAAAAGAATTTTAAACCCAGAATTTCATATCCAGCCAAACTAAGTTTCATAAGTGAAGGAGAAATAAAATTCTTTACAGATAAGCAAATACTTAGAGATTTTATCACCACCAGGCCTGCCTTACAAGAGACCCTGAAGGAAGCCCTAAACATGGAAAGGAACAACCGGTACCAGCCA